>NC_045700.1:9332935-9655994 GCF_009834535.1 Camelus ferus
ACTGCCAGGAATCTGGACAAGTGAAGGAGCAGAGCCCATGTGATTTCCAGGCGGGGAGACAGACCGAGGACCCAAAGGATGGAGCCCTATTTCCCCTTCCCCTCGCAGGAAATAAACCCCAGGACCTTCCTTCCCGAGGCTGATGCAGACAAGATCAGGACGTCTGGATGTATTTGTGACTGAGAGGTGTGCGACGGAGCAGCAGTGGGAGAGATGTTTGCAGGGCGAGGGTGGAGGAGCACCCGGATTTGGGGTAACATAAGGGAGGAGAGCTGTTCTTCCTAGAGCTTCTGGAGGCCTCTGCCCACAGGACAGCCCCCAGGCGAAGGCGCCCCCCATCCCTTCCCCCTCCTTGCTCACACAGGCCACCTAGGATGGAAGCAGGGACATCTTCCCCCCAGCTCCCCCACAATAGCACTGGCCCCCACTTTGACTTGTTAAATTTTTATTTTATGATCCTTTAAAAAAACCCCAACACCTCGGATCTCCTCTTCTTTTTAGCCTAAGCCATTAAACTACGTATGTAGGCATTTTTGGAGGCTGCCCCCAGCACCACATGGGGTAAGAATGAATAAACAAACCTCATCAAGTTAACTCTCTGTGACTCCTGAGTGAGTGCTTAATACTCAAGCTGGAGATGCCTTAAGAAAGAGAGAAAAAGGGACAAAGCTTCAAAAGAGTTTTGTATGTGTGGATTTCAAAGGAAACAGAGATCTGTTAACACTCCCACCTTTACAACAAAATGCCAACTGTTGGTGATGCAATTTTGCCCTGTGACCGCTGTAACCATGGCACTGGTGTCGCCTGCCTTTAAAGCCTCAGCCCTTGGAAGGGAAGGCCACCTCCTTTGTCTCTGTAAGTACACGCCCCACCCCAGCTTGGTCCTCTGACCTGGCTGACACTCACATCTCTGCCAGGACCCACCTCACCTCAGGTAGGGAAGACAGGACCCCTCTGGACAAACAGCCTTCCGATGTCATGTCCCCATGACTCCCCTGAACCTCAGCTCCGTGAGGGACTAGGCCTGGGGTGGGTGGCAGCTGCCTGCAGGCAGTCCTCAGCAGGGGACAGAGAGGGAGGGAGGGAGAAATCTGAGCCACATCTAATGCTGAGAGTTGTAAGACCAGTGAGGCCCTCGTCCAGACTCACCCAGGGAGGGAGACATGGAGACAGGAAAAATGAGACATTACCACTCTTGGCTTGATTAGGAACCACAACCCGAGAACCCGTACCTAGTTTAACCACCTTCTCTTGTGTGCTCTCTCCTGACCTCAGTTTCCCCATCCGTGTAATGGGAGGGAAGAGCCCCCTCTGTCCCACCAGGAGGTGATGAAAGAGAAGGAGCAATAACGACCTTTAGAGCCTTTGGCAAATATCAAGTTGTCAGAGCTGGAAAACCCTGGCAGCCCCTGAGAGATCAAATCCTTCATTTTAAAAACAGAGAAAGAAAGGGGTGTGTGAGTTAGAAAGGGTAGGGGGCTGAGTTATTAGAAGAAGGTCTCCTACCTCCTAGAGCCATCACTTTCTTAAGGACCATCTTCTCTCACAGAAATTTCAGTTAGAAACATGTATTTTTTTACTGATTAAATTTTCACCCCACTTCTAAAAAGAAAATCACCTTCTTCCACTCCTAACATTTGACTGATCTTCCCATCAATCCATTCAGTGCCAAGTCCAGGAAAAACTTTTCTGCTCCATATTTATAGCCATTTTCAGGTTTTTTTTTTTTTTCATCATTACCATTGTCTTTTTCCTCCCAGTTTCCCAGGAGGCATCGCAGCTCAGGCGGGCCTGGGGTTGGGGAGGGGGTGTCCACAGACTTGTGGCCAAAGCCCCTTCTGGGGAGCCCCTTTCCTCAGTGTCAGCCCTGCCCTTAGGGAGGTGCCCACGGAGGCATGAGAAACCAGGAAAACTGTGCTTCTCCTGGAGGAAGAAGCAAAATGTGGGAAAGCAGATTTATCTGTGTGGGGCTTGAAGCCAGCGGATGTCCCCCAACCCCTACCTTCTCTTATTAGCAGTCTCTGAAGATGATGAAATTCCTTCCCCTCCAATCCTTACCAGAACAGATTTAGAATCACTGAGATCGGAGCCCCCGGCTCCTACCCCTTAGCAGTAAGGATTGACCCAGCAGCAATGATCCTCTAGGAAGAGGGAAGGGAACAGAATGCATGAGCAGGAACAGAGCAGGCGCTTCTGACCCGCTTCTGAGAGCTAGAGATTAAAGGCCTTCAGGGCATAGTTAAAACCTAGCCCTTGTTAACCCAGCCATCACGTGGGCACCAGGAAGCTCTCCTTTCCAAAAGGGAGGGACATCTGTCAGCAAAACTGCATTTCAAAAATAAGCAGATGAATTTTGCGATCAAAAAGGGTGCAGATTTGGGAGATAAACAAATGCCTGGGAAGAACCAGGAAGGCAAATTAAGCTCAAAAGTAAGACTCAAACCCTTTTCAGCAAGTTGGGTTTTCAGCGAGCCGTCAAGAGAAAGGAATGACGCCCCAAACTCAGCTAGAGCTGCCACAAAGCCCCAGGAGGACCCCGGCCACCCCTTTGAAGACTTCGGTCCCCACAATGGGCCTCCCTCGGGCTTCGGGCTTCAGCCTTCCGCAGTGATTAACATGCAGCGGGCTGCGGAGGAATGTGAATTTATTCTGCAGGGGAGGCTGAGAGGTGCAGGGGGTCAGGTGGCTCCTCTTTAAATCACTCTGCTGTCAGCCCCACACAATTCCTCTACCCTCAGGCTCGGTCATTACTTGGGTTTATGCAAAATAAACAGCTTTGCTAAATATTCTCCCTGGATGGCCAAATGCACCCAGAGACCCACAAAACTGTCTGCCCTCTGGTTCCACTGCTTGGGACCAGGAGTTTGGAGGTCTCCTGTCCATCTTTCCTTAGTCCGCTTCAAATTTCCTTTTTTTTTTTTTTCCTTTTTGGTTGGTTTTGTGTTTAGCCTTTCTTCTTTCTTTTTTGGTAATGCCTCCCAAGACACTGCCATGAATACTGTTAACTTATTCCTGTCTGGCTCTAACTCATTCCCTTTTACTTTCTTTCTTGAGCTACGTAAGACTTAACAATCTCCACTTTTCTATAGGGGAACTGAGCCATGAGAAATCTCTTATAAACGCTCCCAGAAAGGAACCCAGCTCTTAGAAGATCCTTCGAGACAGGCTCAGTGGTGGGGGCTGCGGGCGCCCAGCAAGAATCCTAATTGTCCCCGAGCCACACACATACCCCAGGTGGGGGAGGGGAGCCGAGGGGCAGGCCCACCAGGTTTTGAAAACTACTCTCCCTTTCTTGAGGAGCTGGGTTTACTTATTTACCCTGAGCCCACCTTCTCCCTGACACCCCCCCCACCCGCTACTTCTATCCACCAGCAAAAACAAAAACTAAAATAGAAAAGTGAAACAGGAGTTCTTACTAGCTGTGGCAACTCAGCCCTCCTCCCAAACTACTTGAGGAGAGGCGGGGCTACTGACACGTCGGAGATGGTCGGCCTAAGGCTCCTTAGTTACAAAACTAATAACTGTGCGCAGTAGCAGGATCTGGGCTAAGCACGGGTCACGGCCCCTGCTCTGCACACGAGGAGCCTGAGGCATGGCAGACCTTACTGACGGTCCATCCCACCTGACTTCAAGTCCACGGTATCTGCCAGAGAAGCGGCATCAACCCACCTGAAGTGGACCTGGAGACAAGGATGTGAGTGCAAGGGGTTTATTTTGGAGGGGACAGGCCACCTGTAGGGCACCAGGGACAGGCAAAGGAAGGAGGCTAAGCAGGGGCCTCAGCACACTCCCTGCCCTTCCAGGAAACTGGCCCTGGGGCAGGGACACTCTGGAAGCAGCGTAGACCTGACCAAGGGTGAGGGAGCTGGGGCACTGATACACCAGCTCTGCCTTGCCGTTTGTGAGGCAGGGTTGTTGGTTTCAGGTGTTCACTTCCTGCCACCAGGCCAGCAGCAAAAGAAAGCCCTCAGGCACAGATGTGCCGGGGCCAGGACCCACTGAAGTCGCCAGGAGTTAGCAGTAAGTGCAGCACCCATGTTCTCTGCTGCAAACACTAATGATGCCAAGCTGACAGACCCGCGCTAGAACTCTCCCTTTGGTGGGGCCCCTTGCTAGCTATGAAGCACAGAGTGGACTTCATGCACCCACTTGCCTGAGGTATAAACAGAGGCCTGTGGCCTGCCCCAGGTCCCACAAGGTTTTCCTGACTCCCAGCACCGCAAAAACAAGACTGAATGGACCCCGTGGTTTCATGGCCCAGACCTCAGCCCTTCTAGACCTGGGGGGGCTATAGTCCGTCGCCTGCAGAAACCTTTCCTGAAATGAACTTCCCCCTTGTGACCCAGGAGAATCTTCAAGAGGTCAAAACCAAAGAGAGGACATCCTTGGGACTTGAGCAAAGGGATCAAATCCTCCAGTCTCTTCTCTCAGCCCTCAGTTGGGGGACAGGGGGGTTGGAAAGATACACACAACAGGATAATACTTTAATAAACACCACTCAAAGTGTTGGGTTAAGTAGTCCAAGGAGGTGACTACAATTTGCATAGGCAAGCAGGAGGTCACAAGGTGAACAGTCTTGCAGGATGGGGAGGGGAGGGGGCCTCAGTGGGGTCTGGAGCTGGTCACATATGGGGTGTGTGGTGGAAAGAGGGGGCCCCCAGCAGAAGGCACCCGGACCCCTGCCCACTGCTGCAGAGGCACCCAGGACCTGGGCTCCCTCCCTCTCCAGCCCTCACTTGCCCCCTCCCCCCTCTTCCTATGGCCCAGCTTCGACCACATTTTGCCGGTCCCTCCATCAACATGTATTATTTTATTTATCAAACATTTACACAGCACTCACTATAGACCAGGCACTCCCAGAAAGCAATTTGTTTAATCTTCAGAACGATCCCTATCAGGTAGGTCTCCTTGTCCTCGGTTCACAGAAAAGGAAACTGAGGAAGTGAGAGGTTGGGCAGAGCCCCCACCCTACCAGCAGCCTGAGGCCGGACAGCTGATCTTACCATTTCTGTGGGCCCCGTACCCTTTCTGTGTACCTTTTCTGGGTCCTCCAGAAATCTCTGCTGACAAACGGATTCATCAAGGAATGAACACATGGACATGATCTTGGGAAGACAGTGGGAGAAAGCCATCCCCAAGAAGCAAAGGCAGGAGGTAGAACTGGCTAGACGTGAAGCAGAAGACACCCATCCTTGCTCCTCCCTCCTACTCGGCTCCCAGCTTTAGGAGCCCAGCCTTTGGGGACCCCAACCCCAGCTCTACCGCTCACCAGACTCCTGTAAGTGCACACGTCCCAAGGGAAGCTTGACCCCTCGAGAAACACAATGCTTGCATCCTGAAGAAAAGAGCGACTGAAGACACATGACTTAATTCACGTTACATTTTTTAAGCTAGATTTCTTATTTTGAGATAATTCTAGATTCAAATGCAGTTGTAACAAATAACGGGGGGTGGGGCGAGGGTAGAGCTCAGTGGTAGTGTGTGCTTAGCATGTGCAAGATCCTGGGTTCAATCCCCAGTACTTCCTTTAAAAAATAAATACAGAAATGAACCTAATTACCACCCCCCCAACCAAAGAAAAAGAAAAAAAAGAAAAAAGATTTGTCTAAAAATAAAAAAAGAATAGAAATAATAGAGATCCTGTGTACCCTTTACCCAGAAACTATAACGCAACATCAGAACTAAGGTATTGAAAGTGATACCATCCCTCCACCTTGCTCTGATTTTCCCAGTTGTACTTCTGCGCATGTGCGAGGGTGTGTATATACATGCGTGCTTGCACAGGCCCGTGTATCCACCACCTCAGTGAAGATACTGAACAGTTCCAACACCCCAAGGATCCTTCATGTGCCCTTTACAACCACATCCACCTCCCTCCTGCCCCTGCATCACCCACAGTCTTTCACCCAAACAACTACTTCTCTGTTCTCCACTGCTAACGCTTTGTCATTTCAAAAATTTCATCTAAATGGAATCAGTTTGTCAACTTTGGCTTTTTCATTTAGCATAATTTTCTGGATTCATCAAAGTTGGTGTGAATATCAAACTTGCTCCTTTTGCTTGCTGAGTAGTATTCCATGGTACACATGAACCACACTTTATTGACCCACTAAAGGACATCTGGATTGTGTCCAGCTTTGAGTTATTACAAATAAAGCTGCTACACTATATACAATAGCCAAGACATGGAAACAACCTAAATGTCTATCAACAGATGACTGGATAAAGAAGCTGTGATATTTATACAATGGAATACTACTCAGCCATAAAAAAGAATAAAATAATGCCATTTGCAGCAACATGGGAGGATATGGAGATTGTCATTCTAACTGAAGTAAGCCAGAAAGAGAAAGAAAAATATCATATGATATCACTCACATGTGGAATCTGAAAGAAGGAAAGAAAGAAAGAGAAAGAAAGAAACAAGGAAACAAAGAAAGAGGAAAGAGGAAAAAAGAAAAGAAAAGAAAAGAGAAAGGAAAGAGAAAGGAAAGGAAGGGAAAGGAAAGGAAAGGAAAGGAAAGGAAAGGAAAGGAAAGGAAAGGAAAGGAAAGGAAAGGAAAGGAAAGGAAAAAGAAGACACTAATCAACTTACCTACAAACCAGAAACAGACTCACAGACATAGTAAACAAACTTACAGTTACTGGGGGAAAAGGGGGTGGGAAGGGAGAAATTGGGAGTTCGAGATATGCAAATATTAACTACTGTACATAAACTAGGTAAAAAATAAATTTCTTCTGTGTAGCACAGGGAACTACATTCAATGTTGCAGTAGCCTATAATGAAAAATATGAAAACAAATATATGTATGTACATGTATGACTGAAGCATTGTGCTGTACACCAGAGACTGAGACACTGTAACTGACTATACTTCAATTAAAAAATTTTTTAACTAAAAAATAAAGCTGCTAAAAACATTTATATATAAGTGTTTGTATGAACCTAAATTTTCACTTCTCTGGGATAAATACTCAAGAGCGCAAGTGCTGGATCATATGGTAGTCACTTGTTTAATTTGCTAGGAGCCTGCCAGGCTGTTCTCCAGAGTGGCTGCTCAGCTTACCCTTCCCTCCAGCAATGTATGAGTGAGCCAGTCACTCTCCATCCTCTCCAGCACTTAGGGTTGTCACTAATCTTTTACCTTAACTGTTCTGATAGGTGTGCAGTGGCATCTCACTGTACTTTTTGCTCGCATAAATGGCTAATGAGGTGGAACGTTATCTTCACATGCTTATTCAATGCCATCTATATACATCCTCTTTGGTGAAATGTCTCTTCATGCCTTCTGCCTGTTTTCTAATTGGATTGTTTCTTTTGTTACTGTTGAGTTTTGAGAGCGTGTTTTATGTTCTAGATACTAGTCCTCTCTCAGATACACGGTTTGCAAATATTTTTCTCCCAGTCTGCGGCTTGTCTTTTCAGCCTCTGAACAGGGTCTTTTGAAGAGCAAACCTTTAAAATTTCGGTGAGGTCCAGTTTATCGAGTTTTGCTTTTGGGAATCATGCGTTTGGTGTCAAAATCTTGCATCTGGCCCTGGATCCTTAAGATTGCTTTTCTCAAAAAGTTGTGTCGTTTTCTGCTTTACCTCCACATTGTGTTTTATTTCTCATGCTTTCCTCGGGTAAGGAAACTTTCCCTCTCTGAGTTGGGTAGTATTCTTATTCCATCTCTCCCTGCCAATCCCCTCTGAGGACTGGTTGAGGTGGCTTACAAGTGGGTAGGAAAGATGAGATGCAAAGAAAGAGCCATTTCAGCTTCCTTGGAACATCTTAACAGGCTAAACCAGCCCCACATACCGTCTGGCCTTGATTCAGCCGCCTTTACGACAGGCAGGACCAGGGCTTGAAAGAGGAGAGACTTTTTCTCCGTGCCCTCCCGAGGGCCAGGCAGAAGCCGAGTTCTGTCCCCTGGGGTCTCTGAAGACCCGACCTAACGATCCCAAGTGGACCCCACAGCCATCTCACTGGGATCCTTTTCACTGTACCCTCCCCGCCTCGGGGACAAGGAGGCTTGGTCCCCCCCTGGTGCTGGGCTGGCAGCCCAACTGCCTCCATTTTACCCGTAAACGGAGAGAATGAGGAACATTCAATCCCTGCTAACTGACAGACCTGTGAATTGTTGGCCTCTCTCAGAAAGAAGGATTATTCATAAAACTGAGGTCCCAGCCAAAGCTGGCTCGTCTGCGTCACCTTGAGTGCTTCTCAGTGGGGGCCCAGGCTTTGGCTGAGACTCCTGGCCCCAAGCTGGACCCCTACAAGTGGCCTCTCTGAAAAGAGGCCCATTCGAGGAAAACTGGCATCAGTGACGACAGTCAACTTGCATCGCACAGTCCTGACTGGGACAAAAGAAAGTCCCTGCTGGTTCTGAATGCAGGCTGTGACTTTAAAAATCTGGAGGGGGTAGAGCATAGCTCAGTGACAGAGTGTGTGCTTAGCATGCACGAGGTCCTGGGCTCAATCCCCAGTATGTCCATCAAATAAATAAACAAACCTAACCACCCCTCCAAAAGGATTTAAAAAAAATTAGAAAAAAAAATCTCACCACCTTCCACACCCAAACCCAACCCAACTGCGGGCACATTGAGACTGAACAGCGGGTGTCTTAGGGGAATGCGGGCCGTTGTCTGCCTGTCTCTAACTGCTGCCCACCCTCCCCTGAATCTCTCGGCACGGGGTGGAAGTCTTCTATGTCTGAAGAGGAAAAAAACAATGACAAATTAGAAGACAGAAGTGATGGTGCTGCTATTCCCAAAGGAGAGATTCGGAAAACTTGGGTCTTACTCCTAACACTGGGCCGTGAGGTCCCATTAAGAGAAAAATGAATCACCACCAGGCGTCAGAGATGTCCCAGAAAAACACCAAAAATAAAACCCCAAACATTTCCTGTTTCGCCAAAAAAGACAGGACAGTGCTGGATGGCAGGGCATTTGGGCAACTGGAAGTGTTTACTCCGGGTTAGGGTGGCGGAGGATGGGGTGGCGGTGGAGGGGGGTGGGGTGGCAGGGGTGGAGGATGGGTGGGGCTTCCCCGTAGGGAGCAAATGCCCTCCCCCTCCTCCCCCTGGGCCACATCCCTTCTTCCTCCAGAGGCCCTTTTCAGCATCCAGCCAGGCAGAGGAAGGCAGGTGACAGGGCAGGGGCTTAAGGGAGCCCACGCAGGGCCAGACTGAAAGAAGGCCACTCCAAATCACTTTGGCAAACTTGAACTGCGCTGCAGGCCACCGGAGCTGGCAAAAAACCAAGAGCCCGCGGGCCAGGTCCGAGCCACTGCTGCCTGGCCTCTCCCCGCCTTGGAGTGGACTTCCCGGGTCCCCGTCTGAGCGAGCAATAAAAGGGGTCTGTGAATGCACGCCCCAAGCTTCTCAGCCGCCTGTCATATTGCTCTAGCACTGCACCAGGAGCCGGCCTCCTCAAGGACCTGGGCAAACGCTGGTATTAGAGCTCCTCTTCTTCTGAAGGGTTTGCTCAGCAAGCCACTCCACTGTTTCCCAAGGAGGAGACCCCCCGACCCTGACAATCCATCAAGTGGATGCAAATTGTGGCCCAGACAAAACCAGGCAAACAGCACCCAGCTCCGGAATAATGGCCTCTGCGGGAGAAGGGCCCTTGCAACAATGATTGCTGTGTACACAGCCCACTAAATACCCAAACTTCTGATTAGCCTCATAATGATTTGTGTGTGCACCCGCCTCCTTTGAAATGCTCCCAAGTACATGGCACAAGTTGACTCAGGGCTAACCTCAAACAGTGGCCGTCCGGGGCTTCCCCAGCACCAGAGCGCAGGCTACTCGGAGCTCTCTCTCTCTGCTTTTGATCACAAGCCTTTTGGAAATCCAACACCCAGCCCAGCAAGGAAAAGAACACTTTGAGAGGGTGATAATCATCCCTGGCTAGATGCTCTCTGGCTGGCACTGATCTCATCTGCTGAGCATCCATCCAGGTTCCCTGGGGGAGGGGGGCGGATATTCCCGGGTGGCCCCTGAGATGCATATTTACAGAATGGGATGCCCCCTCACACTGGCCTTGGGGGCACTCGGAGGTCCCTGTGGCTTACACTGTCCACCACTTATGATGCGGGAGTTTTCAGACAGGGCTTCTCGGCACCTGCTTTCAACGACCACAGGGATCCTTCGGGGCCGGCTTCTAAGGTTCGTTTGAGAAGCTGGGCCTTGTCCTAAGGGTCACTGGCATTGACAGAGAAAAAACACGGGTGTGTTGAGTGCCTATCTTTCAGCGTGTGTTTCTGAAGCTGCATCTCGGGTCCACACCTCTCTTCTGGGCGTGGGATCGCTCTGTCCATCCCTGTCACAAGCCCCGGGCATCTTGGATGTGACACGTCCCACAAAAACAGAACTCAGCATCTCCCTACAGCCCCTCTCTCGGTGCAGGCACCGCCATCCATTTGGCCAGCATTGTCCGTCCTGGGTTCCTCCCAGCCCTGGAGTCTACACACCAGATGTGGTTCGGGGACAGCACATCTACCACCACAGCCTTCCCCCAGCCCCCGTTATCACTCATCTAAGTCTTAGCTGCCGCTTGAAACAACTTCCTTGTCTCACTACCTCTGCTCCTGCCCTTTCCTGCCCATCATGGAGGCTAGTGTGAGCTGTCCAAAGAGCAGGTCTGGCTGTGTCACTCCCCTTCACAAACTCTTTGGCAAAATGGGACTAGGAAGTCAGTCTCATGGAGTCAGTCTGAGGAGCACATGCTGATCGGAGTAGAAAGATCTAGCATATAACAGGTGCTCAGTAAACAGGCGTAGTGTCCCTGGTTCCTTTTCTTAGAGCCATAGAATAAGAAAAGTACAGATTTAGCTCACGGTCCTATGTGATGATAATGATCACTGAAATGTAATGACAATGGCCCACGTCTCAGCACCCGTCTCTCACGTGTCCCAGTAGAACTTGGTGTTACCCGATTCTTCCTCCTCCAACTCAAAGCACCAAGGCCCTTGGCTTCCAAGGGGCGGAGGTGATTTTATTTTTAATTCTCCTCCTGAGGCCGTAAGCCTGAGTCACTCTGTCCACCTGCTAGACGGCCTCCTGTGCCAGCAGCCACCTCGCGTGCTGTGTTTGTCCAAGTGGGCACTGGCCGCTGCCTGCTGCTACAGCCTCCACCACAGCCCTCTGAGGCAGCCAGTCAGGCAAACATGGGGTCAGAAAGGGAAGGGCCGGGAAAAAGCACGCTGCCCCCAAAGAGAACGGGGAGGAGCAGCGGAAGCTGCCCGCCCAGTCCAGGGACGGGAGGGGAGCGAGGCCGGTCGGAAAGAGCGGGTCGCTGTTTCCAAGGCTGTAGCAGGCAGGTGCAGGGAGGCCACCATGGCGCCGGTTATTTCAGAACCCAGCCACATAGAGGCCGGAGCCCTGGCTGTGAGGAGGGCTGTCTGCAAGTCTTGAGCCTGTCCTGTTTGCAGTGGGGGGCATTCACAAAGCCCGAGGGGGTTGGCAGTGGGACCACAACCTCACTCTCTGCGGCAGTGGTCTGACAATATGGTCTCATGGCCACGACAGTGACAGTATCCACAATAATGGGGGCCTTCTGTGGACCAGGCCCAGCAGCCACTGGACATAGAAAGACAGGCCTGCCTCGAGGCCCAGCCACAGAAGGCCGCAGACTCTAACAGGCAGCAAGCTCCGTGGAGGCAGTGCCAGTGGCTTTTACCTCTGCTGCCCTCACCGTTCCCTGAAGGGAGAGCTTTCCTTTTGGGGAGAGGGGAATCAGGGGAGGCTTCCTGGAGGCGGTGATGTTTAAGCTGGACTTCAAGGGCAGTTGGATTTGAATGGGCAGAGAGGTAATAGGAGGGGGTACGTAGGGGAATATGCTTTCCTCCTAGGAGGAAAGCCAGAAATGGGCAGAGAGGGCGCTGGGCAGCAGCATGAAGGCAGGAAGAGGGGTGCTGAAGAAAGGCAGAGTGAGTCCAGGAGCCGGTGCCAGAGGGCAGCAACAGGGAGGCTGGAGGATGATGGGAGAATATGGTGCAGAGATCCCTCCTCCTGGCCTGATGGGGTGAGCAGATGTCAGGCCTCGCTCCAGCAGGGAGGTGGGACAAGGTTTAGGCCTGGGCAGTGTGGCTGGCAGGATGAGTGCTGCCCACTCCAGATGGACCCCTGTGGCTGTTCTAATGTCACTTGGCTTAGGGGCAGGTGAACTGCAGGGACCCAGCCTGATTAAATCCACCATCTCAACCCAGGCCCACAGCTGTATATCTCCAGCGTGGGGGAAGTGACACCTCACAGCCTGCACACAGCTTCATTTCCGAAAAGAATGTGTGAGGGGGGAAGGTCAGAAGACAGGCACAGCCGTAAATTTGATGGAAGGTTTAGCTGGAAACGCCATTAAATCCACACACGGCTCAATGCTGGGCAATGTCCTTCCTCCGAGTCTGCTGAATGGGGCCAGGGAGGTGAGGGACTCACTAAGTAATGTCCTCATTTTTTGGTGTCTCCTATTACCCAGGGGATGGAAAACCCATTACCCATAAGGTTTAGTGGCACTTGGTCCCAGGACTGAGATATCGTCCTTTCCCTGAGCCCTCCCTTCTGGTGCCATGTCCATCGACTCCACCAACCGTATGGACGGCCTTGCTCTGGCCCTGGCCCCTGCCTCCTCCAAGGTGGGCACCCCTTCCCCCATGTGGTGGGGCCTGGCCAGGCTCGGGCAGAGGGTAAGTGTGATCCCAGACAGGAAGGTCTGCTCTGTGTGGCCGTGAGCCCAGTTCGGGGCTGCCTGCTGTGAGCTGCCCAAGGTCCCTGGAGCGCTCCACCCCACCCCCAACAGGACCTCAAGTGATGATCTTGCAAAGGTACATCACAGAACACAAGGGGTGGCGGGGTGGGGGGGTCGGGGGGAAGCTTGCAAGTCCCATTCCCAAAAGTCATGCCTCAACACGTGTCTCCAAGGGACGGCCAGAGGACACAGACTATTTTACCTGGAAGGAAGCCCCCTGCCCCTTGCCCCCCTCCCCCTGGAGACATGGGTCTAAGACACCTCCTTCTATTCTCTACCACCTACCAGGTGCCAGAGCCTCACCTGTCACTAGTAAGTAACATCTGTCCAAGACTCACAAAATACATGACAGAATTGGGTTCACATCTCAGCTGTGCAACCTTAGTGAATTACTGAACCTCTCTGAGCCTCGGTTTCCTAGATCTGTTCACTGGACTCACAGACTCACAGTAATGCTTATCCTCCCATAAATGTCGTGGGGATTTAAGGAGTAAGTGTAGCAAATGCTCAGCAAGTACCTACAAACATCACAACCTCAGTGAGGTTGGCATTCCAGGTAATCTTAGAGGCCTGACTAGAGAGTGTGGACTTTTTCCTCAGAGCAGGTGCAAATAGAAGGCTAACCCCCTTCCAGGGACTGAAGGGGTCCTGCCCCTTCTCCCTTAAAAGCCCCAACTAAACTTACTTTATGATACCATTTATATGATATTCTGGGCAAGGCAAAATTACAGGGATAGAGAACGTAACAGAGGTGGCCAGGGGCTGCGGGTGAGGTCAGAGAGAGAGACTGCGGAGAGACAGGATGAACATTCTGGGGAGAGAGAACTGTGCTATATCTTAACGGTGGTGCTGGTCACAGGACTGGATACCTTTGTTAAGTAAGATATATGGAACTGTACACTTCCAAAGGGTGAATGTTACTGTAGGTAAATCATACCTGAATAAATCTGACTTTAAAAAAGAAAAAGAAGAAATTATGACCCGGTGAAGATCAAATGTGAAACCAGGTGTGCGACTAGACCAGGTGTTTCTGTCCTGAAGGTTAGAGAAAGGGTTGAGTAACGGGAAGAATGTCTTTGGGACCCACGAGGCAACATCTCAGAAGGCAGTGGTATCCCATTATCCGACACAGGACAGACAACCGAGGATGACAGATGAAGCAGTGAAGGCACAGACCCTTGGCCCTCAAAGACAGCCCTGGGCCAGGCCTTCCCTGGGGGCCCTGATGGCTCTGCACTCTGACTGTGGTTCCTGCCCTCTCTCTGGTTTTCTCTCTGCCCCTCCAGCTGCATTTCACAAGTTCAGAGCTTCAAGGGACTTTCAGGGACACCTGCATTTCACAGGCGACTCCTGGAGTGGAGCCTGGGCCCCACGTCACCTCCCAGCTGGGTGCCCCCACCCTGAACATCATTCTCCTAGCTTCTTCCTTTGCCGCCTTCGCCCCTCCCTGGGGGTGAGGCATCCTGGAGGCCCACCGGGAGCGCCCACCCTGTGATGCCTGCCCACCCTTCGTCCCACCCTGGGCTCTTCTGAAGGTGTAACTTCTGGAAGGGACTCCGGGGTCGTCACAGACTCCTGCTTCCAGAGGTGAGTGCCTCCCAGGTCAAACTAACTGTGGGCAGCTACCCCCACCCCAGAGACCAACTGTAAACTCACAGTCAAGTAAAACCCTTGAAGTAGGTTGAGTTGTTTGATTTCCGGGCAATTGGGAAGGATCTCTCCAACTCTGTCCTCTGGAATCGACCTGCAGGGTCTTACTGGTCCCTTGTTACATCTCATCTCCAAGGGCCTGGCCTGCTGCAAGCTATGTTTGGATGAGCCTGCTCTCCCTCGCCACTCCGCATGTTTGTGCTGCCAGTTCCATCTGCCCTCCTTTCCCGCTCCTGTCCTCCCCCACCCTCCCTCCCACCTGCCTTCCCATGTCCAGGGTGCCCTGGGGATGGAGGAGGGTTGAGCCTTCCTCAAGATGGACACCGTCCCGGCCTCAGCACTTCCGGGTGTAGCATAGGTAACTGACAGGGCATTGGGGAGTAGGGCCCAGAAGCTCTGAATTTGAGCTGTTTTTCCTGAAAGCGTCGCATTCAAGGTCTTTAGGGAGGAAGCGATGACACTAACGGGACATCTGTGCACTGGCCACAGGCCTTACTTGAACTTGCTCAGATAACTGGACTAAACAGCCCATATATGGTTAGTGCCTCACCCCCATTTTACAGATGCAGAAACTGAGGCTCTGAGAGGTCATGTTACCATGGCAACACGAGTGGCTTTTTCCATCAAGAGGTGCTGCCTTTCAAGGATGGCTAAAAAGAATGACTACTTTCCAGTTTTGCTCCCTGGGGTAGAAATACCCTTATTTCCGCCCAGGTAGGCAGGTGGAAGCCAAGGAGGGTCCTGTGTCCAACAATGACAGCCAAAACAATGATCAACACCCCACGTTAAGCTCAACTATACTTCACACACCGAAATTTTATTTTTCAAAACCAGCACGAATCAAATTCTGCTTAAGAAAGACATAATTTAGCTATTTCTAACCTCTCTCATATACAGATGTCTCAACTGCCCCAACGCAGTTCTTGTCTGCTTTTTCCGGTGTATTCCTGCTGTCTGGGGTGTCCCAGGGCCTGGACGCAGAAACCACAGGCTTGGCCTCTTAGTGGGGCCAAACAAGGTTGGTGTTTGTTTGTTAATAACCACATATGTGACCTGGTTTCCCCTCCCGGGGGCAGTGCGGGGGGGCCAGGAACAGAGGATGCCGGGTGGGAAGGAGCAGAGATTTGAGACCACGGGATAAAACCGCAGAGACTGGACCTGGATGGTGTGGCCCTGCCCAGGCTGGAAAAGATGAGGAAAAATTAATTGGCCCTTTGCTTTAAATTTGAATGGAAAGTAATTAAGTCTGCCCAATTCACTAATTAACATTCTCCACTAGCAGAAACCCCAGGGCCGGGCGCTAGACATTCACGTAAAACACAGAGAGGAAACCAAGCGTGTGGGGAGTGGACTCCAAGCTGGCAACCGCTCCCTGCTGCCTGTTTGCACAGAGAGACACGCTCTGCTTTCTCATCCCTCACACTCAGGGTCCTTAAAGAATCCCTCTCCTTCCCAAAAGAGCCCCCAGTGGGATGAAGGTTGAAAAGTCAGGCACATCCTGCCCGATCAAGACTGTGCATGTAGGCAGCTCACAGGCTGCTGGACGGCATCCCGCGACACTCCGATTTATTGCCACCCTTCGTCTCCAGCACAATACACAGACATAGGAAAATGCACACACATTTCTCCATATGGGCATTTCAACTGGCATTTAAAATCCTAAATGCCGAGACACAGCCAACTGTGGAAGCTCAGCTAGATGGTGAAGAAAATTATTGGTTTGCTCCACTGGCTGAAGGGTCTCCCTCATCTGGCAGGATGGCCCTGGTGGGCTAAAAGCTCTCAATTAGAGTGGGTGCATGCAAATAGAGTTTAACACCCTGAATTGGAATCAACTGGTTTGGGTCCACAAACTCCTAAGTAGTAATTATGAGTAACCAAGTAACTCCTAAGTAGTTGCTAAGTAGTAACAGTGCAGGGTTACAGCCCAGCCATTAAGTGAGTCCAGCCTGAGAATCTCCCAGGCGTCCAGCTCGTGGCAGGGCTGCAGCCAGGAGCAGACTGGTGGACATGTGCCTCCTAAGAGAGCCTGGCTGGGCTGCTGTCCAACATTGACACAGCCCTCCTCCTTCCAGCCTACTGAACCAGCTCTCCCCCACACAATGCTGGGAACTGGGGCTCAGCCTGGATCGGCCTGTTATCTCCCACCTGGGGAGACCCTGAGGCAGCCTCCGAACAGGCCTCTCCCTCCATCTCCACCAGGGCAGGAGTCCTCACATGCTGTCCTGACCCCATCCACTCACCAACCAATGCCAAGTTCAGAAGCCGGGCACACAGATGCAACAGCCCTCCTTGATGCTAGATCCTTTTACATCTATGTCCCCATTTCTTTGTGAACTCCTCCAGGCTGGGCAATGCTGGCCTAAAGGCCACTCGCTTAAGCCAAAGCCAGCTGTGGAAAGGCCTGGGGCTGAGTGTGGAGGGCACACAGAAGCCACAGAAAGTGAAGTCCCTGCCCTTGCTGGCCGAGGAGCCAGATCCACCACTGTGATCCAGGAGGTGACCCTAGGCAAGGGCCCCCCGGTGCAGGGCCCAACACACACACACGGCCCCTCCATGGCTGCATCTGGACTTGGGTAGGCACCGGCAGGAAAGAAGGGCACCGGACGCAGGGAGCTCGGGGGACATCTAGTAGAAGAAAGAGTTTTAAAAACCAGAAAAATAAAACCAAGTTTCCTCTTTTCTTTTTGTGAGAGAATGTGTTTGAAAAATGTTTCATACAGTGTATATGGTTTTATATTCCACTTTTAGTTTTTCATATTATACTATGTCATTGAGATTCTGCATAAATATCATTTTAGTGGATTCTTACTGTCTCGTTCCATAGATGGGCATTCATTTTAGACTTCTTCCTTTATTCAGCCAAGTCATTAAACACTATAAAGTGACGTTATTGCACCCTTGATTCTGCTTAGGCAGCTCTATGTGAACCTAACTGTTTGTATAAAAAGATGGTCTTCCTCCGTTAGAGCCATTATTGACCACAAGATGTAACTAATACATTTGACTGTAGAAAGGATTCTATTTTTCTTTCTTTCTTTCTCACCTGACCCCTAGCAGGGAGGAGGCCACAGTGAATATTTGTGGCTGAAGGAAGGACAAATACGTGAGTGGGCTAGTCAGTGTGTAAGTGAATTATTCCTCCAGGTCTATTTCCTGAAGGTTACAATTCTCTAATTTCCCACCAGGGACTCAGGCTCAGTCAACACTTTAATGTATCCTTCTCTATCTAAACAGTTTTTCCTAGATGTTAATACACAATTTTTTTTAAACAGACAATCTTTTAATAGAAATTCCAGTATTAAAACCGAGGCAGCTGGTACGACGACTTTGGACAATCGGCAGTAGTTATTGAAGCTGACCACACGCATACCTCGGATCCCACAGTTTCACTCCTACGTCCGGTCCCAGCAGAGATGCACACGTATGTTCACCAAGACCAAACAAGGATGTTCATCAGCAGCACAGAATAGCCCCCAACTGGAAACAACCCAAACGCCCATCAACACTAGAACACATGAGTCTATTGTACCGTATTCACCAAAAAGGAATAAATGTCATTTGACGATGAGAATGGATAAACCACAACTACATGTAACAACACGAACAAATCCTCCAAACGTAAGAAAGAAGCCAGGCACAAAAGCGCACACAGTGTATATAATTCTATTTCTACAAAGAATGAAAGCCAGCAAAACCAAGCAAGAGATGCCACCAGAGGCAGGAGCAGGGTCGCCCAGGGCGGGGGTGGGCTGGGGAGGTGGGGAGGGACTACGAGTGGCAGAAGCCATAGTCTGATTTGTGATCTGGGTGCTGGTTACATGGATGTGTTCCAATGACAGAATTTCACTAAACTGTATACTTAAGATACTTAAGAGGGATATTTTTATTTTTTTATTATTTTATTTTTTTAAACTTTTTTTTGGTCCAACTCTTTTTCACTTTTTATTTTTTTTTATTTTGGAGGGGGAAGTAATTAGGTTTATTAATTTATTTTAATGGAGGTACTGGGGATTGAACCTAGGACCTCGTACATGCTAAGCACACACTCTACCGCTGAGTTATACCCTCCCCTGCAATAGGGACATTTTTTAAATAAATGTTTTCAAAATGAAAATTTTTTGTAGTTACTGCATATGTACCAAGAAAGCTAGTAACTTAGGGTTTGGTTGTATTTTTGAGGGGGGGAGTTCTGTATTTTTTGGAATGACTTAATTTTTTCTAACTTTACCAAAGTTTGCAGCTTATACCTCAACAGAACAGGGATATTTTAAATCACACAACAGCAGGCAAACAGGAGCAATATTGTTTTAAAAGTTTCTCTTTTTCCCCTCGTTATTAGGTTGTCAATGTATTAGGAAGAAACTGCAAAATCCTGTAGGCTTTGTCTAAGAAGTTCAATATTCTCTGTCCAGATTTTGGATTCTCAGAATAAATGTCTTGTACAGATACAAAAACAAACAAACAAACCAACACACACACAGAGAAACAAAATCTTAAGATGTGTGCACTTTGCTGTATGTATGTTACATCCTTGTAACTTTTTTAAAGGATGTGGGGTCATTTTTAAACCTCATCAAAATAGATTCCTTAAAGACTTTCTTGAGTCTCTGTGTACAAGGTCTGGAGAAACCAATAAATGACACGAGGTTTGTCCACCACGTCTGCAGTGCAGTCAGTCTCAGAAAGTTCAGACTGACACAGTATGATGGACAAGCGGTCAGCAGGGCCCCGCACAGGCAGGGCTGGGAGTGGTCAGGAGTAGGCCTCCCACTCTGGGACCATGGGATAAGCCACCCCCATGGTCACACTGAGGGGACCTGGGTCAAGCCTGCGGCAGACACATCACCTACAGACCCAGGACCAAGGCCCAGCCCCTCCCAGGCCACACACCCACACTGGGCAAGGCTTTCTCAGACCTCCTGCCCTCCAACACACTGCTGCCCGCTGTGTGAGTGACAAGGCTAGGTTCCATGCAGCCGGAAGCTTATACAATTGGGGGAAGGGGGCCCTTCAAGAAAGAATACTAAATAATGAGCCGACAATTATCATCAAAGGTCATAGAGGGACCATGCGAACAGAACCCTGAAGCATCGGCCTCTCCTGAGTGAGTCTCCACTTTCCAGAACTCCAGGTGCCTGCCCCTGATGCTGGCTTGTCCCAGACTGTCCTCAGGTGCCTTCCAGAGCCTGCCTCAGCTGGGGCCAGGGGAGCCCTGCTCCTCCCTGCTGGCCCACAGAGGCCCCAAGGAGCAAGACCATTCCTGAGAAGGCACCACCTCTGCCATCTGGCCCGCCGGTGTAGCCCTCCTCCACCCCATTCCTCTATAGCTAGCTACACACCCTGGGGAGACATGCCCCCCTACCACCATGCCATCCCCCACTCACCTTACTCCTCTAGTCAACGTTTTACACCACATGAAGGAACATCAACCCGTTCCTCTGGCCTGGTCTCAGGTATCTTTGCAGCGGGTGTGTCCTGGTGAGATATCTGACCCAGGCTTTGCCCCAGTGTGGTGCTCTGTGAGCCCATCAGGTCACAGCATGCCCAGGGGGACACTATGGAGTGGTAGGGACTGGCCTTCCGTCACACGGCTCTGAGGAGTTTGTTTTCTACAGGAGGGATGCTGTTCCTGCTCAGACAGTAAGGCTTCCTAGGTAGCTCACAAGGAAGGAGGAGGGGCCCCGGAGCACCAGTCCCTGTACAAAGTACACTGCCCGTGCCGTCTCCCCTACCTTCTCTAGCTTGCTGCTAAATGGTCTGTCTGCTCTGCAACTATATATTCTTTTCGATATTTGAAGGAATAGCAATGTGTGAAAACTAGGAGTGGGGAAGGAATTGAATTTCCTGAGCCAATCGCTATGTGCAGGTACCATTTTTCCCTGTCTGGACAAAGCGAGTATGTTACAGAAAGAGCAACAGCTTCGGACACAGGCAGAGTTCAGATGGGATCTTGGCAAGCCTCGCCTCACTCTCCTCATCTGTAAAATGGGAAGAATGGTACTATGCAGACTTGTGTTGAGGAAGAGAGATAACAGACAGAAAGAGCCTGAAACTGCAAGGACCCAATAAATGTTGGCTCTTATTTTTATAAGTTTCTCTGTCTCTTCATCACACAAGTCATAGATGTAGTCTGTTTGTGCTTCCTTTAACAATGTTTCTTAGAGGTCAGCCCATGTCAGAAGGAACAGATCTAACTCCCTTTTTTTTTTTTTTAAATTGAAGTACAGTCAGTTTACAATGTTGTGTCAATGTCTGGTGTACAGCAGATCTAAGTCATTTTTAACTGCCATGTATCATTCCTCAAAATGGAAATGCCATTGTCTGTTTAACCATTTCCAGATCCTTTAGGTTGTTTCCAATCTTTTGTTACCATAATCAGTGCTACAAGGGACTTTTCTGTGCAGGCCTCATTGGGTCCCTGTGCCACTGTTCCTCCAGGGTAGAGCCTGAGAAGGGAAACTGTCATTACTTGCTGCCAAATGTCCCAGCCCCAATGCCCCGCTGACACCACACCAACACCCTGGAAAGTGCCACTTCCCCTTGCCCTGCCCTTCATTCAGATTTAGCCGACTTTTAAGTCTTTGCCAACTTGATATATACTCCCTAAACACTAAGAAGGAAATAAATAAATACTAAAGGAAAATCCCCTCAAAAGGGGGTTTCCTTTTAGTCAAGTTATATTTACAATTCTTCTTCTATTAATTATTTCTATGTTTTATTGATTTTTTTTTTAAACAGGACCATCTTTTTTTCTTGGCTTTCTCAAGGTTTCTGCTCTTTGCTTGTGTGATGTCTGTAGAACATGCCTTCTCCCAGTCTGTCTTAACTCCGTTTATGGCATCTTTTTCATACGAAAGCTTACAATTTCACTGATGGCTGTAATCTACTTTGAGATGCCTCAAAAATCAGATGGCACAGAGGTAGGAGAAAGGCAAAGATGGATGGACAGACACATGATTTACGACAGAAATATGTTCATGGTAGAATCAGGGGCTAGGATTTTCACGTAAAGTTCTTTCAGCTCTCTTGAATGTTTGAAAATCCTCACAAAAAGGTCAGGAAAAAAGAATGCAATTTCTGCAAGGCTTCCATGTTTGTGTCTCATTTAAGGCCTCCCATGGCAGTGGGAAGTGCTGGGGTGAATAGAGGAGTCCACTTATATAGCAGGTTTTTTTTTTTTTAATTCAGATCTTGAATTCATTTTTTAAAGTATTTTTGTAAAGAGCGTAAAATATGGATTTAATTTTTTCTCCCTATAACCTAAGGTATGGATTTAATATTTTTCTCTCTATAACCCATCTTGTAATCTACCAACAAACAATCATCCTTATCCGTTATTTCAATATTACCAACAAAACAGTCCACCCTTCCCTACTGATTTGAACCACCATCATTGCCAAAAACAGACTAAATTCCCAATTCAATTCTCTCTCTGGACTCTGTTCTGATGCAACACCCTGCTTTAATCACTCCAGCTCTGTCATGTGTTTTAATATCTGGGAGGGCAGACTTCCCATCCTCATCACTGTCTTCTTTTACAAAACAGTCCTGGCTCTTTGGGGCTATTTTCTCTTCCATGTGAATTTTACAATCAGCTCGGTGAATTCCATTAGAATCCTCCTGGGATTTGGATCGTGATGATTGCACAGAATTTACAGGTAATAACACATGTTGGGTTGTGGAGACAAGGGGAAAATGGTGTCTGCGGAGGGCCTGGGCCACGGCTAGTGGTCCATAAACAGGAGCAGCTACCATTATTACTGTTGGTGTTGCCACCAGCAGGGAGGGGATCACCCAGGACATGCTGCATCTTCCAGTCCAAGAAAACATTCTCTCTTGAAACTTGTTTTCATATTCCTCCCAATCCTCCTCCCCTTCCCTGCCTAGGCCACTTCCCCTCCATTTGCCTCTCCTCCAAGTAAGAAGCATCTTAGCCACTCTGACACCCACAGCATGAGTCCCCAGGCTAAGATTAAGATGCCCTGGCTGAGGTCATTCCTTGGGCTTCCCTCAGGTCCACTTTTCCAGGCTCCTGAGCCCACATTGTGCCTGATGGGCCCAGAGCCAGCTGGAGACCTGGACTCCGCCTCCACTCAGCTCAAATAGTGCGTGCTGACAGGTGCACACCCAGGGCCCAGCTTAGGAGGAGCACCTCCAAGTGAAAACTTAGGTGCCACGCCAGGCACAGGGCACCAACAGCTGCCCTGCTGACATTAACCCAACAGAGCCCCATGTCCACAACTCCCAACACCTGCAACAAGGATGTCACTTCCCCTCCTTACGGATGAGGAAATAGGCCCGTTTCAGGCTGAAAGGGGAAGAAGTTAGGACCCAAACCCAGATTTGCCTGGCACCCCAGAGCCATATTCCTCCAAGCGATGACTGGCCCCAAGGCCAACAGTCCCACAAACAAATATCCCAAAAGTCACCTCCAGGCAGACCCTTGACTGAGCTGAGGTTCCCGGGCACCCCAACTCCCCAGTGCCCCCACTGCAGCTTCTCCCAGCCCCTCACCCCGCTCCTTTTTCTTCTTTGCAGGGACGGCAGCTGCCACGGCATGCAGCTGTTGACAAACTAGTCGGCCTGTTGCCGAGGCATCTTTCTGAGCCGCCCTCGTCCTCCTGAGCAGAGAGATACCTCATTAGCGTGCTATATTTCAGCCCTGAGAAAACAATGCATGCCAAGAGACCATAAACAACAAGTACAAATGCTACAGGTCATGGATGATAGATGCCCCCTGTAGACGTTCGACGTGGGCCCTGCTTACACAGACAGGCGCGCGGCCCGCTTCCGGGCACATCTGTCTTCCCCCAAACGCTGGCGCAGGAAGAAGTCGGCACGGCCTTGCTCCACGTACACGGTGGCCGGGGCTCCCCCCGCAGGACCCCCACCATTAGCTTCTCTCCTGACGGGTGAGCTACACTGTTCTCTGATGACTTGCAGTATTTCCAAACTCTCACCCTTCCACTTGGGCTACTGGCTCTTTGGATTAGTGTCCTAACTTTTTTTTTTCCCCCTCTTGCTACAGGTCCAGGAATGTTTCTCTTTGAAAAATAAAGTTTCAGAACACCCCAGCCAATTTTTGAAAAGGGCTGGCCAGCCAGTCGAGAAACCAAGTCCACGCCAAGGCAAACAGGGGCTCTCGCGCAGACCCACCGAGCCCTCACAGACTGGGCTCTGTTGGGCTGAGGGGTGGTTCTGAAAAAGGGGCCCTGTGTGGTTCAGTGCCGTCACGCTGGCCCTGGGGGTGCCAGCTGGGACCGCAGTCTGAGGCCGGCAGTCCTCTGGGGTGAAGACAGGCAGGAGCTGGGGGCTTTCCTCTGCGGTCAGGATCCGAGGCAGTGGACTACAGAATGACCTAGGCTAATGGAGGCCCCCCACACCTTGGGGGCAACAGCTCCTTCCTGGGGCAGCCTCTGGACCTAGATGCTCAAAACCCAGCCTCAGGTGGGAAGGTCAAAAACACGCTGGAGGCATGAAAAAGGGACTGAAGTGAAGTCTGAAGGTCCCTGAGGATCCCCAAGATGCTCTCAGGGGTTCCACCAAGTCGAACTACCTTTATATTACACTAAGATGTTATCTTTTCACTCTCATTCTCTCACGAGTGGAAAGTATCAGTTTCCAGAGGCTACAGTGGAACAGAGCAAATGCAGAAAAGATATGAGAAAGCGACTTTCTGTTAGGACAGGCAGTTGAGAGGTGTGTGACACTGAAAAACAATGCCATTCTTCTAATTTTTTTTGTTATTGTTCTGGAAAATATTCTTCATAAAAATGGCTTGTTTTCACTAGCAGGAAGTGGTTTTGTTACTATTATTTTAAGATGACTTTAAAATATCTTTCAAATATCTCAGTTTAAACTTTGAAAGTGGTAAATACCAAGAGATACAATCCCTCTGAAAACCTCTTTGAAGTGCTCGATCATTTTGAAGAGTGTAAAGGAGTCCTGAGACCAAGAAGTTTGCAAACGGGAGCTGTGGAACTTTAGTGACAAGGGGTTGTTAAGTGGGCAGGATGCACTGGCTGTTCCAAAGCAGCCAGTATGATACGATCCCACTTTGTGAAAAAGAAGATGGATGTGTGTGTACTAGATGGACACAGAAGGGGACAGCAAGCAGCGTCCAAGGCTTTACCACTGGCTCTGTCTGGATACACCCGCTTGCGTCTGCCGTTCACATGTTACTACTGCAATCAAATGAAGTGACTAATGAATGCTTCAGTTTCAGCCTGCCCTTTTCAGAAAAGCCCACCAAAGAGTAAACTGAACAAGTAACATTTCGAGCCCTTCCTCTGGGCTGTTTCAGGGACCCAAGTTGATTGAATCTGAATGATACCTAGGAATTATCAGCCTCCTTGTACAGAAGAGAAATGGAAGGTCAGAGCAAGGTTGAGCATCTCGTCCAGGGTTATGCAAACACGAGGTGACACAGAACAGGACTCCAATCTGGGCTGGACTAGGTGGCTTTCCTGACCACTGACTAGGTGGCTTTCCTTCCAGCCCTCCAGCCTTGAGGTGCCAGGGCCTCTGTCCACCCCTCCTTGGCTCCGATGGCATGTGGTTCTCTCAACTCTGCCACATGGACTTCAACTCTGGTGGACAAGGACCCAACTCTGTTCTATGCATCCTGTAGCTCCTGTGTCCACCCCTAGACCAGGCAGGTGACTATTGGACAGGATCAGGCAGCAGCAGCAGTAGCACCTCAGCAGGGGTCCAGCCACCATTCCCTCCCTTGGAACCTCATCTCAAATCAGAACCCAGATGCAGCCTCCATGGCTGGAAGTGCCAGCCTGGAAGTGAGGTTGTGGCTGTGGGGCTACTCCAGGCACAGATCCTCAACCTCAGCTCCTTGACCACAGGTCATGGGGCTGGTGTCACAGCCTAGGGTCATGCCGAGCGGCCTCTGCTGTCATCAGCCCACCCTCCACTGACCACCTGGCACAATGACAAACTTTGTGCTCCCATCCCACCTCTGCAGACGGCTCGCCCTCTCTTTTGCCTCTGGCACAGTGGGATGTCGTAGACAGACCCTGCACGTCCCCAAGTGCTCACCCTGGGAAGGGCCGGAACTCTCAGCTGATTTCTGAACTGGTGTGCTTGCTGTGGGAGTTGAGAAACATAATAAATGGGCCCAGCTCTGTGCGCAGCACCTAATTTGCAATAATATTGAAGTCTCCAACAATAACTCATTTACTCTTATAATAAATATATAAAAAAAGACAAATTGCTACATTGAACATGCATTTTCTTCACTGCAAGTAGCTGCTACCCCAGGGAGAAAGCCCTGTGCTGCTAACTAATAGTAAATCCTTTGGAAAATCATGTGTCATAATGATGGACAACCAGGGAAGCGGTATTAAATAGATTTAGAGGTTAGCTACTCTAACAAGAACAAAAGACGTCCTTTGCAAACCTGCATCTCTAAGAGCACAGATCAGTTGTGATTAGTGCCCACCTTCGAAAAGCCCAGGTGCACAGCAGGAGAGAAAAGTTTCTGTCTTAGGCAGGTGTGGCTGGCCAGGTGTCGGGACAGAGCGGCAAGGGGACGGGGGACCGGGGGGGGGGGGGGGGTTGGGGAGGCCTGGGCCATGATCTCCAGGCCCACAAGGGCCCCGGGAGGAAATGTCTCACCTCTGTTTCCAAGGAGCCAGCCCCTCTTATGCACCCAGAATGCAAATTCTCATGTGACATCCACCATGCCCAACTCAGTGCAAGCACAGGGGACACAGGAGGACACAGCCCTAACTTTAAGAAGAATGCCATGGCCCTGGGAAAGGAAGGCTCCTTTGGGTGTCTGTGTCAGGGCCCCTGGGAGCACTGGCCAGCTTGGGCTGTGGAGGCTAGAGATGGCTCCCTGTACGTGCTGTCACTTGAGTTAGTGCAGAAGCCCAGGGGCCCTGGCCTGGAGGACAGGCCTGAGGAAAGGGCTGCCTTGTTCTCCTAATTCACTAGTTCAGGACTAGTGTAGCCGTGAATTATTCTCTCCAGCCTGTTTCTCCAAGTCCCAGGATTTGCCTTCCTCGATTTGGGAGTTGTGACTTCAAGAACAGGGGTTGACAGCCTTGTCCAAAATCCTGAGTGGCTTCTGTCTTTCCAACCATCTCTTGCTGAACTTTGAGTTTCCATGCTGGCACAGAGTCGGCGCCCAATGGCTATTCACTGAACTGAAAGGTGGACATGGAGGTCTCATTAATTGCATGCCTGCTGTCTGTCATGTCTGTAGGAAGAGGAGGCTCAGTGGGGTTGGACAACAGTAGACCCTCCCTAGGCTCTGGAGCTCCAGGGACTGGGCTCCAACCAGAAGCTGGGTGGCCCTCTGGCAGGAGCAGGGTCTAGAGCTGGCACATGGCATAGCAACTCGGAGGAATCAGCAGCACTTGGAGGGGCAGAGGGATCCCCACAGTCTCCCCACAGGGGTCACATGCTCCCGACATTACACTCTATTCTCCAATGAGGGCTTGGCACTAAGCTGACACAGCTGTGGGTCAGTGTTACCTGTGAAGTTCAAGTTCTAGTCAACATCACAGCAAATCGGACCTTGACTGGGGTCTGTCTCACGCCAATTGCTTTCACCAATTCCCTGTAAGACCCAAGCCTGGTTGCTCCCCTCTCACAGGACTCAGTTTCCTCAGCTATAAAATGTCTAGTTGAGAGGGAGGGTATCGCACAAGCGGTAGAGCGCATGCTTAGCACGCACGAGGTCCTGGGTTCGATCCCGAGTACCTCCTCCAAATATAAATAAATAAATAAACCTAATTACCTCCTCCTCATAAAAAATAAATAAATAAAAATAAAATGTCTAGTTGCCCAGACACTACACAGATCTTCAGTTTTTCACCATTCATTCATTCATTCAGCCAGTGAAGGAAGTTTTCCTCGAACTGATACAAGTAATCTACAGCCGTGAAATAACTCACTGAGACAAAAGCAATTCCGTGAAAATAATGCTGCAAACCAAACTTAGTTTTGCTTTTTTTCCCCCTTAGAACATCAGTCTCTCCAGCACTAATACTTGGAGGTGCTGCAATCCATCCCTAGTTAAAATACACAAATGCCACTTGGACTTTTGATAGACTTTGCTTTAAAACACAATAGTACACATTAGCCCAACAGAGTTATACATACTAGAAATTGGGAACATTTCCAAAAGTACCTAGAAAGAGAAACAAAATACTAAACCTAGTGGAAAGAGCTGTGGACCTCCGGCAGTCTGATGTCCAGGAGGCAACGTCCCTTGACCTCTGAGAACGGGTTTACTCGCGTTTCCTTCCTTCCTTAAGTCACTCCATTCCTCTGACTTCAAAACACAAATACACAGATTTGATTTCACTGGTGCTTTATGCCTCTGGGATTGCCAAACTGCTCCTTCACTGGCTTCCAGCATCTCCCTTCTGGAAACCTTTCTACAGCTTCAGCAGCACTGCCTGGTGATGGATGACTATTTTGCAACTGCTATCAGTTTACTATTTTAACCAATATATCATAAATCAGGAAGAGGGATGCTGGGTCCAACTGGAGAGTGTAGCTTTCGCTCATTACCTGGGAGGATTATAGCCATTTCATAAAATCCATTATCTAGGGAAAGGGTCCTATTGGCGGGGGCCAGCAAAATTCATTTCATGCTTCAAAAGTTTGTGATGGGGCTGGCTAGGAAAAAACCCCTAAATTGTTTAGAAGGTAGGGATCATGATTTGTTTGAAAACCACAAACAGCCAAGACAGAGCTGTGTCCATTATACCAAATGGCACTTTGTACTCAAATGCACGGGGCCCAGCCCCCTGACCGCAGCCTTTCCCAGTGTCACCAACAGCTGGACAGAGGAAGCACTGCTTTCCTCCCTGCCCCCACTCCAGGCCAGGCCACTCTGATCTCTTCCAAGCCCCGTTGCAGTCCCCTCTGTGGCCTTCTGCTCTTGTCCCTCCAGCCCTGTCTCAACATGGTAGCTAAAGGGATTTCCCCACATCACCACCGGGCTATGTCCTTCTCCGGCCTTGAGAATCGGGGTCCCAGCCCTCATAGCCCGGAACAGCAGGTCTCCTCTCTCATCTCATCTCCATCCTCTCCCTGCCCCTCCCCATGTTCGAGAGACAGTGGCTTTTCCTCTCTCCTCCTACCCTCTCCGAATGCATCCACATGCTGCTCCCTCTGCTGGGAATGGCTTCCCCTCTAGAATGCAGAGAAGGCTCTTTCTAGCTGACAACAGCTGTTTCCCTACTATCCACTACTTGTGGGTTTCCAGACACTTCTCCTTCAGCACCGTCACACTTTGATTTGATCTGGAGTCGCTGTCATCATTTCCCTCAAAGGCAGCCACCAGGAAGCCCTCACCTCCCTACCTAACTTTGTTTCCACTGGCAAAGAGGGAAATACAAATATCCCAGGGACCAGCCCAAATAAGGACAGGGGTTGAGGAGGCCTCTGTCCCTGCTTGTCCCCCCCCTCCGAGGATGAGCGTTCCTCTATGACAGGGAGCAGCTCACAAGGCCTTAGGGGCAGCATCACCCTCACTTGAACAAGTCCCTCCACTTTCAGCACCCCTGAGGCTTCTTTCCTGGGGCGCTGAAGACCAGGCCAAATCAGGACTTTCAGGAAGCAAAAAGAAGGAAGAAGTAAAAGGATGTTAAAAAGAAAAGAATGATGAAAAAACAGTGTCTTCTAGATTTTGGCCAGCCTCTAGAACATTCTTTTTGAATACGATTTGGTTTCCCTCTCTCCTCAACTCAATTTTTCCCAAATTCATTCCTCATGCGAAAACAGCATCTTCCCCAGGGAAGCTCAGTTTTAACACACACATGTTTTTCTAAGTAACTTGGAGCTGAGGCTCGGCAGACAATAAAGATGCTTGTCTGTGAGTCCCCCTTGCTGCTGAGACCACCGGGGAATTGAAGTACGGAAAACTGAGCTCTCAGACGCTCAGCTCCGCCAGGTCGCAGAACAAACTCCTGGTTCAAAGTTCTCGCTGCCACCCCGAGAGTTAGAGGGCCCTGAAGTACGGAGTAAGTCTGTCGAGAAGGAGGCGCAGGAAGACATCCTGCGGTTGACAATGTGAATTTCCCTTCCACCCACCCCCTGGCAAGCTCGCCCACCCCCATCTCCAAGCAGGAGTCACCGCACTTTCTTTCACGTTGTTTTCTCTTGGGGGAGCCTCCCCACCTCCTTGCCAAGTCCTTTCTCTCTTCCCCTCCAGTTCTCCGTCCACCCAGCTCTTCTTGGTCCCCCGCCCCCGTTCCTCCCCCAGCCGAGCTCCCCCCACCACCCCCCTTGCCTCGGCGCCTACTTATTCTTCAAACTTGGAGAGCGGCAGACACGGGGAGGGACGGGCAGAAGCAAGCTGCAGGCCAGGCCTGTGCAAACAAGAGCGGCCGCCTCCTCATTTCCACTTGAAGCGTCGCAGGAAAGCTGCCTTTCTCCTTCAACTTACCCTGCGTGGCCGGGAGGGAGGAGGGACGCCGCCTGCAGGGGCGGCGGGGCGGGGAGGGCGCTCGCTGCTGCCGGCCGAGGGGCCGCCGCGCAGAGCCGCGGGATGGAGCAGCGGGAGGGAACATCAAGTGGCCGCCGGGAGGGAGGCGGGGCGCATGAATCATTTATGACCCGCCGGCGCGGCGGAGGGTTTAGGCGCGCTGGCTAATGTAAAGGCTGGCTTGACTTGAGGGATCAGGCTGTAGCTTTGGGCAGCGTGTTTTCCTCCCCGCGGGGACCTTGCCCAGCCTGCGGGCGGCATGGACTTTCCTGCTGGGAGAAGCTGCCTGTCTGCTTGTCCTCAGGGGCTGGGCTGTCCCAGGACAAGGGTCTAGAGCAGGGGTGCAGCTGCACCCCACTCCTCTGCAACCCCCAGATAGAGAGAGAGAGCAGGCTGGGGCCTTAGGGGCCATCTGGACAGAGGGCTTGCTAGGTTGGAAGAGGAAACTGAGACCCAGGAAGGGAAGGTGACTTGCCCAAGGAGCACAGTGAGGTTGTGAAAAACATGCCTGGACCCCAGGCCACTGTCCCCTGCCTTCTGTGGAAGCTTCTCTGGCTCCCTGCAGCTCCTTGTGGACCCTGAGGATCCACAGAGCCAGGGAGTCGAGTCCACAGTCAGGAAGGCCCTTCACAGGCAGGGGTCCGTCACGGGAGGACCTGCCCCCATTCCCAACCGAAATGTCACTAATCAAATTTGTCTTTGAAGTGTGGAACCCTTCTTCAATGGAAAATCACTCCTCATCTGTCCTTTCCTTCCACAGAGAGAGGGGACACGGCAAGTACCTTGGGACAAGAGGTTCCCATCCAAAGCAACTTGCAGATCTGCCAGGTGAGGTCTACGAGGACCACTGATCCATCTAAACCACACCCCTCCCCCCATTTTTGCCAGATGCTGAGCCAGTGGGAGGATACTGTATTTTCTGCTAACAGAGATGGAGAGGCTTACTGGGGTGGGGAGGGGTCAATATCATTGTCATCTTCAGCCTTTCCACCCCCAATGACATTCTATACCCTTTTTCCCATCTGCTCTCAAGTCATCATGAAAATGAAAAGCAGAGCCATTCTGCCCCCTCAAAGGGAGATCCTGCCTTAAGTAATGGGATTAACATAAGTACAAGATGCTGGAGATTCACCCCAGGAACGGAAGGGAGGCAGGAGGAGCTTGACTTTGAGGAGGAAGGCCCTTCCCACGCCCTGACCCTCTTGGGTCCCTCTCCTCTTTAGAGTTCCCTGACTCCACACCCCAACCTGAGACCCTCTGAGTGTGACCCAAATCCAGCCCTGCCCCAACCCTCCATACCCTCTCCTACATATGCCTTTAGGAGTACACCATGAATCCCCCAAAGCAAAGAACATTCCTACAGAGGGGACAGAGTCTGTGGGACCCAATTCTAAACCGTGAAGGCAGCCCAGGCCTCTGTGGTCCTCCCTCCGATCTTGAAGGAACTGTGTGCATTACTCTCAGCATAAGGAGCAAGAGGTCAACCCCACAAACACCAGCTGCATCCTTCACTCAAAGTCCAGGCAGTACTACTGCCCATGGCATCACGCATTGGGCTGGACACGGCCCGCCAGCCCATCACCTCCATCCCTTCTTTAGAAAGGGGTGCCAGGTCCAGAGAGAGGGTCTGACCTGCCCAGGGCACACTGGGAGCCACTGGCACCAGACTCAGAGCCCCCAGAGAGGCCCCACACCCAGAAGGGGCGACCTTCCCAGGGCCGGGGCAGCCCCAGGGCGCCCGGACCCCAGGCCTGCACTGTTCAAGCCTGCACACCTCCTCCACATTCTAAGGCGCAATGCTTGAGCTGAGTCAAGGCTGCTTCCTAGGACGGGAGGGTGGGGAGGAGATGGCCAAACCAGACGCGACTTGTGGAGGTGCAAAGGGTCAGAGATTTGTCTCGGTCGATTACACAAAAAGCTCATCCCCAAACCTCCAGGGTCAGCAAAACGAAGAAGCAGACCCCTTCCTGGGTGGTACTGCCTCCGACGGCACCACAAAGCCCACAGAAAGAAAATAAGGGGAAAGACCCAGGCTTGGCCTCAGCCCCCGGGGAGCGCGAGGCCCGGGGAGGCTGGAGGCCCGGTCCTGACAGAACCCTCACCCAGAATGATCACGTCCCTCCTGTGATGAGAACAGCCCGAGGTGGTGAGAACACCTCGGGGCTCCTTGGTCTGAGTCCTTCAGCTCAGGGTCAGCAGCAGTCTTGTGGGTGGGGACAGGGAGGCATCCTGAGACAGTCAGGAAGGGACCGAGCAGACATTTTCTGTGAGCTCACCCAGTGAGGTGCTTCCCGACTTAGGGCACGTGGCCATGCTGGAGCCTCCCGAAGCACTACAGTCACGCCTCCGAACCTTCTAGAAGCTCAGGCTGGGTTTACCCAGCCTTCCCCACCTCCCAACCCCCACCCCAGCACCACTCCCAGAGTGAGGGAGGCTGAGGGAGCATTTGCCGGTTTCCTCAGGAGAATGTTCAGGGCCCAGAATGAGGTTTCACTGAAATGGAACAGACTGTTCCTGGCTGACCCAACGATGAACACCCCACACAAAGGGCCGCTCTCTGGGCCCCACAAGCACCTCGAGACACCCCTTCCCAATGTGTTTGCTCCCCCTGTTCAGGCCTTCCCGGTACAGCGATGACTCTGAGCTGGTTCCCTTCCACTTTGGGGCGGGGGGGGGGGTGTGCTTTAAAGAAATGCCCTGCTGTGACTTACAAGTGCCCTAGAGAGAGCAAAGGCCATCCTGTGTCTAATGCCTGGCTCTGGTAAGAGAGAGTGGGGCCACCTCCAGGAAGCCCCCCACCCACCTCTTTCTCTTTCTCTCTCGGACACACCAGGGTCTGCACAGAGCAGGACTTACAGGCCCAGAGGATGATTTCAAGCTGCCTTGGCCCAGGGGACCCCAAACCAAGGATAGCGGGTAGAAAACAGACATAGTTTGGCAACAAAGACCACAGCCACAGCCGGCCTCTGTGCTACCTCGCCTACAGGAGACATGTTCCCAGGAAGCAGCTGTTCCCAGCAGGACTGCGGAAGCCCACCAGGGTTCCCAGATGCCCTCCTGACCCCCACCCCACCCTTACAGAGCCTCCTCCAACAGGCTGTCACTCAGATACCAGTGCTCCACACCCTGCAACGCTGGCTCCACCAAAGCCCAGTAGATGACGTTCAGATCTAGTTACCACCCTTGGAAATCTGTCTACTTCTCTGGTCGCCCCCACAAATGGGTCATTTTGCTGCTCAACCGGCCTTTTCACTGACCTAATACGCCTGCAGGCCAGGCACACACCCTCCCTCCTGCCCTCGGCCCTTCCAGCTCCACCTCTTCTGAGCATGAGCCTCCCTGGCTGGGCAACCCCAGGCCTCACCCTCTGCTGGCTTTTCTGTGCCTTCGTGGGACACAACACATCAGACCTTTTACTTTACTCTGAATCTAGGTTGTTCCCACTTACAAATGAGCTGTGTTCCCCAAGTTCAGCAGTTTGGAAACCAATGATTTGGAACCCAAATGCCTTCTTCCTGCATACAAAGTAATGTAATGTTGGGTAGGTTTCCAGGTTAGCCGACCGCTGCAGAGGCGACCCCACGATGTGCTGGGATATGGCACATCTGCAGTTAAAACTTCTGTTTAAAGCGAGGAAGGTATAGCTCAGTGGTAGAGTGCCTGCTTAGCATGCACAAGGTCCTGGGATCAATCCCCAGGACCTCCATTATAAATGAATAAAAACCTAATTACTACCCCCCCAAATTTTTTTAAAAACCTTAATTCATGTTAGTAGTACAGCAGTGAGCATAGCCGCCTTCCAGAAAAGTAACCAACAAAATTAAAAAAAAAAACCCTTCTATTTTAAAAATACAATACTCATAATGAAGCAGACTAAAAGCCACCAAGCATTTGATTAAAAGAGAATAAAGATGTGTGTGTTATTCCTGTTGAGTGTGAGCACTTGAAGCAAAGCAGACCAGCTCAACATAAAAGCAGAGACGCCTCGGGTGGATTCCACAGCCAGAGTTGCCTCATCTTGGGGTGGTGGGGAAGAGGCACCGATGGGTCAGACAGTCCTCGGCTAGGGGCTGCATGGCTACTGGCTGGGGCCACGGCGGGTTGGGGGTGTCAAGGGGCAGAGGCAGCTGCCGGAGAAGTATCTGCGACACCCCTTCTCAAGGGGAACTCAAAGCAGTCCTCACGCTTCCAGGGTCTCCCAACGGCCCCTTTCGACATGTCCAGATGGGCACACTGTCTCCTCACTGGCCTGTGACCCAAGGTAAGAAGCATTTCTGCCTTTGATGAGGCCAAGTTGTGAGTAGCCTATCTAAGCCAGGTCCTCCAGTGGCCCAGCCACAGCAAAGGCTGTTTATCAGGTTCCCATCAGCCTTATAACCCAAGGAAGCAGACACTGTTAACACTGATGGAAACAGCTAGAAAGTGGCAGAGCCCACAGCCAGCCACGTGGCTGTTCTTATGAAGTGCTTACATTTCATACCCACAGGCAAAGAGAGGGTGGGGCAGGCCTCTCCTTCATCTGAACCGGGAGGGCAGAGGAGACAGAAGTTACAGCCCCAGGCTCCCAGAATGCAAACACAATCTACAATGTGCCTTATCAGCTCTAAGTCGGGCCAGTCCGCCGCCCTTTACGGGATAGATGGAACCCTTCTCTGAGCCAGAGCCGGCCTCTCACTTCATCTGGATTGCTGAAGACCCCCTCGTTCACCTGGGGTCATGGAGCGCCTGCTCGGCACGGGCACCAGGGAAGCAATGACAAATGAGACAATGTGCATCTCCTTAAAGATCTGCGAACACAGGAATTCAGTCCATGCCTGCCCAGCAAGGCGCCTTTGGCCAGCTCACCTGCTCGCTTGATGCTCCTGGTGGACCTGTGGCTGCTGCCAAGGGCTTCAGGATCTCACAGCTCTGGCCAATCCACCCCACAGGAGAGACAGATGGGCAGGTGCTGCTTAGCATGTTTTACAGATAAGGTGACAAGAGTGCCTGAAATCACGTGGTCAGCTCAGTGGCAGGACAGACAGAACGCAGGACTCCCAGGAGCTCCTGGAGAGCAAGGACTGCAGTGTCCCCAGCCCCTGGCAGGAAGCCTGGCACATAGTGGAGCGCAGGCAGAGTGGTGGGTGAATTGTGTCCTTCTGTTGGGAGGCATGTGTTCATTCCACAAACATTTAGTAAATGCCTTTGGGGCCAGAGCTCACCCGAAGTTCATTCCAGGTCTCCTTTGAGGCCTCTCGCACAGACATCTGCTCTCTCTCTGACTTCCCCTCACCTAGAGTCCTGGACCTGGGGGGCCTGCTTCCTTCCCCTCTGCTCAATCCCCATGGCACAGGTAAGCAGGAGACTTTGAACAGGAGAGAACTGGGGGGGAAGTGGCCACAGAGAACTCCCCAGGTGCTGCAGTCCCTGGGCTAAGGGACCATCCGGCCACCTCCCCCATGCCATCACGCAGCAGGTCACCTGAGCCGTGCCTGCCCAAGACAGGTACGCTTTCTGACTCGTTTCCTTTGGGGAGAAAGAGGAAGAAAAGACTCACACACTGGGCCACGTCACCCCTTCCGTGGCGGCTGCACGTCTCCGTGATCCTCCTCCCCATCTGGGGTGGCTCACCTCTCAGATGTATAATGAATCAGGCACTCGCTCATTAATAAAAAATGACAAGCGATCATCTCATTGAAATCCGCCGAGCTGCCGGAGCCTGCAGACACAATCCCTGCCCAGCTCTGCAGCTCCTCTGTGGTCCAGCCATAATGAGTCGGTGGGGTGGACTTAGCGCTCACTGAGCAGGCACCCAAGCCACCTTTCAGGGTGGGTAGTGCAGGGCCCGCAGATGATGGCCTTTTTCATCTGTGTCAACAAAGGGGCTCAGCTCAGCAGGCTTCGGTGCCCCCAAGGTCAGGGAGGCAGGAGAAAGTCGCCAGGCCACGGAGAGTCAATCCTGTGGTGGTACCAGCAATCCACGGCACCCACGTGCCCGGGGGGCCCGAGACCTGGCCAGGCTTGGAGACTGAAACACGAGACTGCCTTACTGTCTTAAAAAGCAAGTAAGTGAGAGCGAGGACTTGACAGGAGCCTGGATGGCTACAAGGTGGCCGGCCCCAGCCACAGGCCTGGCCCCAGGACCACCTCCCAGTTCTTCTCACCTAGAGCTGAGCCACAGGGAGGCCAGGCCCCAAGCAAAGGAAACACCTCGGAGGGCACCTCCAGCTTCTCCTGCCGGCCTGCCAGCACTTTCTTGTTTTATATCCTCTTCAGCATTCACTATATAAGGAGTCCTATGCCCACAGCGGTGTGTTAGAGGCAGCCTCAGAGCCCAGCAGGATAGGAGCGCTTTGGACACAGACAGCCCTGGGATGGCATTCAGTCTCCGTCATGGGCTATGTGGCCGCAGGGACATTAGGAACCCCAGGTTCTTCATTTGTACAAGAGGTGATGAAGCCTCTCCTACAGAGAGCCTTAAGCATCATCCACCACCTGCCTCTTAACGATAAATGACAGTTTTATTACTGGGGATACAGGTCCTGGGCTCCAAGATTTTCAAGGCCTAGCAGTCCAGCCCTCGCCCATCATCATTTACATTGGTTACATCACCACCACCATCCTGCACGCTTCCCACCTGTGGGCACTGCATCAGGGGCTGTAAAGAAATCAGCTCAAATTCTGACAACAATCCTGTGAGGTAGGGACATTAACCCCTACAGTACTAGAAGTGGGGTACTTCATCCAGGGCCTTAGAGAACCGTGTCACAGAGCCTGACTCCTTCCTCACCCCCATGTGTTTGGCACCTCCACTGCTCTAGAACCCTCCATGACTCCCTATTAACAGTGGAGCCCAGCTCAGGCTCTGCTATGAGCTCTGCCTGCACACAATGGACTCTTCCATAGGCTCTTCTGCCAAAGCAAACGGGTTATATCCAGGCCACTCACATGTCTTTGACCCACCAGGAGAGCTGCCTGAAATGCCCACCCCAGGTTTCTCCACAGAGCATGGCCATTCATCCTCCAAGCTGGCCACCTCTCCCTCTAAAGTGGCCCCCTGGCCACTCCAGGTCATAGTGACTGCTGCAGAGTTCCACTCCCAGAATCCTGACATTGGGCTAACTCTGAGGAGACTCTTTAGAGCTTCTAGAAATGACACTGACAGCCCACATGGAGCTCCAGGGCCTGGGCGAAGGGCTTGAGTGGATCTCAGGACCAGGATGAAGGCAGGGAAAGGATGGAGCCCGCTGTGCAGATGAAAGACCGCAGGGTAGGCAAGATGCGAGTGCCAAGGCTCACTCAGCTCCTTGGTGGCACTGGGACCAAAGCCATGCCTTGGGGCACCTTACAGTGTGGAAGGAGACAGAAATTCCTGGTCATGGGTTGACGGCTCAGCGTCACTCTCGCCTGTAGATCAGGAAACGAGTCTGGACACCGCCCTGGTCCATGACCACTGATCCACCTGGAGGACCTTAATAATACTCCTCTAGCCTCTTTGGTCCTCCTCCCACTCCGTTCTCCCCACCACAGCTGGGGGAGGGCACATGCTGCCCGGCCACCACAGTGACCTCTGGGAGCAGACAGGGTGGGGCAGGGTTTGCATTTCTGTATGTGCTTCAGCACTGTTTGCACACGTTCTAGGAAGTATGTATAACTTTTTAATAACAAAAAGGGAGGATCCTCTATAGGGTTGTTTGTTGTGAGGCTTAGCAGCCTTCATTCATCACTCACTCATTCATCCAACCCGGCCTCCCAGCTCCTGTTTCAGGAAACAGCCCCTCCCTATGAGAGGGGAAGGGACCACAGTGAGGTGCCCATGACACTTCAGGACAAAGGAAGGATGAAGTGGAGAAAGCTTTTGACTCTTAGGCAGGAGACCCAGGCTTCTGCTTCTCAACCAACTCAGTGGATGCTCTCAGGGTGGTCCCTGCCCCCTCAGGGCCCGAGTGGCCTCACCTGTAGAAAGGAAAAAGGCCCCACTCATCTCTGAGATTGCCAGATATTTAGGGGACTCAGGAGCAGGGTCCCAGAAAACAGCAAGGAACTGGGGAGGCCCAACCCGAGGCAATCTCCTTTATTAGAGAAAGAGCATCCTTGAAGTGACGCTATTAGCCAGGTCATCTTGGGGCACTGGGAGGCGACGCCGTACTCTGCTGTGCCTTGGCAAAGCCTAGCTCGAGACCAAGCCACGTGCGCAGGCACAGCCAGGGCAAGAATGCTCTGGTCTTGCCCGAGCCTGGAACACGCAGGAGACAATCCATTGCAAAACCTGTGCCTCGGGGTGGAGTCTGCCCTACATTAAGAAACACTTTCCAAATGAGATAATTATTTAATAGGTAATAAATGGAGTCAGGAGGGGGCAGAGGGAATTCAGTTGATTAAATGCTTGTGGCCCCCAGCACTGCACACTTTCCCCAAAGCCCTCACTGCTTAATGTCTTCTTACCCCGAGCTCAACTCCATCACTTTCCAGGTACTGAGAAGAAACCCACTGGCCACTGGGCTTCACAGAAGGCCCAAGCCACAGAGGCCCACACAAGGCGCCAGACAGAATGCAAGCCTTCCTGCCCTCCAGTTACTCGGCAGCTCTTCTCCTTTCCCAGCCCTCCTGGGGGACTACAGGGAGGAGACAAGGATGGAGCCGGGAAAAATCAGGCTGTCCGTTGCTCTTCACAGCTTGGCCCTGGCCCAGGATTCCTGCATCCTCTAGCTCTGCCCATTCCAGCTCAACAAAGTAGAGGCAGGGTTGTCAAAGGAACCCTTGATTAGTCTTTTTATCTATGGACGTGGGGAGCAGGGAGGTATCACCCACCAACCACGTGCAGGTGCCACATGGAGTACAGACACGTACATTTAATTACACAGATTTGTTTATATCTTGTTTATTGACAAATAAGGGCACTGGGAACTCAGGGAAGTTAAGTGACTCACCCAAGGTCATTGGCCCTGGAAGTCAATCCTACTCTTCTTGCCTGGCTCCAAAATGTGGGCTCTTTCCCCAGCACCATTCTCTGCACCAGCCCCTGCCCTGAGCACCAGGCAGGTGCTCACTAAATGTGAAACTCCCTTCCCACCTGAACCACTCTAGACAGATGTCAGGCAGTCTTAATCTCAATCTCAAGGCATTAAGTGTCTGCGGTAACCCTGCCATCAATCTATAAAAGATGCTTTGACTGATGGCTCCAAGGAGAGCTTTAAGAGAGGTGCAAGAGAGTTAGAAGGAACCACGATTCTGAGTGAAGGGGCTTACAGTCGCTAAGGGAGTCACAAAGAGAAACAAGTAGAGTCATAAGAAAATGAGGAAGAAGGTTTGCAAGGGCCAAGGGTCATGATCAGCCTTAAAGTGCAAAAAGAGATCAAGAAACAACGAGGGGATGGTTTCCACCTGGGGCTACATTGAGAAGGTAGGACTTGAATGGAAATGGCCGGAACATAGCAGGTGATCAATAAAAAATGGGCTGGATTGGTGGGTCAGTAGGTGAATGGACAGATAGGTGGGTAAGTGGATGGATGGATGGATGGATAGATTGATGGGGTGGGTGGGTGGATAGATGAATGGGTGGATGGATGGATGGATGGATGGATGGGGTGGGTGAGTGGGTGGATGCATGGATCGGTGAGGGGGTGGGGATGGATAGAAGCTCTACAGTCAGGGCATTTCTTCTCTGTCTCTACCTCTCACCCCCATCTCACTCCTCTTTTTCCTCTCCTCCATAGCCACTCAGCTTAGATCTTCCTGATCTTCTGCAGGTGCCCGCAGAGGATGGACAGTGGCTTCAAAGACTAAGGTTCACAGCCCTGCCTGTTTTGCAGCACATCGTGAAATCTTCCCCTGGTCTTCGGACAAGCACAGCCAAAAGGCATGGAGGAATGAGCGTCTCCTCTCAACGTCCCCACCCCCTCAACCGCCCCCGTCATCTTCTGCAAGCCCCCAGCCTACACCTCTGCCTGCTCAGGCAGCTTCCACCTTGATATAAATCTAATGGTCCCTGGGTCCATTTCAATTCTAAAAGAGCCTATTCCCTGTGGGCCTGAAAATGAGCCAGGCCTGCCAACGGTCCAGGTCACACCCATCAGAGGCCTAGCTGTCTGGATTTTTATCCCATTCCAGCCAGAGGAGGCTTCTTCAGATGCCCCCGAGGAATGCGGAATGCACTAGACAGGTAACAGAAGCAGCCGGGAGACGCCGGTCTGCAGAAGCAGGAGAGAGTGGGCGACCAAACAGGCATAATGACATAGGGCTCAGGACTGCGGTAGCCTGAAGCTCAGAGGGTCCTGGGGATTCTTGGTGCTGTGGGGGTGTCCGGTGGGCAGTCAGGCCAGTTCCCTCACGTAGCAGCTGGTCCCCGGCCAAAGCTGGTCAGGCTCTGTGCAGAGGACCCAGGGATGGGGCAGGTCTATTTTAGAATGAAATCCCTAACGGTCCAAATCTCTCCCCAGCCCACCTTACTCTGCATGAGCTGTCCTGCCTCCTGGCACAGGAACAGCCTTCCAAAGCCTGCCATATGTGGGTGGCCCACATCCTGACCTAAGGCCTGGTGGGAAGGAGCTGGAAAGGCGTGGCCGTGGGTGATGAGCTGGATGGCCACAACGGCTCAGACTCCAGGCGGCAACTACCAGCGCCCACATCAGAGTCTATTTGAGATGCTTGAGGCAGGCATCCCTATGCCCTCGAACGCTCCTAGGCTGCGTCACAAGAGGAGCCCCGAGGAAACAAAGGGAACAGAAAGGAGGAAGAGGAGGTTCATCGAGCTTCTTGGCCAGAAGTGGCAGAAAAAAAAGTCAGAATAGACGGCAGGGAGAGCTCAGAGTTGGACTCAGCAGCCCAGGTGGAGTTCAAGTTGTGCGGTCCTCTGTCAGTAACCTGACTCCCTGAGGCTTCAATTTCTTCCTTTGTAAAACACAGATAAGCACAGAGACCTTCCGGTTTTCAGGAGAACCTGAGGTAGTGCAGGTAAAAGTAGGTGCCATTGTTTTAAATAGTGTAACTGACTTAATGAGCTTAACGAGTGGAGGGCTGCTCCTCCATGCTCCTCCTGCTCCTGGCCACTTTTCTCTCACAGGGCCCACCTTACCCTCACAAGAGTCTGACCCATCTTTGCACACCCAGAGCGAGCACAGTTCATAGCACCCGGGGGCACGGTGGATGAAGGCTAGCTATTCCATGAAATGGCAAAGGCCCTGATGCCCTGCTGAGGCACATGCGGTGCTCAGTACCAACGATGGCTCAAGGGTCATTTCCTTACTGTGTCGTTTGTATTTCTAAGCCAAAGGAATGAACCTATAATAGTGGAATTCCAGGCTTCATCCCCAAGTGGGCAGAAGGTGCGGGGAGGTGTCTGTAGGCAGAGAAATCTTCCTCAAACCAACCACGGAAAAGCTGCCTTCTCTGTTTATCGGCAGCCCTGCCTCTGGAACGCTGGCCCTCATTCCCAATGCCATCCCTCAGTGCTACGTTGACTTCACTGGTGTCCATGCAGCTGGAGTGCCCAGGGCAGGGGAAGAGAAGAGACCTGGCTCCCACTGGGTGACCTGTGCCAGCCCAGAGCAGGAAGGGGAGGGTTTCAGCACCTCCTCTGGCCTGAAGTAGCCCCAGCCAGGTCCAGCGCAGAGCTGGCCCCTTGAATGGGGCCTAGGAGGATGCTCGCTGCGCAGGAAACAGCTCTCACATGTCTCTCTCTGCCTGCCATCAGCCTGGGTGGGGTAGGGACAACAGACTCCATCTGTCCTCTTCTGTCGGGATTCCCTGTAGGAATTCAAGGTCCGGACTTGCTATTATGTCTCTAGATTCTAATCCCAGAGCTGCCAAGACTCCCCCAGGGCCTTCCCCACTCACTCTGGGCCTGAGCCTTCTTCCTCTTAGCACGGAGTTCGAGGCTCCTGCGGCTCCTCTCTGACCTGCCTTGCTAGTCTCAGCTCCCTGGTGAGCTGAGGAGCATGGGATGCTGCACCCCCACCCTGAGCAGTCGGCCCCTCCCACTGGACAGCCCGGCTTCCCTCCCTGTGGGCCTCTGCTCCTCCTTGCCCGTCCCCAGTTGGATTCTCTGCAGACTTGCTTCCTAAGGCTCGCTCCATCACGGCCCTCAGTTCTGTCACCTCCTCAGGGAGGCCTTCTCTGACACCCAGTCACTCTCTCATGCTCTACTTTGTTTATCTCCGTCCTGGCAGCTCCTGCTGAAATTGTCTCATGTGGATTTACCTGTATATTGTCTACCTCCCGCCGAAGGCCCAGGAGCTCCCGAGAAGCAGGGGTTGCCTGGCGGGTACTTGCCGCCCTCCTCCACGGTGGGGCCTCTCACTCCACCTTGGCTCACACTTAGCTCAGCACAAGACAGGCCCCAAGGGCAGGGCCTGGGCCTGGGCAAGGACTGGGCCTTTATCACCTGTGGGATGGACCCATTGCAAACTGTGGCCCATTCACCTGGTTTCGTTTCAATTTTCTTGATTTTGTTTTTTAGCTTATAAAAAACTAGGAACATTGGGGTGCATGTATCTGGCATCTATCTGCTTTGAACTTTTCAAACTTTTTCTACTTTTAATTTCTCTGACAACTACTTGATCCACATAACGAGTATATTAAAACACCACGTTTTGATTCTTTAATCCTGTGAGCTCAGAGTTTCCGATATATCAGTTGTCTATATGGAGAACAACTCAGTTCATCTGAGCTTTCCCTCCAGACACAGGATTGTGTACAAGGCCATCCTTTCCTCCCAGTATAGTGATGACCCAACCTTCAGTCCTTCCAGCGGTGTACAATCTCTCTGATGTCCTTCCCCCGCTCCCACATGGCCTGCCTGGTGACCCGAGGGAGCCAGTTTAGCCTCTCTGCAGGAGAAGCCAATAATTATCATCATCATCACTATTGGCTTAATATATAAAAACCTAATATCAGTCATTCTCCATCGGAAGTCACGAGGAAGAGAGGGGTTGTCCCCCATTTAATTTTTTTAACTATTGTAACATATTCATAACACAAAGGTGACCGTTTCACCACTTTTAAGTGTACAATTCAGCAGCCATCATGTGCAACCATCACCACCATGGTCGTCCTGAACTGAAACGTCAACCCATTCCCTCAACCTCCAGTCTGTGGCAACTACCACTCTACTTTCTGTCAATATGAATGACTATTTTGGGTAACTCACATAAGTGGAATCATACAGTACTTTTTTTTAAGGTCTGGCTTATTTCATTTAATATCATGTCTTCAAGGTTCGTCCATGTGGCAGCATGTATCAGAATGTCCTTCCTTCTTAAGGCTGAAAAATCGTCCATTGTATGTATGTACCATATTTTGTTTTTCTGTTCATCTGCTGCCCACTTACTCTTAAAGCAACTGAGAGGAATACCTGACTGAGAATACATGGCTGTTCTCATCACACAAAGGGAGGTGAGCAGCTCAGGTCTTCAGAGACAGCACCCCAGCCCGTCCCCGCTCTTGCCCTCTCTCCCAGTGAACGTGTCCATCTGTGAGCTTCCAGACCTTTCTGCACAAGGGCAGTGGAAGAGCCACATCTTGTCTCCTCCAGTCCCCAGATCGTCAGTGTGGGTGGCCTTGACAGAGGACTAGCTATTTTTAGTGGAAATGCAGAACTGCCACCATTTTTAGCAAAAAAGGCAAAGGAGCCAAGGAGACTTCTTTTTTCCTTCAACTCTTCCCTCCCCAAGATCCCTTTCCTGCCAGGTCCCTCTGCAAAAGTTGCCAAGAATGGGATGAACAATGAAAAACAGACCTAAGTTCTCGTCTCTGTCCTTAATACCCCACTTCTACCCAAAAATAAAATAAAAAGCTGGAGACAGAGAGAGAGAGACAAACGCAGACCAGTGTCAGGGGACTGGGTACCACCCAGCTGTGAATGCGCCATGTGACCATCACTGTTCAGGATGCCAGGTTCCTGTCTGATGAAGTGGGGCGGGGGGTGGCATGTGCAGATCCAGACAGCACAGAATTCTTAACGGAGGAAGCCTCAGTCTTAGCTGGTGCAAACCATGGGCCAGGGCTAGGGGCTGTCCCAGGGACTGCTCTGTGTTGTCTGGAGCCAAAAAAAAGGCTTTCTTTCCAAATTCAGAGGCCAGAAGCATCAAAGACTGGCTCAGGTGTGCACTGTGCAGTATGGGCACCGCCCGACAAGCTCCATCAAGATGCAGCCTGTGTTATTCATACCTTCTCCCTCGTCCCCCCGGTTCCTGTGGGAGGTGGCCACCCGGCCCGCTCGCAAGGGCTGCTCTGAGCCCTATCCCCGCCTAAGCGCCTGCCATTAATAAAAGATAAACAAGAAGCGCGGTGCAGGGACGGCGACATCTGCTGTACCCCCGTGGGTCTCCCCCTTTCTGGGCTTTAGAACCACATGTGGTGGGGGGCGGGGGTTGGCAAGGACCCAGCTGCATTCTGAGCCTCCACACTGGGTCCTGGCCTCAGCTGGATTAAATCAACTCGCTGGCTCCAGACAGGAACCCCCATCCCTGCCCCCCACGCAGCCACCCGAGGCAGGAGCATCTGAGGACCAAGATCTCCTGGCTCACAGAGGGAGGGTGAGCCGTGATTTTCAACACTGACGTGGTTGCCACTCCATCATCAATTTCCCAATCAAAGTTCTGGGGCTCAGCAGGCCCAGGAAAACAGCCATCACTTCCTTTCCACCCCTGGAACCTCAGGGGGAACCCCACTGCCTGGATGCCCGTGGCTATGTGTCCCCCTCTCCTCAGCCATCTCCTCCTCCTCCAGATCCTCAGACAGAGCCCCCAGGCTGGGCCCAGGGGCAGCCGCCCTCCCCCAGCCACCTGCCTCTCATGGCTTTGAGCGCTCTCTGGGTCCCTTCTTCCATGAAGCACATTACAAATTTTTACAATTTCACAAATGTAGGTTTAAAGATTCATAGAATCCAGGCTTCTGTGCTAGATTTTACTCATTTATTTTCTTCTCATTAAAAAACAAACAAACAAAAAAACAAACGATAAACCCTTTTTACGGGCCCCTAACAGCATCGTGGGCCCTCAGCATCATGTTCCTGGGAACTAAGTGAAGCTGACCCTGACCCAGCTTGACTCCAAGGTTGACCTGTCCTAGGGGCGACCAACGTGCCCTTCCTGTTTCGGGCCCAGAGGCCCCCAGAAGCGCAGACAGACAAGGCAGTCTAACCATAACAACCCCCAAACCTGGAGGTTAAACTGAAGGAAGCTGGGCTCTTGTCAGGACCCTGATAGGACTAGGGAGATGCAGCTGAAACGCGTGTCTGCTCTGAGGAACTAGGTAGGTCAGAGCTGGGAACAAACACTTCTGGAGGACTGCTCCACATAAGGGCTGGACTGGACACGTGGTCCACTATCACTCTCCGAGGATGGGACCCCCCCACCCCACCCCATCTGCACAGCAGCTCCGAGAAGCTGGTAAGGACATCAATTTTCTAGGCGAGGAAAGCATGTCTCAGATGGGAGAAGTAACTCACCCAAGGGAGATATTTTGAAGGGGGGGTGCTGAGGACCAAGGCTGGGTCTGTCTGGCTCCAAGCCTGGGCCATACCCTTCAGGGGGGCCAACACTGCGCAACACTCCTGACCTTGCACAGTCAAGTGGTCTGGAACAAGTGGGCAGGACAGTTGACTTGGCATGACTGGGATGGGTAAAGGACTGCCCGGTGATGGTGCTGGCCCCTCACAGCCCCCTGCAGAACAAGCATGATGTCACCACCCAGAATGCACTGGGCCGGCACCGAGCCACCTGGAGGCCAGAAGCCCAGCAGCCATGGAGACCCATCTTGAACAGTGCAGGAGCCAGGGATCCTCCCAGACCCTGTGAGGCAGGGCTGAGGCCCGCGGCGGGGTTTTTACAAAACCTCTTCTGGGAGATCTCGTGAGCCAGAACCCAGCCTTCCTCTGTGAATGGCCACAGCACAGAAGGTCCAGAGCCCAGGACCATAGTTTAGTTCCATCCATAGATCCAGAGAAAGACTCCTCAAATGAGGGGCTTTCGGGAAAGTAGAAGGGAAATCATCTCACAGCAAGAGAGGGACCCACTGAAAAGGAGAATCTAAACAGTGTACAGCCCTCAGATGACAACACATGGCCGGGTCTAGTCACATGACCACGCATGACCATGGGAAAGGCAGTCACCGACTGACGCTCACTCTGGAATCAACCAGGCCCAGACCCTGGCTCCGTCTCTAACCAGCCATGTCACCTTAGATATCACTAGGCCTTGGTTTTCCCATCTGTGAAATGGAGAAGGTTGTCATGAGGATCAAATGAGCTAATCCGCGTAATATTTAACCTGGTGCCTGGCAATCAGGAAAACCTCAGTAACAATATCCACCGTACTATATGTAACTTCTGGCACAGTGCCTGGAACCTAATAAATAATGCGTATTTACTATGTGGGTGATTTACCACAGAAACCCAGGCATCCATGCAGGGATCACCCATCCCATGATTTGAATCAATCAGTGCTCAGATTCATTAGCAATGGAACGAGCCACATCAGCACCAGAAGCGGAATGGAGCTCGCAACTACTGTGAAGTTCCCTTTCCAGCTCTCCCACGGAGCGCTCCCCCAGCCCCCGGGCCACCAAGGCTGGGTGGAGTCCCCGAGGACAAGACAACAGGCACCGACCCGGCCAGCTGGCAGCTGCAGCACACGAGCCCTGGCAGACAGCGTTCCCGGGCCTGCGCTGAGCGGTGAGTGCAGGGATGGGCAGCCTGACCCAGCGCCGTGGGTGATAGTGAGCCTGTTTTCTCCTAACACAGCAGACCTTCCCTGGGAACGACCAAAAGGCAGGTCATAGCGATAATAACATTTTGCACTGTTTACACTTCCAAAGCCCCTCTTTCTCCTGTTTTTCTCACTTGCTCATCCCACCCCACTATGCAGGGAGCAATTCCGGGTGGAGAGCAGGGACGGGGTTAACATGTTCCTCACTTGGGGCCACCCAGAAAGTCACAGGTGAAGGCATCCTTCCACGACACTATGTGGAACAAGGAGGCACCAAGGATGGTCCCTACTCAACCAGCTTCTGAAGGTTTAGGGGGTCTCCTAAAATGAGGCGTCCCAGAGGGTAAGTGCCTCTTGGGTCACAGATTACAACACAAAATTACCTTACCTACTTTGTCTCGGTGACCAAAGACACAAGCTAAAACTACAACTTCCAGAAAAGAGAATACAAATTTCCTGCCTAACTAGAGTCAGAGCACTTTGGAGCTGGAAGGAAGTTTTGAGAAATCACAATCAACCTTCCCATTTCACAGGTGGGAAAAGTGAGGCTCAGAGCAACAAAGGCTGCTCCAGGCTACCCAACTGATTGTGGAGGTAGGTCTTCTGACTCCCCTGTCAGTGCTCTTCCACTGTGCTTGGCAGTGAAGTGGCTGGGCAGGGGCTGGAGACCCTCCAAACTTGCCCTGCATCCACTGCAAAGACACAGGAAACAGGGTTTGTATCTAAGTAGGGCTGGATTCACTCATTTTATGTAGATTCTAAGATCATTTGTCAACCAGAGCAGGGGTTAGCAAACTGCAGCCTGAGGGCCATATCTACCCACTGTCCTTGTTTGATTGGCACACAGCCCTGCTCTGACAGGCACACACCATTCATGCTGTTTTTACACCTCAACAGCAGGGGCGAGTAGTTGCAAGAGAGATGGTGGGTCTGGACTGCAAAGACTGAAATATTTACTGTGTGGTGCTTGACAGTCCAAAGGGGTTGACCACTGATTTAGAGCTGGGGGAAATATCAAACACATCCTGCCAGGAGTTACTCAGGGCTCTTCTGTGACATCAGAAAGCACCCCAGCCCCCAGGTAACAGACTGGGTAACAAGCCCAAGCCAGGATGCACTCAGTCTCCGGCAGAGCCACACTGCTCCTCCCCGCCCCAAAGCCCCTCTGACATCCTTGGACTGCAAGCAGAGAACCTGCAGAATCACAGCTCTCCTGTGGCCTCACATGCTGACCCTAGCTGGGGTGGCAGTGGTTTTCCTTTTCCAAATGAAGACACCTAATGGCCTTCCACAGCACCTCTGATGCCCTGTTTGGGATTATTTTTATTGACAGCAAAGTACGGATGGGCACAGCTAAAGGATAGACAGATCCCACCAAAACGTGCCACCTCACAGCTCAGGTGGGTCCTGAGCTTAGGTTCCAAGCGAGCCTAGGGAGTCACAGTGAAGGGCTCACCCTGCCACAGCACAGCTGGAAGCCTGGATGTGAATCCGGGCTGTGGGACCTCGGGCAAGTTACGTCACCCCCCTGGGTAGCAGCTGTCTGTCTGTAAAGGGATGACGACAGGGGTGTTGGGAGGACTGAATGAGAGCATCCCAGCCAAGGAGCTGGCCCATAACACAAGCTCAGTAAATGCTATCACTCCCATCAGTGCATCCTGGAATGAAGAACAGAAGCCAGGCTTTTATTTCAAGGCGTCCTCCAGTGCATGCAATAGCTTATGACAAAAACATCTTCTGGTACGTGAAAATCTGACCAAATGTGACGCTCACATTATTTTAGTGCCATCTTCTATAGCATCTTCTTTAATTTGGTGAGCCAACTTTTTTTTCTTAAAGAATGCACATGATTGTACCTTTAAAAAAACATAGAGAGTTATCAAATCGAAAAGTACAACTCTTATCCAATATTTCCCTCCTCCAGCCTTTCTCACTCAAGGTGATCAGTGTTAATAATTTATTGTGTATCTTCCCTGGAAGGCTTTTTTTGGGGTGGCGGGGGAGCCAACTTTTATAACACAGTGATGACTGACTCCTCAGTCAGATTTCTACCCGGACCCCTGAAAAGTCTAATATAAGCAGCTCTCGTGGAATGTACTCATTTGAAATACAGTTAGAAAACCTTTCTTTGAGTTCATTTGCGGCTTATCTATAAAATCGACAAAACGATTTCCTGTGCCTCCTACTAATTGTCATTTCTCTAAGGGGTGTTTTCATTCACTCATTCAGAGACTGTACATTGCATGTGTGTGAAGGAAGGTCTTAGGAGAATTCCTATAACTGCAGGTTCAGCCCAGAGGAAGCCCAGGAGGACAAGGCCAGCCCACCTGTGGTGGCAGCCTCGAGTTCAAGCCCGGGTTATTACTCAGAAGGTTAGTAAGCTGCCGTCTGTACCCAACACATACTCTCAAAGGTGATTAGGGCACAAGACGATTTCTTGCAGCGTTGTTTGAAAACAGCAAGAGATTGGAAATCTACATACCCATCAGAGGAGGACTTAAGTAAATTACAGCCCATCCATATAATGGAATACCAAACAGCCATCAAAACAAATGAAGAAGCGCTCCAGGTCTGATATAGACCAATTTCCAAGATACATTGTCAAGCCAAAATAGCTAGACGCCAACACTGCATTAAAAAACATATATGTGTCTGTAAATTTATAGATGGGCACACATATATAAATATTCACAAATCTATGTATTATTTACACGTACATCTAGAGTATCTCGCAAAGGATGTGTGAGAAACTGGTGACACTGGTTGCCTCCAGGGAACAGAACCAGTTGGCTGGCGGGGAGACAGAGTTAAGAGGAAGATTTTTTTTTTACCACATACCCTTTTGTAACTATTGAATTTTGAATCGCGAAAGACACTATTTAAGATAATGAAATAATTTAAAAACTTAACAAAAAGCCGAATACCTCCAATTGTCCCCAATGAAAGGGTGAACTTGAGCAAGAGAGAGGGGCTACATTCATCCTTCCCAGACCCCGAGCAAGTAGCCTCGCCATAACCAATCACACAGACACACACACACACAGACACACACACACACACCCTCCCTCCCGACTGAATTTGTCACAGACACCCTACCCACTGAGGACCAGAAGACCCCAGCTGGTCAGTTCTCTGGCTTCCCAGCACCTGACACATGGCAGGTGCTCAATAAATATTCTTCGAATAAACGAAGACAAAGAGGAAATTCAGGAAGTAATAATAGTATATATATTTAAAATCACTATTCTCTACTTTGAGGTCACCTTAAGCCCCTGAATTCGGTGTCAGGGGAATGAATCACTGTCACCCAAACAATTGTTTGTAGATAAGGATGCACGCACAGAATGGTCAGGGGACCTGCCAAGATGACTCAGTAAAGCAGCAGCAAGGAAATGAGATACAACAGGCCCTCCCCTCTCTCCACCAGGCCCCGTCAGAACCCCAAACACAGAAGCCTTGGTCCCCGTCCAGGAAGGCTTAGTCAGTCAGTGCCTTAGCCAGTGGATTTGGGAATAAGGCAGACGCCAAGGATTTCCTCTCCTGAAAACCGACCACTTTGTGGATCCTTCGCCTGGAGTGGATAATAATTACAGCTCTTTCCCAAAATATGGGTTTCTTTCCTCCATCAACCTCATTCCTCACCTTTAATTTTGCATATGAAAAACAGCAGCATTAGTGACTTGACAAGGTAAGCTGAAGGCTCTCCAGCTCAATAAATGTAATGGTTATCTATTTAGAGGCACATTTGAGGTGGAAAAAAAAGGGGGAGTGGAAAACCAAGAGGGAACCTGGAAACTAAAGCAGGAGCAGGTGGGTTGATGCTGGGAGTCCCCAGGGCATCTCCGTAACCCAGGGGTCCTGTTTTAGTGACCCATGTAGGGAGAGGACAGGAGACGTGGAGCCCATAAAAGATGAGAAGTGGGAGCTGAGACCCTCTGTGCAGTCGAGCCCACTGGAAGGTTATAGCTTTGGTGGAGGATGGACACCCTTTGATGTCCACCAGCCGAGGGACACCGCAAGACTGCCTGGTGTTTACACTTCTGCTTGGGAAATGGGTAAAGGATTTATAAAAGTCTCCTCTGAGTGTTTGTACCAACTGCCTGCCTTCTCACTGGGTGATGGTTCAAATTGACAGTCCCCAAAGGGTCCCGGAGCCCCCAAGCTATGAAAAGAATACAGAGTTGATCCTGTGTTACTCCTGAGGAACTGGTAGAGTCATACAGGAAACCACTTTGGAGGGAGAAAGCCTCACTCAAGCCACATAGGTTTCCTACAGATAAATCTCTATCCACTGTATAAATATACCACAGCTTCTTTTTTTTTAATTTATTTTTTATTTTTTGAAGAATGACATTTATTTATTTAAGGTTTTTTGGGGGGTGGTAATTAGCTTTATTTCTTTATTTTCAGACAAGGTACTGGGGATTGAACCCAGGATGCTAAGCACACACTCCACCACTTGAGCTATACCCTCCCCCTTCTATAGCTTCTTTATCCAGTCCTCTGTTGATGGACATTTAGGTTGTTTCCATGTCTTGGTTGTTGTCTATAGTGCTGCTGTGAACATTACAGACTCAAAGACATAGTAAACAAACTTATGGCTACCAGGGGAGAAAGAGGATAGGAAGGGATAAATTGGGGGTTTGAGGTTTGCAAATATTAACTACTATGTATAAAATAGATTTAAAAAGCAAATTTCTACTGTATAGCACAGGGAACTATATTCAATATCTTGTAATAACCTTTAATGATAAAGAATATGAAAATGAATATATGTACATATATTTATGACTGGAACACTATGCTGTACACCAGAGATTAACACATTGTAACTGATTATATTTCAATTAAATAAAAATCTCTAGTAACAATCCAAAATTACAAAATACACACACCCATGAGCAGGATCTGCAGACACCACAAAGAACTTATCAAAGCCAGCCTGAGAAAAGATGAGTGAATGAGTAATATAAAGGTAAAAAAGATGAATATGAAAAAGAGTTGAGGAGACACGGAGGATGGAATGAGAAAGTTCCAGAAGGAAATAAGAGAGACTTGTGGGAAAGGCATACTTTGAAGAGACAACAGAGGAAAAAAATGTCCAAAACTGAAGAAAAACTAAGAATTTTCAAAAGAATCAAATTGCTCCATATCAGAACTCTTGGGACGGAGCTGAAGCAGGACCTGAATACACGCTGATGTCAGGGAGAGCAGAAACATAGGAAGGATGAAAATCAGTCATGGAGGGACCCAACTCAAGGAATTCAGAAAATAACACTGATGCAAACCTAAAGAAGGAAGTACAGGATATAGCATGAGAAGAAATCAGTAAGACAGGATACAAAGAGACGAGGCGGAATCAAGCTTCTGGAAAGGACTAATAAAGCCAACAAACCTCTGTTAATCAAAACACAGAGAAGCACAAATAAACATCACTAGGAATAAAAAGAGGGACATAGCTACAGACATTGCCAATACATTTGATACCAGGAGAAACTGACACATGACTAAAGGGGATGGGGGGTTGACTGATTTAATGGAAGGCAACTCAGAAAGAAATAAAAAACTGTTATTACCTCTAACCACTGAATACATTGAATTAGTAGTTTTTTAAAAAAACTTCTAATAAACAAAACCAAGCAGTTTGGATTTTTTGAGGAATGAACAATCCTTAACATATGCAAATATTTGAGGATAATCCTTAGCCTGTATTTGACATATACAAATATGAACATATGCAAATGTATGTTCAAATGTATATGTTAACATATACAAATATTTTAAAGATAATCCTTAACATATACAAATATTTGAATATTTGAGAGAGGAGTATTCCTTAGCATATGTTATCAGGCTAATTTGGTGACTATAAATAAAGACAGAAGGAAAGTAAATTTATAAGCCAAGTTCATTGCTGTATGTGGATTCCAACCTGTTGATGGAAACATTAGCAATTGAATCCAACAATGTAAACTTAGGTGGATTAATCCCAAGAATCAATGCTGTTACAATAATAGAAATGTATTAATATAAAAGTCATTCCAGTAAGAGACTAAAGAAGACATTTTATCAATTTTTTTTCTACATTTGCAGAAAAGCATTGATAAAATTCAACATCCTTTCAAAATTATGGAGCCTTAACAAAATAGGACATTTTAAACCTAATATAGGAAATCTACCAAAAATCATTAAATATTATTCTTATGGTAATACTCAGAATTATCCCCTTTCAAGTCAGGAACAAGAAAAAATGCCCACTCACCAAATTTCTGTTCAACAGTGAAGATTCCAGAGCTGTGGGGTCCAAGATAGTAACCACTCACCACTTGAAATATGATTTATGAACCTGAGATGTGCTCTAAGTACAAAGTACACACTGGATTTTGAAGACTTGGATAAAAAAGAATATAAACGATTTCAATCATTTTTATATTGATTGCATGTTGACATGATAATATTTACATATATTGTGTTAAATAAAATACATTATCAAAATTAATCCCACCGATTTATTTTTACTTTTTAAAACGTGGATATCAGAAACTTTTAAATCAAACGTGGCTCACATCATATTTCTATTGGGCAGTGACATATATTCTAGACTGCACAGTAAGATGCAAAAAAGAAATAAAAGATGTAAGAATTGGAAAGAAAGGAAAAAACTCATAATTTGTGAATAACATGACTAAATAAAATATCTATAAAAACTTATATAGATACATTTAATAGGACATCACCAAGATTGCTGGAAACAGGATTAATATATGAAATGCAACTACATTCCTAGACACCAGCAATAAAGAATTAGAAACTATCATTTTAAGGAATATATTTACCATTTACAAGACCAACAAAACTGTAGGGTACTCAGGAATAAATTTAACAAAAAATGTGAAAGAGCTTTATGATACAACTAAAACTCAATTAAAAGACTTTTATGAAAGATGTTTTAAGTAAAGATTATGATCATAGGTGGGGAAAATTCAATATGACAAAGATGGCAGTCTTCCCCCAAATTAATCAAATCAGTTCAATTCAGTCCCAATCAGATCAACTCAATCTCATTCAAAATCCCAATAGGGATTTTTCATGGGATCTTAAAAAGAAAAGTTTATCTTAAAATTCTCATGGTAGAACAAAAGCCAAAGAAAGGCCAAGACAATATCAAAGAGAAACAAAAGAGAGAATTCATCCCATGAAATATTGCACTAAACATAAAGCTATGGTAACTAAGACAGTGCGTGATGGCAAATAGAGAAAAGAACGGGCCACTGCAACAGAACAGTGAGGCCAGAAATAGACATACATGTATGTAAGGGAAATTGACATGTGACAGCTTTTGCATTTAAAAATTAAGAAATGCAGTAACAGCTACTGGGACAATTACTTACCTATATAGACAGATAAAATAAAATTTGATTCCTATGTCATGTCAGAGATAAAACAATTCCAGCTAGAGTTTAAAAAACTACATGGAAAACATAATTTTATAATTTTCCAAACAATATATGAGAATCTCTTTATGACCTCTAGGTAAGAAAAGAACTCTTGAGATATAAATACATGCCATACGTCTGACTATGTTAAAATGTAAACTTTTGTCCTAATAAACCATACCATACAAGGATAATGGTCAACCAAAGACTGGGAGAAGAAATTATTTATAACACATCTAAACAATAAATGATCAGTATCTCTCAAAAAAATTAAGAAGAAAGCAGACACCTAATAGAAAGCTGAACAAAGAAGATGAATAGGCCAACCAGGGGAGAAGAAAACAAAATGTCCAGTACGTGAATGAGGGGGTGCAAATTAAAAGATTATTCACACTTATTAGATGGCCTCCCAAACTCAAACCTAATCCAAAAAGTCACTGTTTGAAAAGTTGGGGGTGAACTTGTCCAGCCACTTTGAAGAGAGCAATTTGGCAGCATCAAAGCTGAAAATATACACGTCCTACAACCCGGCAATTCTACGCATGTAAATACAGGGGGGCTTGAACTTTCAAACTGTTCCCTGTGATGCAGAGAAATATACGTTACATCACAATGTAGCCCACACGTGTGTAAGCAGGCACACACACATACCTGCTTCCAGTGCCCTATGATATTTTCTGAGTCATCTTTTCAAATGCTGTCTGTTATCCACAAAGCTGATTCCGTAACGCCTTGCCCTGAATAACTCCTTGTACGTGTACACAAGGAGACAGGTTCCACTCAGCAAAATGTAAACAATAACAACATTTGTAAACAACCTAAATAACCCCAACAGGAAAGTAGATAAATGGACTGTGGAATATTCATTCACTGGGGAGCACACAGAGCAAATTAACGCTTCAGGTAGGGACGTGAATACACTTCAGAATTAAAATATATGCAAGAAAAAATATCTCTGTACACACAATAGCATCTTAATTTTCAAAACACACTATAGGTGGACATGTACATATGTAGTTTAAAAAATTGGAATCATGCCTGGGGATGATAAACAGGAAATTTTCTGGAGCAAGGTTACCTCTGGGTAGGGGTGGGGAAGTAGAGCAGGTAATGGAGTCGAGGAGGGGCAGATAGGGGTCTAAAGTGGAGGTGAATTGGTGGGCAGGGCCCTGCCATTGGTGCTCGTCTGCCCCAGCAGGGACTGCTTTATCACTAACATGTTTCCAATTGCCAGGAAAGAAAAAGAAGTGGACTGACTTTTGGACAATTCTTGAGCTCTCCGCAATGTGCATTCCCTATTGTCCGAACTGAGGGCGGGCCAGCTCCTGCCGTGACTTGCCACCGATTGAAAACAAGGGCAAAAAATGCCTCAGGCCTGCCCGAAGGAGGGGCGTGTCCACACGGGGCGCTCAGACCTGCTGAGGTGGCACCGACAGGATCCGCTGCACACCAGGCACGTTCCTGATCTCCATGTACCCTTCCAGGAACCACATGGTTGGTGTCATTATCCCCATAACAGATGAGGAAAGTGATGGTCTGAGTCATTTTCCCAGGGTCACCCACCTAACATGTGTCACAGCTACCATTTGCCCCTGGCCTTCCAATGCTGGCTCCAGGCTTTACACTCTCACTCTGCCGCCACCGTTTCATGATCACCTTCCCTTCTTCAGAGAGACTTGCTGCTCATTGGTGTGGTATGTTTATCAAAACCACAGTCACTTTACCAAAATTATAATGTCTGCTCCCAAAAGGCAGCCCACTCACAACTGCACGCAAGGGCCACGTACAACCAGGGGGAAATTGGCAGAAAACCTGTGTGGGTTTAACCAAGAAAACCCGGGACATAGGGTCACTGAAATGCCCATATGAGGACTGCACAGCAAGGTCCTGCCTTACACATGGCCTCCCAGCCCTGGAAACCAGGAAAATGCCTTGCACATGATCCGCTACAGAAAACTGGTGACAGAAAACTGGTGACTTGCACAATGGTAGTACTTGGCAAGGGACAGAGCCGCCAGCAACAAGCAAAGGAGACCAGGAAATGGTCTGTGAACTGAAAGGTCTGTAGCCACCCGGACCCCATCTCATGGTTCCTGATTATTTGTATTAACTACATTTCCTGTATTCCTGATGCTCTGGCATCTGGGGTCTCACTGACTGGGGAGAGATTGCCTCTCCCAGGGCTGGTGAATTCTTAAAGATAGCACAGGGCTGGCTGGGGAGGGTGCTTTTCATATGCAAATCGATCAGTCCAGAGCCCAGACTCTGAAACACCTCCCAGATCTGGCTTTTCTATTCCAGGAAGCAATACTCCTCAGCCTTAATCACCCCAGGCCAGGTACCAGACAGCTAGAGATGACCCTGTAAACCAGAGGCTGCTGGGATTATTCAAACTAGCCGACTGCAAGCCTGCTGACCCTGCCTCACCCATCCCTTCCTGCAAAAACCACAATCAAGGTTCCTGCCCAGGCTTTCCCCTCGCTCCTTCTGCCTCCAGTACCTGGGACTCCTTCGGACTGCTCCCATGGTGGGTGTGGCCCTGCACGGTGTGCTGGGCCACCTCCTCTTCTGGTTTGTGAGTGGCATACTATTTAGTGACTATCGTGTCCCGGTCTCTTGGCCTCAACCATACCTGAATAATAATAAAATCTACATTTTAAACATTACTATAATTATAATTATTTTTAAATTTTAAGCACTGTAATTAAAATCTTAATGATGATAATTATAATTATTAAAATATTGTTATTATAGTAAAACATTACTGTGCCTTATGCAGAGGATCCGGGGTGTTATGAGGGGGTGAGCACCCCCAGAGCTGTACACTGACATTGAATCCGACTGAGAAGTAGACCCAAGCACTGCGGACGTCAGCCAAGCCAGACAAGCCAATGACAGACCCATTCTGTGCTACTTGCGAGTTTTAAGAACTAAGATGGTTTTGGGAGCCCTGGGAATTGATTTCCAACTGAATTTTAAACCTTGGTTTGTGGATTCTGCTGAAAGAGAATCTTAAATTCAAATGCGAGTGTCCCTAAACGGCCTGCATATTTCCTAAGTGCCGGTGAGCAAGACTAGGGCACCGAAGGACCCTGCCGGCCCAGGAGTCCTTGGCAGTCCTGGTGACCAGCAGAGTGGAGGGAGGTGACCTCCATGTTGGGAAGTGGCTGCTGGACATGCACCAATGTCCGCAGGGAGCATACGACTCCGAGGGAAGCAGCACACATGAGGGGACCCGCTCATCCAAGGTGCGGGGACAAGGCTTCAGCCGATCCCTATGATGGCCCTGCGAGGGCAGCCTGACTCTCTGGGTCCTGCAGAGTGGGAATGGGCCACACAGAGGCGCACTGATGTGCCCCAGGTCAAGCAGCTAGGCAACAGCAGACAGGAATGCAAACCCGGGCTCCCAGCCCGAAGTCTATGTGACCTAGTGCCTGAGCACACACTGTCATGTCACCATGTCTTGGGGGACAGTCTTTTCCAGCTGTCCCTGTCTTTCCAGAGGGTTAGGACCTGGAGCATCAGGAGCCTCTAACCTGCCCACTGCTGCCCTGTGGAGGACCCTGTTCGCCATGTGTCCTCCAAGCTGCGGCAGTGAAGTGAACTGTCTGGGTCACACAGCCAGGTGGGCAGAGCTGCCCTCTGGCTTCGGCTCCTTGTCTCCCTGCAGAGCAGAAAGTTGTTTCCCTCCCAGTTGTCCAAATACACCCTACAGAATCACAGCCAGGTGCACCCCAGGGGCAGGGACAGGAGCCCCAGATCTGCTCCTGGAGCCCGAGATCTGCTCAGACCAGGCTGGAGCTAGAGGGTGGACGCCTTGTTCCCTTTAAGGGCAGACACAAGAGCCATACCAAACAGCCACATTTCTGGTTGCACACAGCTGTCTGCCCTCGAGTGCCCTAGTGGAGAAGGCAAGGGAGGTCTGCACTCCCAGCATCCATGGAGCTGACTGCCCCTGGCACGCAGGCTTGGTCAGCCACACTGAGGAGGCGAGGCCTGGAGCCCGGCGCCTCTTGTGGGACCATTAGCCCACTCTGAACTGGGCGAGTATGGATGTGGGCCAATGCATGATGACTCCCTCATCACTGTTGCCTGGGAGAACTGGCTAAGACTCACTGTGGTGCCTGTATGGGATGTAATCTCTTCCCAGGTGCCATGGCAGACACAAGCCCAGCAGGGGCCAAGCCCACTGGCCAGTTCACAGGCTCAGACTTTGGGCAATAATATTCATAATGCCCCCGATACTAGCAGCATTTAGTTAATCCTTACTACATGCGGGCACTTTATAGGCATGGCCTCATTTTCCCACAACAGTCCTGTGAGGTAGGAATCACGGCCAACCCCATTTACAAATGAAGAAGCTGTGGTATATTTATATGATGGAATACTACTCAGCCATAAAAAAGAATAAAACCATGCCATTTGCAGCAACATAGATGGACCAGGAGATTGTCATTCCAACTGAGTAAGCCAGAGAGAGAAAGAAAAATACTATATGATATCACTTATATGTGAAATCTAAAAAAAAGAAAATAGACACTAATGAACTCATGTACAAAACAGAAACAAACTTGCAGACATAGTAAACAAGCTTACGGTTACCGAGGAAAGGGGGTGGGAAGGGATAAATTTGGTAGTATGAGATTTACAAATATTAACTACTATATATAAAAATAGATTTAAAAATTTCTTCTGTATAGCACAGGGAACCAAATTCAATATCTTGCAATAACCTTTAATGAAAAAAATACGAAAATGAATATATCTATGTATATGCATGACTGGGACATTATGCTGTACAGCAGAGATTGACACATTGTAACTGACTATACTTCAATTAAAAAAATTTTTTTTAATTTTAAAGAAAAAGAAAGAGAAAGAAAAATACCATATAATATCACTCATATTGGAATCTAAAAAAAAGATACAAATAAACTTATTTACAAAACAGAAACAGATTCACAGACATAAAAAACAAACTTATGGGTACTGGGGGGAAAGGAGGTGGGAAGGGATAAATTGGGAGTTCAAGATTTGCAGATACTAAGTACTATATATAAAATAGATAACAAGTTTCTACTGTCTAGTGCAGGGAAATATGTTCAGTATCTTGCAGTAACCTAGAATGAACAAGAATACAAAAACGAATATATGTATGTACATGTACGACTGAAACATGATGCTGTACACCAGAAACTGACACAACATTGTAAACTGACTATACTTCAGTTTTTTAAAAAATGGAAAAAAAAATGAAGACACTGAGGCCTGGAAACTTCAAGGACTTAGTAAGCATCCCAGCGGGATTCAAATCTGTGTTCCTAGCCACCAAAGCATGCCCCACCTCCCTCCCCAACCCTCTCACTGCCAATATAACATGGGACAATGACACATACCATCAGGAGTTGTGACAATCAGAGACAATATACATAAAGTTCTTTTCACAGTTTCAGTACATTGAAGATGCTCTCTGAATAGAAAATCTTATTTTGCTCCACAACCCCACAACCGAAAAAAAAAAAGGCATAAAAATACTCTGAGCCAAGCCTTTCCATCCTGAGTGTGAGCCTGCCTGGCTGTGATGCACACAACCTTTCTCTCAGAAAAACCCAGACGCTGCCCTGGCTTGGCTCGGCAGCCTGGCAGGCATGACGGCCGTCCCTGGGCACCGGTCCCCACAGGTAGGGAGGTCACTGCACCACGAAGATCTTCCTTGAAGGAGCACCAGCTCAATCAGAATAATTACCAGGGGCCTGGACTGAGTGCCTCAAGGAACTGCAAGTCTGCTTCAGGGGCCCCTGTTAGAGGGAAAGCCAGACATCAAGACGGAGCCCACCACCACTCAGGATGGACCTCCGTGTGCAGAGAGAGGCAGATATGCGGGGAAAGGGGCCAGAGGTAAACAGACAGAGTGAGAAAGGAAGAGAGACTGGTAGAAAGAAAAAGAATAACAGAGAGATCAAGAGAGTGAAGAGAAGAAAAGAGAGGCAGAGAGACAGACAGTGGAAGGAGGGACAGAGAGAGCGACAGGGACAGGAAGTGAATGAGAGCAACAGAATGTCAGGAGGAGGGGTACAGACGGACAAGCAAACAGAGCGGCAGACACTGCAATGAAGTCAGAGAAAGACAGCGGGAATGGGAGACAGGAGGAGGAGACAGCCGCGCGGAGATGCAGGGAGAGTGTGATGGGGACAGACAGGCAGGAGGACAGAGTCCCACAGGCTAGCCTGGCCTGATGGGTCCTGCAGGGAGAACTTGGCCCCCACCTGCACGGTCCCTCTGCAGCACGTGGCACTGGCCTGTCCTGCAGGAGCCCTGGGAGACAAGCCCACTGTCCTGCCCTGAGTCCGGCCAGCCTTGCCTGATTGAAATGAGCTCCCACATCCACGCCAGGCTGCACGTGTTGTCAGCATCATGCTGTCTCCTCATGGGTCAGGTGGGGCCTGGCAGGTGTCCTGTATGTCTGTGTGTGTCTTCGCATACACAGGCATGTGAGCCCAAACTCGCACATACACAGGTTGAGCAAACCTGCTGCCTGGCAAAGCCCAGCCTCCCCTCTGCTCATCCAGCATCACAGGGCTGATGGCCTTCTAAGGACTCAGGCACAGTGCGGGCAGGGGCTAGGGTGGGACCCTCTAAAGACAGAAGGAGCTAAGCCACTAAGTCAAACGTGATGACAAGGTGGGACACCACACTCCCTGATGGTGGCACTGCACAGCCCACGTAGCTGTACCAAGAAGCCAACCTAACACTTGTCCTCCGGGACTCAGACTGAGGATGGAGACAGCTTGTGCGCTGCCCACAGTCTTGTGGCTGGTCAGGAAGGCCACCACCACCGCCAGACTCCCACCTAGATGACAGCAAACTCTAACCTCCAAACCTGCCAGTTTTCACCCAAAGCACTTCTGCTTAAAAGCTACCTCTTGTTAGCACACACGTGTGCACACAGGCACACCTCACCCTTCCCCAAGATACATGCTCACTGCCTGCCAAGCCCCTTCCATCCAACTGCCCAGCACAGTGCTGACTCAGAGGGAACTCAGCCCCACACTTACCTCTGGGACCCAGGGGAAGGAGGTCCCCAAGGAGAGGGTCCTGGTGAGCTTGCAGGATCTCTAGCCCACACCGCCCCCTCCCACAGTCACCATGTCCTCCACCCCAGGCCCTAGCCCACAGCCCCAGTCCAGGAGGCACTCAGTGAAGGGATGGGACGCTGGGCATTACGAGAATGCGGTACAATGATGATGACATTGGCCAACGCGGATCGGAACAAGTTACCAAGCATCCTATGAGGTCAACACTTTGTTATCCCCATTTTGAGCTGGGAAACTGAGCCTGGGGCTCATTCTACTTGCTGAATGCCACACAGCTAGTAAATGGACGGGCTAGGGCTTAACCCTAGCACTTTCCGACTCCCAGACCTGAGGTCTTAATCACTGAACTACTTTTGAGTAAACGGGCCTCATCAAGCCACAGACCATGGTCAGAAATACACTCAGAGACTCCCACAAAATCCCACTCTATAAAACCTGTAGAAAGAGAGAGTTTATGGAACTTCTACCCTATTCTCCTCATCCATATGTGAGACCGTGTGAGTGTATGTGGGTGTGTGTGCGTGCGTGTGTAAGTGCATGTGATCATGAGGGTGTGTGTGTGAATGTGCAGGATCGTGTGCTGCCTGCCTCCCCCCTGAGCCCAGGCCAGCCTCAGCCTAGAGGGGTGAGGTGACCTTTCAGGGAGGTTATGGGGAAGGGTAACCGTGGACAGTGATTCTGGGGAGCTGGAAGTCACCGCCTCAGCAGAGAATCCGTTTTAGTAACAAGAGAAGTGAAATGACGTGGCAAATTATAGTGTCTGACCAAATAAATTATTCCTTTCATTTTACCGTTTTGTTTGGAGGCAAGCTTTAAACCTCATCTCTGAGCCTACTCAGCAAGTGCTTACGGAGCGGATTTGGCTATAATTAATATGAATTTAACTTTCTTTTCTTTCCCAAGGCATGGAAGTGGAGGAGAAACGGGGCAGGGCAGATTCCTCCGGGCTGTGGGCTGGGTGAAGTTTTAATAGCTTCACAGACCTGTGCAAGCTACAAGGGCCAAAGGAACTGTTAATTGATGCTTCCCAAAATAACCTCAGCCCGTCTGTAATAAGCTTATGCTGGATTTTAATTCTTTTTACGGAGAAGAAAAAAAATCAGATTTCAGTTTCTCAAACCAACATACTTTCCACAGGTCCCGCCCTCAGCATCTGTCTGGGGTTGAGAGCTCCAATGTCATGCAAGTCTCAGGCCAAGGGGTTCAGACAGGAGGCTGGTCTCTTGGAACAGTGACCGCAGGTCCAAAAGAACACTTCCTCAGGAAAGCCGGGACAGTGTCCCAGCCAGCTCTCCTCGACTATAAAACAAGATGGGTGGGTGGCCCAGGGCCCCATGTTGGTCACAGCTTTAAAAGTCCATGGGTCTTTGGACAGAATTCAATATACATATATGTATATATGTATTATATGTATAACTGAATTACTTTGCTGTATACATGAAACTAACAACGCAAATCGACTACACTTCAATAAAAATAAGAATTAAAAATGAAAAAAGAAAAGTCTGTGGGTCTTTGGACCTGGCTCCCCACTGATTCTTTTTCTTAAATTATTTAAATTTGAGAATTCTGCTACAATATACATCACACAAACTTTTTCATTTTAACCATTTTTAAGTGTACAGTTCACTGGCATTAAGCACATTCATGTTGTTGTGCCCCCATCACCACCATCCATCTTGAGAACTTTTTTCACATTCCAGCTGTACCCATTAAACAGTAACTCATCGGTTCCCCATCCCCAGCCCCTGGCAACAACCCTTCTACTTTCTGTCTCTATGAATTTGACTACTCTGGGGACCTCTTATAAGTGGAGTCATGCAGTATTTGTGACTGTCGTGATTGGCTGATTTCACTCAGCATAATGTCCTCCAAGCTCATCCATGTTACAGCACATGTCAGAATTTCTTTTCTTTTTAAGGCTGAATAATATTCCACTGTATGTTATACATCACACTGTGTATCCATTCGCCTGTCTATGGACAGTTGGATTGCTTCCACCTTTTGGCTATTATGAATAATGCAGCTATGAACATTGGTGTACAATTATCTGTTCAAGTCCCTATTTTCATTTCTTTGGGGTATATACCCAGAAGTGGGATGGCTGGGTCATACAATTCTATGTTTAATGTTTTTTGAGGAACTGTCAGATTGTTCTCCATAGCATTTGTGCCATTTTGCATTCCCACCAGCAATGCACTAAGATTCCAATTTCTCTACATCCTTGCCAACACTTGTAATATTTTCTGGGTTTTGATAGTGGCCATCCCAGTGGGTATGAATCCCCCTGACTCTCCATCACCCACTCCAAGCAGAAGCCCTGGCTCAGGTGGGCTGGGTTCACTACTTAGCAAGAAAAATCAGTGGAAATTTGCATTTGGGCTATCCTACCATCAAAGGATGGCCATGGGGCCAGGACAACTTTCCCACCACTTGCATTTCTGGGCTGACTCTGAATGAGTCCCTGAAGCAACTCATCTGATCATTGATTCACGCAACATTTATTAACATGTACAGTGCCAGGCATTGCTCCAGCTGGGGACACAGTGGACTCTGGATGAGAAAGCAAGATGGTGGGGTCCCCACCCATCCTGAAAGACCCCGTGGCTCACGTGGCTGAGGCGTGGGGAGACGCAGCGTCGGGGGGGAGGACAGAGGAAGGGGAATGGCGGGGGTGGGGTGCTGATCTGAAATGGGCTCTGAAGGTTATCACTGGGGACAACACGTTATCACAGGGAGACTCAACTGCCTGATTCTCCAATCATTCCCTGGGGTGGCCTGGAGCGGACAGGCCACAGAGGCTTTGAAATCTGACAGGCTTGGGTCCAAATCTGCCTCTCTGACCTGTGTGACCTGGAGCACCTGCTCTTTCTGGGTGTCAGATCACTAATTGGTAAAGCAGAAATCCAGGCAATTCCCATCTTTTGCTGGGATTTTTTTTTAATTGAAGTATAGTCAGTTACAATGTGTCAATTTCTGGTGTACAGCATAATGTCCCAGTCAAATATATATATATACACACACACACATATACATATATTTGTTTTCATATTCTTTTTCACTAAAGGTTATTATAGGATATTGAATATAGTTCCCTGTGCTATACAGAAGAAATCTGTATTGTATCTATTTTTATATAGAGAGGTTATCATTTGCAAATCTCAAACTCCCAAATTTATCCCTTCCCATCCCCTTTCCCACTTTTGCAGTGATTTGAGGCTGGAGTCTGGACATAAAATAAAAATCTCCATCAGCCCAAATCAGCTTTGTACACCTCAAGAAGACCCTATGCAGGTGGACCAGAATCCAGTTCAGGGGGCTCCTCTGTGCACAAACACAATTTGCTCCCCAGCTAAGCAGCAACTGAGGGAGTCAGCGGCATTCAGAGGCCCCCGTGTGAAAACTCCATGTGCAGAAACACCAGAGGTAAAAACTGGCTCAGGAGCTTGTGAAACGGGGGGCGGGAGTGAACATGACCTGATGGAGTCCACTCCTCCCGCGTCCCCAGCCGGCTCGGGCACACGCAGGCAGCAGGACGGCAGGCAAGGGCACACACTCCATATCCTCTGTCTGTCTCTTCCTCACACTAGCTGAACTCGCTCAGTTGGGTGCGTGCAGGTGCTTGCTGACCACAGCTCCCTCCCAACCGTCCTGCTGGGTGGGTTGTAAGCAGCGCAGCTGTCCCTGGACACAGCCTGGCTGCAGCCCAAGGCCCTGCTGTGTCATAACAAAGGCAGCCGCCACCCAGCCGCCTCCAGTAATGCCCAGCCACAAGGGCCTGTGGGGTCCACACTCCTCGCATCCTGCCCCTTGCTGGGACCCTGCTGGGCCACAGCTAGAGTGCAAAGTTCTGAGCCTCAGAGGCTCGTGCAAGTACATCTGTGAATCAGAGCAGACACAGGAAGGAGGGTGATCCTCCGCCCAGTTATCCAAACAGCTCCTGGCCAGCGGGGGCTGGGCTCTGCAGACAGAACATAGCCCAGGCTCTGCCCAGTTGAGCACAGGCTGCTGGGGAAGAAGAGTCTTCAGACAAGAGACACAACAGCACTTTGAGGGCGATGGGAAGCACCGAGGAGGGGCAAGTGGAGGAGGGCTGTGATCAGGGAAGACTTTCTGGAGGAGGCGAGCAAAGGATGGGAAGGGTGCCCCAGGATGCTACTCTCAGGTGAGAAGCATTTGAATGCGAGTGGCTGCAGAGGTGGACAGGGCCAGGTCTTGTGCTGTATCATGTGGGCCTATGTTTCTAAAAGCTGAGTAGTGAGCAATCTCCTTCAAAAGCAATGCATTCTTTTGGACCCTCAGCAGCGTCTTTAATTCTCCCTAGACCCCTACATCACACTCGAGTGGTGCCAGAGGCCTGAGGACTCCAGTGTGAGAAAAGCAGTGGGGATGTCCCTCTCAGTGGTGTCACTGACAAGGGGGTTCGAGTCTTGACATCTCCCTGTTGTTTGGACATCATACTGTGGGGACATCTTATCTCCCAGCAAAGTTCCCCGGGGTGGGCTCTACCCTTCAGAGACCACCTAGAACACTCCTCAGAGCTAGTCTGAGAGGTGCTGATATAGATCGACGGTGAGCAGGAAAGGGTTTTCAGACAGAGAGAGAACAAGGGGCACTGGCTGGAGGGTATTTGAAGGGTCACTCTGAAGACACAGTTTTGCCCCCTCTGAGGTCCAGTGTTCATGGGCCAAGGAGCCAAAGCTCAGAGGGTAGGCCCGAGGACCCCCAGCCTCCTGGGGGAGAGAGACAACCACTTATGTGAGGAAGGGGCTGCATACCCTTGGGGGTAGGGTACTGCCAGGGGTACCTCCCCAACAGCCAGGTGGTGCCCCCATCACCCTGCCTCAGGCTCCGGGGAAAGAGAAATTATTTTTTGTTCCCTGTTCTTCCCTCTCTATTGCCCAGTCACCTCTCCCACATGACAGCCTGATAGTGAATGCAGTGTTCACATTCCATTCACGTCCTTTAATTAGAGTGCCTTGTCTCTTCCTACCAGCTGTGTGACATGGGGTGGGCGAGTTAACTCTCTGAACCTAAGTTCCACTGGTTTCTTTTTTTTTTTTTTTGCTATGGCTATGGCCTCCTACTGCTATAAAAAAAAAAGTCATCCCAAAGTAAATCCCCCAAGATATGACTACTTAGATTTCTATTACCAATAAATCAGAAAAGCCTATTTTTTCTTCTTATATAAAATTAATTTACCGCAGAATTACATTAAATTAACTAAATGCCTTTGTGCAAAGAAAACAGGGATATTTTGATCTGTGTGTGGTTCTACTGGAAAGGGGAGAATTACCCAGCGACATGGAAAGCTAAGGGCCATTTACACGTGTAAATCCTCCCGTGGGCACAAATGGTGGGTCCTGCAAGGTGGGTGCAGAGATGACAGCCCCTCTCTTCTCCTGCAGCATCGGCACTGCCCGCTCTGCCCCTGCCTGTGAAAATCCTGCAGGGCTTGTCTGGCTCGAACTCCATCCTCGGTGGGAGGAGTGTCTGGTTACCTACCAGTATTCCCTGGGCTCTACCCCAAGACCTCTCTCTCCTCTCCAGAGTCTGTGGTGGCAGGATGGGGGGAGGTTTTGTGGTCAGAGAATCAAGGGAAGTGATCTGAACCCTGCCTCCCAATGCCTAGTGTTCCACAGACGGCCCCAGGCCACCCACTTCCCGAGGTCCCACAGCAAAACTGCTACATGTGGATGGATCAGAAGAGATGTGAAGTTACACACGTGCCCTCTCCCACAGGCCAGCTCAAGACCAAATCCTCCCTGATGTTACAGGAAATTTCAGCATCTTACTGGGCAAGAAATGTCCCTCTCTGCCTCTTCCACACTTATCCAGTAATTGGAACCTGCACCCAGAAACGGAAGCTAATTTAACGATGAAGGGGGTCTTCTCCCCTCAGCCCTCACACAGCTCCTGTCCCTTTCCCCGACTCAGTATGGCTAAATTTATAGATTTGAGATTGCTGTAAATTATAATTATACTGCGCCAGGGGCAGCTTCCCATGGCAGAAATTAAAAAGCAATTCAGGTAAATGATCTTTAGCTACAGCAGAGCGTCCCTGCAGAACTCATTAAGTCCAGGGACCAAACGGCATACCGAAGACAGGTGCCGCCTGCTGCATGCCAAATGCTGCCTCACCTTGGAAACACAGGACACGAGCAGGGGGAGGAGCAGGCGTCCCAACAGGATACCTGCCCATCCTTTACCTGCCTCTCACAGCAAACGCTGTGTGCACCTGTCCTGGGGTCTCCCCTGACACCTTTTTGGGCTGCCACTCCTAGACCACTCTCTGGAAATGCCCACTGGGAAAGGGGGCAAATTTGGAGGTACCTGCAGAAGAGCCAGGGAAAGGGGCAGAAAATGGAGTTGGTGTATATTTAAAATTAAATCAGACGAGAAATTAGTCATTTGGGTTGCATTATACATTTCCTCTGAAGCTTTGAACTCCAACAGCCCAAGGACTTGTTTTTATAAATTTCCTTAATTGAACCCAACACTGAAAAAAGAAATAATTGCAGAGAAAGAAAGAACTGGAAAAAAAATATGTGCTAATATATGAATGATAGGAGGTAGAATCAGGAAAGAATGTGATCATGTTCATTGTGCGTTTCTGCATTAATCAAATTTGCAGATTGCTTTAATGATCAGAAAAATGGTAAACATGTAATTTGCAGAAATATCCCTGTTTGCTGTCCTTACGACCTTTAGCCATTTACTAAGAGGCAGTGGGGCGGGGACCATCTATCTTGGGTTAATTGTGGCAAGTGGCACAAAGAGTTCCTGAGTTGGGGGCGAGCTCAGAAGTTGGGGGGACACAGAGGTTATGGAGCCCTTGATCAGTCGGGCTGATTGCTAACGTGCTTCCAAAGCCATTTCGTCCACGTGCCTTGAGCCACAGTGCATGCCCGTTCCCCGGCACTGCCTAGAACTCCTACCAGCTGCAGGGTGTTGTGCCCACAGCCGGATGGACGCAGGGACCAGGGATGCTCTCTCTGGAAAGCTACTCTCACCCACCACACTTCTGTGAGTGTATCACCTGCCAGGCATCCAAGGGCTTCCCTAATAACAAACTCCAATAATGCATACTCCCAGCGAGTGGGTGCTTTTACAGATGGAACACTGGTGCCCAGAGAGGTGAAGCTACTTGCTCCGGGCCCCGTCCAGCTGATCAGTGGCAGAGCAGGAACACGAACCAGGCTGGACCTTAGCCACAGCAGCCTCCTCTTCAAGTTGGAGACGTGGGACACAGCGAATACTGATGGATCAGCAGCCTGCTTCCTCGAGGCTGCTCTCCCCTCTGCCCTGTGGAATCAAAGTCCAAAAACACTCACTAGGTACCACAGATGGCAGCCTGGTCCAGGGGAGGCTCGGCATGACCTTGCCTCAGTGCTGTCCAGCTGGGCAGGTCACCTGACAGTGAAGAGCCTCAGCTTCCCCATCTATAAAATGGGATTGCATCTGCCTTGGGGGTTCTTAGTATAGACTTGGGGAACTTTGTAAAGGGCTGATTGGGGCAAAGTAGAAAAAACAAAGCTCTTTCAAAGTAGATGTGAGATAGTCTGCAAGTCAGCCTCCCATCTGCTTAATGAAGGAGGAAGAGTGAATGCAGGCGGAGTGGGCCACCCATACCCTCTCCTCCTTACCCTCACATCCAGCTCTCAGCCAGGCATCCAGGCGGAACCCACTCCCTGCCTGTGAGGCTGGGTCTGGGGGTTGGAAGCCCCACCAGACACTAGTTTACCAGCCCCTCCGTGGGCCTGACAGCCTCGACCAGAGCGAGACCAAACACCCTCCCCAAAGCTCAGACTTCCTTCTCGGCTGCCCCAGATGTCTGCAGGATCTAGGCATTTCTCCCACGGTGCAAGTTCACTCATTATGCTGCTCGGCTAAGCCACAGGCCCATCCCTAATTTGGACATTTTTTTTCTCCCAACATCCAGTCAAAATAGGAAAATACATCACATACCAGGTCTAGTAAACTCGATCCATGAAGTCCAGGAGCAAGTTAACCACCAGGCACGTCTGCCCCTTTGCAACCGCGTGAGCCTCCCCAGCACAGACACCCCCAGGAAACGCTGTCCCCGTCACATCCTGGTGGTGGCTTGGCTGGCCACTCCAAGACAGGCTGCTGGTCGGGAAGGAGCGGCCCGCCCGGGTCTGGTGCTCTGGGCCGTGCACACACTTTTCCCATTTCCCCAGGAGGGGGGCCGCTCCTGGGTCCTGGCGAGGCATCTGAAACCACGGGGAGGCCACACACCAGTCACTGAGTCGGCACATGGCAACCCCTTCGAAAGGCCTCCCGGTCACAGACGGATTGAGAAAACATGCACTTAAGCCAACTCAGCAAATTGCTCCTTTGGCCACTCACGACTACAGGCCCGGGTAGAGCAGAGCATCTCCTCCTCCGAGTCCCCGAAGCCGGAGGGCGGCTCATCCTCCCCGCCTGCTCCGCTGCTTAAAAGGCACAGGCCCCTCACTGATGGGACACTGAGTGTTTAAGGAAAAGTGAGTCCCCTCCCCACTAGAAGGAGAAGCTCCCTCCTACAGCACCCACACCCTTTCCTTTTCCACTGAAGTTTTCGCCACAGAAGAAGGTAAACTCTCACAGAGAAGAAACCAGATGCACACATGCCACGCGGATACGTCTGTTGGCCATCCCTGTGGGCATCCGGAGGCCCACAGCCGGCCTACCCGGGGGTTGCCGGGATGGGATCCCCGGCCAGGAGTCCACCCCAGGGAGAGCCTCGATGCAGCTCTGTCTTCTGACACTGGCTCTCTTTCTCCTGCATCAGCCTCTGACGTTATCGCCCGGAGAGGGGGACTAATGCTCACCAGCTGGCTCAGTGGTTTAACCCTCTCCAGCTTCCAGGGTGTCCAACTGGGACGAAAGCTCACAGTTCCCCTCACAGGGGACCCAGAATTGAGTTGCTGTGAATTCAGCGAATATGAGGGCAACAGCTGAGAGTTCCGATCAGATGAGAAATCAGGGCCTGGGTAGGTGAGGGGAAGAGAAACTGTTCCAAAAACCCACCCTCATTCCACTGTCCTGATTCTAAAGGAGCCCGAGGGAATGCAGACACAGCAGAGAAAACCAGACAGAGGCAAAAGGGACCTCCTGGGCCTTTCTTTCGCCTGCCTTTGCCAACCTCAGTCTTTCTAGGGTATGATGCTTCAGGAGAAGCTGCTAAAGAAGGTCCCTTCAGAAAAATGACCACCAGTACCCAGTTCACACCGTCTCGGCTGACAACCTTCCCTCTGCCTGTGCTCATCCTCTGTTCCTATGCCCCATTTTTCTGACTAGTGAACTCCTAGTTAGTCGTCAAGCCCTAGCTCAGGCACTCCTCCTCCAAGAAGCCCTCACCACACTGAGATGCCAACCCTGTGCTTGCTTGTCAGTCCCTCCTTGGAGCTCCCTGGGGGCTCAGAGGATAGGGTACTTGCACAGTGACTGATGAATGCCCACCGCCAGATGAAGAAACTTCCTGTCACAAAGCCCCTCCGATTTACTATTCTTGAGACCAAGGCTTGTGTAGAATTCTCTGTGCTGGCCGTTGGGGTTCAGCTGCTGGGAGAAGGATGGCAAAGGGAGGAAAAACAGAGGGGGTGGAGGAAGAGGACAAAAGCATTCCCTATTACTAGCATCCTAGCACACTGAATTAATTATCTACCATCAGTACTTTTGCAAGTGCAGAACAAAACACACCCATCTGAGGTCACTCACCCCTGAGGGACAACTCTCTACCAACTGTAGCCAGGAACCTAGAAAGAGACGAGAAGTCCCCGAGCCCCCAGATCTGTGCCTCAGAGGCCTTGCCCTAAGTAGTGCATAATTCATCCTTAGAAGACTCTCTTAGGCCCTAACTCAGTGCCTCTGGATTCTTGATTTAGAAACAATTCTAACAGATTTATATCTGTTCGATATAAGTTGAAGAGGACAGGGAGTTGTGGCTACTCCAGATAGCAGTTATCAGCAGAAGGCAGGAGGAGGGAAGCAGCAGTATGAAGGAAGAGGTGCCTGCACTTAGGGCTCAGACAGACTCAAGTTCAAGTCCTGGCTGAACCACATAATGGCTGGGTGGCCTTGGCAAGAGGCTAACCAGTAGGCCTTCCATAAACATCCAAATGCTTTTTGAATTAAACAGAATTGAATAATTGAATTTGGCCTTGGAGAAGCCTTGGGATTTGGAGAGGCAGAGGGCCTGGAGGAAGACACTGGCGGGTAGGAAGTGTCCCTTGCAGAGACTTGCTTGGGAGCTGAAAGTCAGGAGGCTTAGAAGTACTTTGTGTTCCGGTTGTGGGTGTGGGGAGGGAATAGGGGGAGCACAGAGAGATGGGCACAGAATCTTGGGGGACCCTGCTGGTCTTGTAATAAGCAATAGCTTTGCTCCCTACCTGCAGAGCCCCCACTTTGTAAGGACTTACCTAATATCAGGGCCCAGCCTGGCTCTTGAATTTGTCTGCACTAAATGCATGAGACATTCAGCTCCAGCTGAGGCCCTAGCCAGTTGAAAAAGTCAGCTTAAATCATCAGAGAAATGCAAATCAAAACTGCAATGAGGTATCACCTCACACCAGTCAGAATGGCCATCATTCAAAAGTCCACGAATGATAAATGCTGGAGATGCTGTGGAGAAAAGGGAGCCCTCCTACACCGCTGGTGGGAATGTAGTTTGGTGCAGTTGTTATGGAAAACAGTATGAAGATTCCTCAAAAAACTAAAAATAGACTTACCTTATGATCCAGCAATCCCACTCCTGGACATATATCCAGAGGGAACTCTAATTTGAAAAGCTACATGCACCCCAATGTTCATAGCAGCACTATATACAATAGTCAAGACATGGAAGCAACTTAAATGTCCATCAACAGATGACTGGATAAAGAAGTTGTGGTGTATTGTACAATGGAATACTACTCAGCCATTAAAAAGAATAAAATAATGCCATTTGCAGCAACATGGATGGACCTAGAGATCATCATTCTAAGTGAAATAAGCCTGAAAGAGAAAGAAAAATGCCATATAATATCACTCATATGTGGAATCTAAAAAAGGGAAAAAAGAGGACACCACTGAACTCATCTACAAAACAGAAACAGACTCACAGACATAGTAAACAATCTTATGGTTACCGGCGGGAAGGGGGAAGGGGGAAGGGAAGGGATAAATTTGGGAGTTTGAGATTTGCAAATTTAGCCACTTTATATAAAAATAGATTTTAAAAGAACCAAATTTCTTCTGTATAGCACAGGGAACTGTAGTCAATATCTTATAATAAGCTTTAATGAAAAAGAATATGAAGACGAATTTATGTATATGTATGCATGACTGGGACATTGTGCTGTAAACCAGAAATTGACATATTGTAACTGACTATACTTCAATTAAAAGAAAAAAAGAAAAGAAAGTGAGCATACACCCTGATCTCTTCTTTGGGCCACTGGCACCTACACACACCTTCCTGGAAACTGCTTAGGGACACAGAGCTATTTTCTTCTTAGGTATTTCTTCTTGGATGGAAAAAATAAAATAAAATAAGATACCCTGAATGCACCCAATGGCAGCCCTGGTATCAGACTCAGGCCTGTCAGCCCCAGGCTTGGAGGAGGCACTACTGGCACTCTTTGGAGCTCTCCGGCTTTTCCTACCACCACTCTGCCAGCTCTAGCCTCTGCCAGGTGCAGGCAACAGGGCCAAGTGGTCCCTTGAACCAGAACACAATGCCTGGGAAGGCACGGGGCAGGGGAGGAGCGCAGGTTTGGGCCCAGGACCCCATCAAATCCCAGTCTTCTCCTTGCTCGTGGTGACCTGGTGGGCAAGTCTGGGGACTCCTCTGGGTCTCACGTACAACACGAGGCACAAGGGCCTTAGGAAGGTCCATCGTTGGTAGGACCTCTGACACCCTGCATCCTGGGCCATCCAGGGGCACGGGTCTCTGAAGTTTCGGTCATACACAAGCCTGGGGTTGATGATGCTGGACTATCAGAGGCGGCCCTGGAGAAGAACTGGTGGTCTGTGTGTGGATGGAGAGGAGCATTATGCGTCTACCCCAGGGTACACGGAGGACAGGCAAGACATTAAGAAAGCCATTGGGTAAGCAAGTGTGGAGCCAATGAGATGAGTGTGGGTGTCACAGAGCAGAGAAGGCTGAGAGGGTGGGACCCACCACCCCCGACCCAGGGTGAGAACAAGATGGCCTGTGGAGGAGGCTCCAATGAGAAGAGAAGAGATGCGGCCCTGGGACCTTGGTTCAAGGGAGAAGGGAGAGGCAGGAAAACACCCAGGGGCATCCAGGGTCCAGGGAAAAACAGGGCGGGGTGGGAGTGCTGGTGAGACTGTAAGAGCAGAAGAGGAGGAATGAAGACCACCCACTGGACTGAGCAGCATGGGGACCAAGGAACCATCTGGGTGAAGAGATGGGGCAGGGTCCTGACAGATATGCGCTTAAACGGGGAGCACAGACAGTCAGGAATGAAGCTATGAAGGGGAAAAAAGAACATGCAGTCAGAGGGCAGAGGGCACCGAGGGGCACACGGGAAGCTCCACGGAGGGACCTCGGGGAGGCACTGGGGGTGGCTTTGTATCGTGGCTGCAGAGCTAAGCTGACACTTCATTCCCAGGAACTCCTTTCTCAGCATGACTCCCGGTCAGGGTTGGCCACAGCTGAAACGTGTGTGTGAGATGAGGAGGGAGGATGTGGAAAGCTGTGGTCCTCTTTCAGGGTAGGGGCAAAGTCATGGGATTTTTATAGTCATATCAAAAAGTGGTATGTTTTTCTCTCTCATCTCTCACTGTACATTTGAAGAGCTTCAGGACTCTGTGAGCCAGTATTTCCATCCATTTGGATGCTTTATAAGGATGATAATACAAAATAATGCATGGTAAAAAGTATCCATTCAAAGTGCAAGGCAGATCAATGGATTTTATTAAACAGAATATAGAAAGGTCTTTGATACGGTTTCAGATTCCACACTGCAAGTAGCATTTAAAAAACAACCATGTATCAAGTTTTGGTGTAGTATCAAAGAGGAATATCTACAATTAGCTGAAAAGGCTTTTAAAATACCCCTCCACTTTCTAACTCTACGTCTTATGTGAGGCCAGATTTCCTCCACGTATTTCAACCAAAACAACATACTGCAACAGATTAAACGCAGAAGCAGGTATGAGAATCCAGCTCTCTTCCATTAAGTGAGTTATTAAAGAGATTTACCAAAGTGTCTTCCCATTTGTCTCATTCTTAAATTTTAGACAATTGTTACTTTTCATCAAAATAATGGAGTTACCATGGTTGTTTTCAAATGAATTAAAAATAAAAATATGAAAAGTTTTTTCTCAATTTACATTTCTATCAAGGTAAATGTCAAGAGATACAAACCCCACAAACAGAAGTTCTTTAGGGTCCTCAGTAATTTTTTTTTCTTCTTCTTTTTTCTTTAATGGAGGTACTGGGGATTGAACCCAGCACCACGTGCATGCTAAGCACGTGCTCTACCACTGAGCAATTACCCTCCCCATCAGTAATTTTTAAGGGACCAAAGGGTTTGGGAATCCTTGACGAAGGGCAGCAGGCACCCACCCTCGGCTCTGGCGCACCATCACTGATCCGTGGCAACATGGGCAGAGCCAGCTCGTCCAGCACCAAGGGGCAGGCTGCCTCTGCAGCTCCCTCAGATCCATCCAGCCTGAGGATGGGAGCCAGCAGAGAGGGACAGATATGAGCTCTAACTATTCCTCTGGATTCCGGTTGATCCATGTTCTCCCTCGCATCACACCCAGCCTTCCCTCCCACTGTAGACCCCAACACCAGATGCAGAGGTCACAGCTGCATCTCCCACAGCCTGGTCCCATCCCAGCCCTTGTCCTGCGTCACCCACAGTGGCTGCTTTCCTGATCTGACCGTACCTGGGATGTGGGTGTCTAGGGACCACAAGGCACACGCAGAAGGACCACCAGGAGCCAACTGGTAGATGAGCGAGAAAAGCATTCTGGAAAGTAGGGGAGCCACACGGAGGCTCAGAGGCAGGAGAGGACAGGCATGTGGGAGGGACACTCTGATGCCGGAGAGGGGAGCAGGGGGCCACGTGTGCCCACAGAGCTTGCACTTGGCCCGAGGCGCCATGGAGCCCAGGCTGATGACCCCAGTCCCCTCCACCGCCTCAGGAAGGGGGCCGGGCACGGTCTGGAAAGCAGCAGGCAGGTTTAACCCTCACTCCCACCCCCAGCTTTGGACGTGGTGATTTGCGGCTCCTCTTACAGATGGGCTGCAGCCCCATAAAGGCAGAAAGGCCCTAAGGCGGAGCCGCCTTCTATTCCAGGCTTCGTTGTGGTTTTTTTATGAGTAAACATTTCTCGATAAAGACTTACTGTCAGCAGAGACCCCTTCATACCCCAAAGGTAAGGGTTTAAGTGGCCTTCTAACTGCAGTTACTTATCTTTACAATGGCCAGCAAGGGTCCGCTCAATGGCAGAGGCTTTCATTTCACTGTATATATTTTTAGTGACTGGTTATCAATCATGCTCATCCCTGGGGCTTAGGGTCTGGGGTCTCTTCCATTCCGGGCCAGGCTGGGAGAACCATCCCTGCCCCCCACCCCTGAAGTTCTCTGGACTTCTGGCACTGAGAGTCCTCAGGAAGCTAGGACGCAGGCCCTTGTTGCCAGGACGCACCAAGGGGATCTTCGGGTCCCTCGGGCCCGTTTCTGGTCCCTTCTCTGAGCAGCGGCCACTTTCCTGTCCTCCTGCGCTCTTCCCCATCAAACCTTCTCTCTCAACACAGAATCTGATAAACTCATTCCCACGGAGGTGCAGATGTTTGACAACAGCCAAGTCGTTGCCCCCTCCCTGGGAATTCTCTATTGTTCCACACCCACACATTCTTAAGGCCTCAGAATGCATCTCGAATGATGAAATCACAGGGAGGGACACAGAAAAGGCTTCCTAACCCCCAAAAATCATGACCTGTACGTACTCACCACTTCTATCTCTGTGTAGCCGATGCAGCAGGTTCCCTCACATCCCCATGCTTTTTAGTAGCCCTTTTCCAAAAACTGTAAATAGGAAAATAGTTTCGCTTTTTTCAAGCGCAATAGTTATCATTATATATCATGTTAATAATTTGAGTTGTATTGCCAGTCTGTTGAGATTGGCTCAAAAGGGTAAATCTTGCTGGCTGCTCTCGGAGATAATTTTGAGCTACATAAACCTTATTTCTGACCCTCTCCCCTCCAAAAAATGATGCACACACATCCAGCTTTCAATCACGAGCACCTGTGGGTAATCGTGAGGGTTTTTTTCTGCCTCCAAAGCCCACTTTGCCCAACTGCACAGCAGGCTGGAAGCCAGCGCAGCCCAGAGCGAGGACTGACAGGGGCTGCTGTTTAAACAGACCTCGATTCCCTTCCCCTTGGGTGGGATAGATCACATGGGGTCCCCGAGTTTCTCCGTGGGATGAAGCTCCAGTAGTTCTTGGCAGTAGTGGCTGGCTAAGGTACCCTGTACCTCTCTTGTCTCACCTCCCCAGCCCCCTCCTTAACCTCCCAATAAACCACGTGCACCGGAACCTTATATTAGAGCTTCTGGGGACTCTAAGCGTGCAAATGACCTCAAACCCGGGGCACCGCCTAAGACTTCCCCTGGATGGGCTGGGGAGGCTGTGGTGACCTTTTCCTGGGGATGAGGTGGCCCACAGGGCTGGTGTGAGACTGCACTCGAGAAAGGCAGGAGCCTGTGAAGAGACTGGCAGTGGGGGCCGGGTACGGAGGGGGCAGCTGGGGATGGAGGGCCACATGCAGCTGTCCTTACAAGACCACCAGCCAGAGGGCAGTCCCGCAGGCTTGTGAAATGGCGTGCATCTGCCGCAGGCAGCCACTCAGCTGTTCAGTTCTTGCACAAGCAGGGCCCCGCGTCTCGGTCTGACCCTGGGCCCGGCCCTCTCCCTCCCGAGACACAAGCCAGCTGAGGGGGTCAGGCTGTTCCTTGTGTGCAGCTGGGATGTTTCTGGGATGAAGGAGCTCGAGGACATGTGGGCTGCATCCCCACGTGGTGCCCAGTCGGCCCCCACCTCTTCTGGGAAGGACTTTCAAAGGCCGCTCTTGCCCTGCGTCCCCCAACCAACCCCAAAGCAACGGAGCTCCTAGATCACAGCACAGGGAAACATCGACTCTGTTTTCTGTTTTATTTTGTTTTTTTGGATTTGCTTTTAAAGATCCCAGAAGCCTCTGACTCCTCCTTGGGGATACATGCACAAAACACATCTCTGACCACCCACAGCCCTGCCAGGACACTTGATCAGGGTTACTGATGCTTAAGGCACAAACAGGAGAGTAAATTAAATGCCTCACGTTCCAGGCACACTGAGAATTCTTCAGAACCCTCTCACCCAACGTCATCATCACAGCCAAGGGACAGAGGACCCGGGTTTCCTATTCTGAGGTCAGCACCTCGCCCACCCCCACCCACCCCAGGAATATGGCCGATAAAGGCACCACGACCCAGCCACATCTTCCCACACCTCCAGTCAGGGCCTGGTAAACGGCAATAGCAAGGATCATTCTTTTCATGTTTTTTCTGCTGATGAGGATTCTCACCTCCATTGCCAGCAGGAGTGGAGGGCGGGACTCACAGACAGGTTGGGGTAAGGGGGACCCCACTAGTGCCAGGCCTGAGGTGCCAAGACCTGAGCAAGGCAGCCCAGGAAGAAAGGTTCCAGAAACAGAGGGAGCGGACAGGGCCTGAAGGTTGAAATGGGGACTGGAGAGAGGGGATCCCAGAGCCTGAAGGACTGGGAAAGGAGGCATCCCCAGACAGAGACCATGGGCTCCCCTAGTGTCTCCTTTGGAGCTGGAAAGGCCCAAGGCCCACTCTGGGGGTGATGACCGCAGAAACAGAGAGGGCGGCTGCGGTCCCCCACACTGGCACTGCCGTCAGCCTTTCCAGAGCCCCGCGAGGAAGGCCTTTGGCGAGGCCTCTGCTCCAGTCCCAACCACAGCCCCACAAGGCAGGCAAGCCCATTCGCAAGTGAAAGACTAGGACCCGAGGGGGTAGCTCTGCCCCACAGTAGCTTGGAACCCAGGGCGTCTGGGTCCCCGGGGCTCCGCTCCAATCCCTGCTCCTGACTCATGGGGTGGCTGGACCCGGGGTGGCGTGCCCTGCCCCGTGGCACGGGGACAGCCTGAGCCAGCTCTCGGCCTCCTCTCCTCCCCCAGCAGAGGAAGCGGTTTCCACTCTGCCTGAGCAGCACATCTGAAAGAGACGGCGGCTTTGACCGTCCTGGGAAACACTGCCGAGCCCTGGTCTGCCCCCGCTGGGGTGCCCGTGCTACATTCTTTGCGGTGTGGTCATTCATGGGAGGACTGGCCTGGCTCACCCAACTGGACTGTCCCCTCCGGGAAAGAACCTTGCTTGTGGATTCCCTGCTGTGACCCCGTGACTATAACACAACATCGCCGGGCACACATTAGGCCCCAATAAACATGTGGAACGACAGAAGAGAGGCAGGGAGGGAGAGAGGAGGGCAGAATGATCTGAAAAGCAGAGAAACCCAGCAGAAATCACCTGCATCTCCTTTACAGGGGTGAGTGCTTCAAGTCACAGGATGTAAATCAATCCAGCAAAAAGGTGAGTTTCTTTGAAACAGTCCTCCCCTGCTCAAAGACTTTTGATGGCTACCTACTACCCAGAGTCGAAATTCCTCTGTGGCGCATCCAAGGCTCCCCACACCTTTCAAAGCTCCCTTGCTAACTGCATCTCTCCTCCCACGCCTTCAGGTAAAACTGTCTTGCAAGCAGGTGCTCTGGTCCCTGTCCTCCACATGAGCCATCTCATCCTCGCCCCCAGGCCTCCTCTATGTCCATTTCTCAGCACCCTCTCCCACAGGTCCCTCCTCTGGGAGGAACCCTTCTTAGTGATGCTGCCCCCAGAACCGTCTGGCATTCCCTCTCTAAGGATCTCACCTGGTAACTCTCAGGGGCACTCTGTGTTCCCCCATGGGGAGCTCCAAAAGGACAAGGAGGGACTGGGGACAGGCCCGGTCACTCCAGGTGCAGCCCCGGGAGGAGGCCCTAGACAGAATGACCAGGGAAGAGTCAGAAGAGTCAGAGTCGGAGCTCTGACTCCATCTGGCACCAGCACATCCCACCAAGAGCCGAGAGAGAAACAGACAGCTTCGTAGTGACGTCAGTGGAGCCCCAAATGCTTCCCAGTTACGGAGGCCAAGAACCCCATGAAGATTCAGTGGGTTTCTGTCACTTGCCACCAAGCATCCTGACTCAGTTTCCATCCTTTCAGGCCAAGGTACTGCCATCTTCCTGTATCTTCGTACATCACAAATATCCCTCTTGGGGCTCAGCAGTAAGTCCGGCCGCCTGCCCATCCTCCATGGCCTCTGGCTGAGAGCCGGCCTGAGGGGAAGGCAAAGGGCTGGGAGAGGAAGGAGGGCTCCGGAGCTGTCAGCTGGAACGTACTGAGGACACAGTGAGGCCAGAGTAGAGCAAGAACAGTTAAGGGAAGTGTCAAATTAGGGGTGCCAGGCCAGGCCAGTGGAGACAGGAGGGTGCACCAGACAACTGCCACCTTAATCATGCCAACCCTGGCCAACTCTGCCACTTGCCGGGACGGGAACTGCAATCCACCTGGCACTTGCTCTCTGAGGATGCTGCTCTGAAGAGGGCCTGGGACACCACACACTGAGCATCTAATGCCCACCCTTCCCGGGAGATTCGTCTGAGGCAGGGACAGCAGCCTGGCTTGGGGGGTCCCAGATATGCTCCTTCCCAGGGTCCATCCCACGCTTGCTGTGTGGCCTTGGCAAGACTGTTCCCCTCTCTGGGCTTCAGAGGACCAGATGGTCCCTGAGCCTCTTCCACTCAGAAGCTCAGAAGAACCCAGCCCTTCCCAGCAAGGCATCTGATTTCAAGCAGGGCAGGGACCCGGTGCCTCCCTCACCCTTGTGGCTCATCCACCTGGAGGAGTAGGAGGGGCTGGCCAGGTCACCCTGGCATGCAGGCAGGCCACCTCCCCCAGCCCCACTGCCCCTGCACCCCTGCTACTGCAGAGCCCACAGCTCCTGCCACGATCAATTACTCGGAGTCCATGCGAGGACGTAATCGGGTGATAAAGGACTGGAAGTTAGCTGGAGGCTGGTGCTCTTTCTAAAGTGATTTACTCAGCTCCCCTCCACACTCACACCCTTAATGTAATTATTTACTTTGTCATTAAACACTGTCCTTCCACTCCAGTTATTTTTAGAGCTTCTGGAGCCTATGGAGTTGGCTGGGGAGGGAGGAAGCTGGGTCCTCCCTGAGGGGCAGCGGTGGTCACACAGCCTGGGGACTCATGCTGGGGTTTGGGGGCCACGACAAGGCTGTCCCAGGTGCCACAGGCCCCCCTCAGGTCTCTAACCTCCTTCCTCACCTCCTTCCTTCATTCTTTCTTCCTCCTTCCCTTCTCTTCTAAAACTGAGATATAATTCACCTACCATAAAATTCACCCATTGAAACCATACAATTCAGTGGTTTTTAGTATATTCACAGTGTTGAGCAACCATCACCACTACCTAATTACAGAACATTTCATCACCCCAAAAAGGAACTCCAGACCCATCAGCAGTCCCTCCCTGTTCCCTCCTCCCCTCTACCCTGGGCAACCACTAATCTATTTTCTGTCTCTATGGATTTGCCTATTCAGGACAGTTAATATAAAGGGAACCATACAATATTCGGCCTTCTGTGTCTGGCTTCTTTCAAGGTTCATACATGTTGAAGCATGTATCAGTATTTCATTTCTTTTTGTGGCCAAATAATATTCCACGATGTGACTATCTCACATTGTATCCATTCATTAGCTAGCAGACGTGTGGGTGATTTTCACTTTTCGGCTATTATGAACAATGTTGCTCTGAACATTTGTATATAAGTTTGTATTCGAATATATGCTTTCAATTATTTTGGGGTATGAACCTGGGAGTGGAACTGCTGGGCCAATTCTTCCTCCTTTCTCCATCCCATGTCAGCACAGAGATGGGAAGGCTAGGGGCCTGGCACGAGGGTGCCGCTGTGGGTAGAGGTCAGCTGGAAAGCTCCACACTGCTCTGGACCAGAAACAGGACAAAGTTCCCACCTGCATCCGGCCTCAGAACTCACAGAGGCAGCCAAGTGCATCTTTAGCAATTTGTGCTTCCCTTTCTGACCCTCTTTTTGACCCTCTTCTCCCCTGGCTCAGCTCTCCAGTCCCTGGTACTCCAGTGCCCACAGCCTGTTTCTGGGGAGGGCCCTGGCACCAGGTAACCTAGGTCACAAAGAGGGACAAAGGACAACATGGGCCTCTGCATTAACCCAGAGGCAAGGTGAGAGCTAAGGGTAAATTTCAGGTGCTCAGTTGGAAGAGGAGAGTGACGGTGCCCTGACCACCATCACACCACGCAGGACACCTGCTCTGCCCTGGTACCCAGGGTACAAGGCTTCCCCCCGGAAGCTCGTTCATGTCCAGAATGGCAAGGGTTGAGGAAGGTATAAACTGCATGCCTGCTGTCCATTGCCTGCATCACACCAAACCCAAACCCTCCTCCAAATGGGAAAATCAGATGTGGAAACGAGCCTCACTCTGTCTGGTGTCAGGGCTTCAGGGGTCCCAATCCCCACAAATGCAAGAGGGCCAGCCAGCACACAGGCACAGGGAAAGAGCCAAGGGCAGTTTCTCAAGACAGCCCCTCCAGCCCCTTCCCTGCCTGCCAAAGAGAAGAGGCTGTCTGAACCTGGAGAGGAGGGGGGGTCCAAACAAGCGATGCACATCCAGCGCCAGGCCGGGCCTCCAGCATCCATGTGTGGCTGTGCAGCAGCTGGAGGTCACAGATGGAACAGGGGCCTCCGGACAGGGCATCACAGAGCTTCCCATCCCCCAGGCAGGGGCTTGTGCTAGAATGAAGGGAGTGGGGAATGGAGAGGGAGGGGAGCCCCTCCCTAAGGGGCTGACAGGACCAGCCACCCCAAGCCACTCTCGGATCCCAGGACCTTTGCCCGTGCTGTTCCTCAGGCAAGAACACCATCTCTCTTGCTCATCATGGGCAAACTGCTACACCTTGTGAAGACTCGGCTCGGATACCTATGTGTTCATTCATTCATTCATCCCTTCTCAAATATTTATTGGAAGCACATGTGCTACTCTGGGAAACAGTTCTAGAATAATTGTAATAATAGTAATTATAATACTGATGGCAACAACTGCTACACACCTAATGTCTGCTCTATGCCAGGCACTGTCCAAGCCCTGTACGCTGGTTATCTGTCTCCCAGTCCTCAGAAGATGAGTATTTTGTCCGTTTTTAAGATGAGGACACTAGGATTCAGATCAGCAAAGAACACTCAACAAGGAAGCAGCAGAGCAAGGATTCAAACCTCATCTGTCCAAGCCTGAGCCTCGGCCCCCAGACCACACTGACCACCCCAGAGCTGTTTTCTCCACGTACCAGCCCTGTGACTTGCTCTAAGCCCTGCCAGACTTTGCAAACACCTCTTCTGTAACCTCTCCCCAACCATCTGATCTGAGTGTGCAGCTGCTCCCAGCAGGACCCCGACTGGTCAGAGAGGGCACACAGCCTGGGCCCTACGCCCCTTTCAGGCCCCGCTCCTTCCCTGCAGTTTCCCAATCGCCCAGGCATAAGGAAATGGCCACAGAAGCATCACAAGTTGGGGCATCTGGTTCCTCCACGGGCCAAAAGCTCTTGGGGACAGGCACTGTCATCCCCACCTGCCCCTTCTCGTGCCGGCCCAGGCTTCAGAGAGGGCAGCGGCTTCATTCAGATGCACTGCTTTTCCCTCCTACCCATCTGTGTGCCTAAAAGGAGGAGACGCCAATGGAGCCACGGGACCTCAGCTGGCACGACTGAGTGTCCACACACCCCCTGGGGTCCCCAGCCATCCCCCTGGGCCCAACTCCAGGGCAGTCAGAAGGCCTTCTCCTTCTCTGACCCCACAGGTCCCCTGACATCACTGCCCAACCTGCCTACTGGCTGCTGGACCCCTTGGCTCCAGCCTCTCTGCCCAAGACTCCCTTCCACTGCAGGCTGAGCTGTCAATGGCCTTAAACCTCTGTGGCTGGTTCCCTGATGCCTTGGGGAGGGGAGGGGAGTCTAAACACTCCACCTGCCACCAAGGCTGGAGCCCCTCTCAGGCCCCAACCACACACCCCAAACTGGAGGGACATGGGTCAGTTCGCTGACTCCTCAAACCCCTGCACTCCCGAGGGGCCGATCCCCACACCAGTGTCCACTCACCCTTTCCTCCTTCCACCTGGAGACATCTTCAACATCCCTAAAGGCCCAGCTCTGACCCTGCCTCCTCAGGAAGATCCCTGGGCAGGATCCATCACTGTCCCCCACGTGTCCCCCTAGTGTTCTGTTGTGGTCCCTCCTCCAGCGAGGACCCCTCGAGGACAGAGGCGGGGTCTCTGCCATCACCACATCTCTGCTTGGCGTTCCAGAACCATCTGCGGGATGCACACGTGAGCTTAGGGAACTCCAAGGCACCCAGGCCATCTCAGGCTGATCCCCCTCCTGCTCCAGGTGTTCCATATCCACCCCAAACACCAGGCCTGACTTCATTATCTGCAAAATGTTCCCGAGATCAGAGACCATGAGCCCTGGCCACAAACATAAAATAAATTATCCTCTCCATACCAATGATAAATGGTTCTATTAGCAAACCAGATTGTTAAGCTTCGATATAACAGAACACAGGAAACTGGGGCCCATCCATTCTCCCTCCGGCGCATACTGAGTTGTAAATAGGTTATTTTGTGTGTAAATAACACATTAAAACACAGCATTAGCTGTGTCTTTTGATAGAGAGGAAATTGTTACAAATAAATAATTCCGGACAGGAATGTAAAATAAGCCAGATTTAACAGTGCCCGCCTGGTGCAGCCGTGTTAAACATGACTGAAATGATAAACCCCGGAATACACTAATAGTAAACTATGCACTGACATCAAAGTAATGAGGCTGTATTTTTACCAAGCTTTAGAAACGCTAAAATTAGTTTTGACAGAACCAAACGTCAGAAAAATGTTTCTAACATAAACACCGCCCAGTTGGGAAGCAGGGGCTGGGGCCAGGAAGGGGGCAGAGCTGGGGAGGGGGGCAGATGGGTCCTACCCCACATGGAAATCGGGTTCCAGACCCCGTGGTATCACTGGGTGACTGTGCGTCAGGGTCTCTGGACCTCAGTCTCCACATCTGTAAAATGAACAGATTCGAACCACATGATCTTTTTAAAGCTTCTTCTAGTTCTATCACTGGAATGACTTCGAAATTTTACCCCAACCCTGCAGTAGTTTAACATACAAAGGAGACACGAGAAATGAAGCTGTGTCTGCCAGGGCCGTGGTCCTAGGGATGAACAGAAGCAGGAGGCACAGCCGTGCCCTGGGACTGTGGGCACAGCTCACAGCTCACATGCGCCAGCAGATGACACAGGAGGGGCCAGGCCCCTGGGAGTGGCCAGGCAGGGGCCAGCGGAAGGCTGTCAGAGCGCAGACCCAGGGTTGGCCTTGAACGCTGCAGGCAGGAAGGGGCAGGGGAGAAGCCTGCCAAACTGGGGGCAAGTGGGTATCCCAGCTGATTTGGGGTGGCAGCCGTTTTGAGTGACGTTTGGAGCACAGGGTCTCAGTGTCGAACACAAGACCACGATATTCAAGAGGAAAGCCTGCTCAGAGATCCATCGCTCACATTTACTTGGTCTCCACGCGGGCCCTCTGCCAGCTACAAAGGCTCTCCTATTTCACTTCATTGTTGCCAGAGATAGTTACCGTTCTCATTTCCATTTTCCAGGGTTCAGAGAAGTTAACTGACTGGCCCCAGAACACATACCTACAGGTGGGGAGCTGGGAAGAGACCAGGTCCTTCCCTCTGTACTCGGCCGTGTCCCGGAAGGAGGCTCCAGCCCTCACCCTCTGCCCCAGGCACCCCGCCGACCCTTCAGTACACTCCGGGCACCCAAGACCACGCCAGGGTGTCGTCAAGAGTCCCTCAGAACCCACCCCAGGTGGTTGTTCTGCACCCCACTTCCTGGATGTGCGAAGTTGTCACAGGCCACTGAGCTCTGCTCTCGAAAAGTCTGGTGGGAACCGGCTGTTCTGTGTCACTAGGCCGTTAAAACAAGCCCAGAAGCAGCATCAACAGCAATCCTGAAAATCACTTAAATAAGAATAATTGCCCACTTAGTCACACGTGAGTGCATCCTGAGGCCCAAGGCAGAAGTGGGTGGCCACAGCTGAGCAGCTCAGGTGGCCAAGGAGGGCTGGCCCATACAGCAAGTCCCCACCTTGGGAGGGGAGCCAGGGCCCAGGAGCAGACCAGGCCCGACTGACCCTCGTCCCCAGGAACTTCAGGGCCAGCAGAGGCAGCTGACCGCACCAGCCCACCAGGCGCACACCTGGCAGAACAGTATCAGACTCACTTCCCTCACTCGGTAATTATTTATTGGGTGTCTGCGTTGCTGGGGGATGCAGTGGGGAACAAACACATGGATATGGGGAGGAGTGGGGTTGGCTGGGACTCACCCAGACACAGCTGGGACTCGAAGGTATTTATCAATGACAGGGCCCGGTGGGGTCCACGTGACCTGGGGGGACTTCCTGGCCCTGAGCATCACAGCGAGAACACGCACCACCTTATTTACACATTCTGATATTTGCACAGCACTCTGAGACCAACCTGGATGCCTCCCCTCTGAGCAAAAATGTGCCTGGAAGAAACTTTCAAAGAAGCCAATGGCCAGTGAACAAGATAAAGGGGTGACATGTGGGAGCTTAACTCAGGCAGCAGGGGAGGCTCAGCCCTGCAGGTACTAACCAGCTGTGACTACCACCAGTTCACCACCTCCAGGGATCTGGTCCATGCCCTGGACCAACTGCCACCAATGAGCTGGGAAACCTATTACACTAAACGTACACACGCCCGGGAGGTTCTGTTTCAGCAGGTCTGGGCAGCCTGGGGGTCTGAATTTAACAGTCGCCTTACAAGATCCTAAGGTATAGCCAGCTTCTGGCATCCTGTGGTCTGGCCCCACCCTCCAGCGTACAAAGCTGAGTTAACAAAGCCAGGGACCCGCTCAGGGCATCTCTCCAGGACTGCCTGTGGGAGCACAGCACAGCAGTCCAGGAACCCAGGTCTGATTTCCAGCCCAGGGCTCCCTCCTCCACTCTCCAGCAGGAAGATACCAGAAATCTGGGCTTCCCACCACCTGTCTAACCTCAGGAGGTCAGCTAGCAAGGGTGACCAGAGAAGGAGAGGCTCTAAGTCAGGCAGAGCCTGCAGACCTAGGAAAGGAAAACTGATCATAGTTCATAAAGCAAATATTTAACGTGGGTCTCACCGAGAGCTAGCTTCGCGCCTGGCACTCCACAGAGGCTAACTCAAGCAATTCTCCCAACGCTGTGAAGCAGGAACATCCCATGGTTGTGTCCATTTTTCAGATGAGGAAACTAAGGCACAGAGGGGACCATAACCAGGTGGTCTGGCTCGAGAGGCTGGGCTGCTTCGTGCTGCTACTCTGCCTGTGGGAGGAGAGGTGGCCGGAGCAACTGCTACCCACGAGGTGCCTGTGGCAGGCAGATGGGAGCACCCTGTATGTCTCCGGCAATTTCTGCACAGCAGCTCTTTGTACAGTTCCCATGTTACATGTGGAAAGACGCACCCCACCTCAGGCAGCTAGGGCACAGAGGGCCCAATGCTTCAGGGTGATCAGAAATCACCCACAGCTCTGCTTTCAGGAGTCTGGGGTGGGGCCCGAGTCCCAGGGATGCTGTTGCTCTTGGGGGGCCAGAAGAGGGGGACCACTCTGGGAGCACCCTGGCCCGGGACATAGCAGGCGCTCAGTGTAAAAGGAAGGTGTTGGACACTGTAGATGCGTCACAGGGTTTCTAAAGCCTGTGTTGATTTCAGGGACAAGCAAAGCTCGCTGGATCAAGACCCATCTCTGAGATTTATGGCTCCAGCCCTTCTGATCATCCCACCCCAGAGGCTTGGAGTGGCTCAGTCCCTGGTGCTCTGCGGAGGCACACAGAGAGGCTCAGAAATATTTTTGGAAAGAAAACCCACTATTGAGGAGGAAAAATACAACAGCGTTTGGGAAGTTTCAGTGTAAAAAATGAGAAGCATCTGAATCAAATTGCCTTTCAAATTATGCTATTTTAAAAATTAAAGGGGAAAAAAAGCTCTGGGCCAAAATGTGTTTGTAAAGCTTTCTGGCCTCCGAAGTGTTAGCACAACAGCTAAAGAGGCTGGGAAAGAACCCACCGGCCACTCTGCATGAGCCGCCCCCGCCAGGTGATTCAACTAACCTTCCCCCAGTCTGACCACAGTGCTGCTTTCCCCCTGGGTACAGTCCTGCTCTGCAAAGGTGTTTCTGTCACGCATTGTGGCCAGGGAGGCAGCGACTCTCAGTGGAAACACCCAGCCCCTAGCAGGTCAAGCAACAGAGGCCAGTCGAGCCAGGTGACTTTTAAGGTCCCTCTGCAAAGAATTCCCGGCCCCAGACCGCAAGGCACTGGAAGGGAGCAGGCGCTGTTACCCCACTGGGCAGACGACGGAGCAGAGGCTTGGTGACAGGTGAAGAAACCTGTCCAGGGCTGGGGCAGAGGCCGGACACTTACACGCAGTATCAGTGGGCTGGGCTTTCAGGCCCAAATCACCCACAAACAATCTAAAAATCACGATCTAAAAGCAAATACAGGAAAGAGACATTCACCACAGGAGAGACAGGAGCCCCGAGCCCCAGACCCTGCTCTCTGTTAAAGCATCAGGTGGCCTTGGGCAAGTCCCTTCCACAGCTCATCTCCGTCTTACCTACAAACGGAGAGGCTCTGACCACCCATGAATCAGACGTGCCTGCAGCTCCCCTCTGACACCTAGGACCTCCCGCACGTCTCTCCCAAGCTTCGCCTCTGGGGACTCCCGCTTCCCTTATGTCCTACTCTGGACTTCACTCCTGTCTCATCCCTAGTGGGACTGAGGAACCCGAAGTGAGGCTCAAGATACTGTCAGTCATGTGCTGGTAGATGTTTGCCAACAGGGTCTGGCTGAGGGGAGGAGTGAGCGCAGCCCTGATCTGTAGGGTTTGCCAACTTTCCTGGTGTAAATACTCTAACTATGGGTAGGTCAAGTTACCAGCCTAAGGTCACAGATAGCAGAGTTGGAAGGAGATACGTACACTTGGTTCTCACAAGTCGGCACAGGCTGCTTGCAGCACATTCCTGCCTCTCAGATATAGTTACACTCTCATAGAGGGTTCCAGAAGGCTGAAGGTCCTTAAGAACCAAAGGGATGAGTGTCCTGTATGCAAAAGGTACATCACCCTGAGTCCCAACATCTGGACAACCACTGCTCATGGTACCTCTATGTGCTGTAATGTTGTGGTAGAGGTCACATATGATATGTATCCTGCTTTTTCTACACTTAATATTAGAACATAAGCACATCCCCTCATTATTATAAAGTCTTGAAAAGCGTTTTCAATGTCTGCAGAATATTCCATTAGACAGATGTTCCACGGTTTGATTTATCAATCCCCTATCACTGAACACTTAGACTGGATCCAAAAATCTTCACAGTTATGAATAAATAATGTGGAAATGAAATCGTTCTGCCTAAAGGTAAGTTTACTCTTAGAACCAAAGCCGTACAATTCCAGTGGTGGGCCTGGAGCACCTGGAACTGATGGGCATTCATTGGGATCATTGGATGAGGGGTTAAAGCTGGCCTGGAATACAGGGTAAGCCCCGCATCTGGACACCTGGCAGCTGTGGGTGGCCACAGCTCTGCCAGTTCATGGGATCTGGGCCTTCTGTCATTCCTCACCCCCGTGCCCCTGCCATCCTCAGACAGGACCCACCCCTACTCTGGACAGATGTGTAATAGGCCTTGAAACACTAAGCTTGTATAAGACCTCTTTTCCTTCTGGGAAAGCTGCAAACCATGGTGTAGACCACGGGGACAATCTCATGGACTCTGAAGGGGTAAACTGGGGTCGGAAGAGTCAGGTGTCTGCGTAGGTGTTCACCCGCTCAGCGACAGGGGAACCAGCGTCATCACACTCCTACGCCAGCAAACAGGCCTCAGGCAAGCCCTCCTAGGACAGGATGGTTACTCCATCTTTACCAGAAATGACTCAGGGACGGGGACCCCTCTATAGGCCGTTCTCGGCCCCCTGCACCCCTACCCCCGCCCAGCATGCACTGGGCGGCACTGCCCCTGTTCCCAGGCCTTTGTGCAGCCCCACTGCCCTCCTCACCCCATGTCCACACCAGCCCCGAGCCTGCGGGCTGAGCTTACTTCCTCAGGCCCCACCGAGATGCCCCTCCTCCGGCCAGCTCCTTGCCAGTGCCATCACCACTCAGCTCCACGGGAGACCCTCAGGCGCTGCCACGTGCCAGGCCCAGGATCAAGCACTGAGCTCTGGACCTGAGCACAAGCATCTCCAGAACTGAGAGGGCCTCGTGCAAACCACCTTGGGCTGCCTGGCACCTCCCTCCGTGCATTCATCTCACCTGTCGACAGGTCTATGCCCCGGCGGGCAGTGGGGCTCACAGCAAAGACTCTTTGGAACCTTCTGGGGCTCCAGTTTGCTGAGTAAAAGAGGATTCTTGCCCACAGCACCTCTGCCACCACTGGTAAGGTTTAAGGAAGACTCAGTGTCACGAGATCATACAGACTTTGAACAACATCTGCCAAATGTCTTCACGACACAGATTAGGAAAATGACACGTGGAGAAGGGCATAGCTTGTCACCCCAGGACCCAGGATGTTGCTGCACGAGGACCCAGGCCAGCACCACCAGCCTCCCTCACCCCATATGCAGAACACAGTCGTCACAGTACCCCAGCACTGGGGGACCCACTCCAAGATGCCACCTGCTCTGCTCCCTGCAGGAACAGCTGCTTGCTTCCCTGACTCCAGGAGGGCCCTTCCCAAATAAGCTCTTCAGAGAGGGGTACAAGGAGCAGGAGCCACATCTGACTCAAGCCTGAGAGCCTCCTGTCCTGGGGCAATTGGGCTGACAGGCCACGTCCACTCTCTGATGGAAACTCACCAGCCAAGCACTCTCCTGGGGCAGGGCAGTGAGGGAACGAGGGCCTGTGGGGGTGAGCAGGGATGATGACTGGGGACGGGATAGAGTGGGGCTGGGTTCCTTGGTGGAGCCGCTGCACCTCAAGCTGTAGGCTCACCGCCCACCCCTCCAACATCAAGACCCCCTCCAGAATCTGCTGTTACTGCACCACTGGTGACAACCAGGTTTGACACTACAGGGGCTTCCCCCTAATTGTGCCCTAATTACTTTAATTACTGCCTAAGTCTGTCCTCTGCTACTGTGACACAGCAGTAAATTGCACCGTGTGGCAATTCACCATCCACTCATGGCTCCACAGAGGCAGATCCAGGCCAGGGCGGGGACAGCTGAGGGCCCAGAGGTGGACAGAGGCACCGAGGCCTCAGAGGCTCATGCATCTCTGCATCAGGCAGAGGGACAGCTTCAAAAGTCACCATAGACCAGGGCGGGCCCTGACTCAGGGAGAAACAGACCACATGCGGACACAGCCAGGCCCAGGACAAGCCAGCTTCAGAGGGGGACAGAGGTCAAGGGGCATCACACAGGTCAGGAGGCCGAACGCCCGCCTCCCGGAGCAGGAAGGTTGGCCTGGGATCTCCCTCTCCTGATTTGGGCCACACATCCTGATAATGACCTCCAACTGAGAATCATGGGGAAAATCAAAACAAATGTATTAACAACGATCTAGAGGTCCGCCAGTGCACTCTTGGAAACCCCGACTCCTACCCGCTCTGAGTGTCTTTCCAGTTTCCCCCGCTCTGGCCCTAAGCTGCACCCAGCATGGCCTGTGGAGCCGCAGAATCAGCATCGTCTGAGCACGGGTTAGAATTACAGAAACTCAGTCTCGCCTGACTTCCTGGCTGGGGGTCAAAGACCCCCTGCGACCTGGGTACATCAACTTGTCAGAGGCACCGCCCGCACTCACACCCCCACCCAGCAAAGGCGAATTTCCCCTGCTGCTCTCTGAGCTCTGCTTGAGCGGTGAGAGCAACAGGGCATGACTAAATGCACTTGAATAAAAAGGGGAAGAAAAGAAATCTAAGTCTCTCCATTCCTCAGAGACAGAAATAGGTTTTGTGGCCTCCAGATGGACTGCACAGACACAAGGGGAGGTCTCGCCTTCCCGCCAAACTTTCCCAACGGGATGCTGGCACGGACGCATGGAAACCATAGAGTATTTCTCTTTGGGGCAGTAAAATGAGAGGCTGTGGCTGGTGGAGTCCTTCTGTTATAATTAAGTTGGCCAGAAATTCACCTAAGGATACTAAATTCCGTACCTGACCCTCTAATTACAGCCAGAAGGGATCAAGAGACAATTACTTTCCAAAATAGTCCTTGGCAGGCCAGAGGCAAGAAGCAGCCTCTCTGACACATCTCGAAGGTGCCAATGGAATGCACCCCAGGGCCACCCAGCAGCCCCACTCCTCCCTTGCCTTCCCTCTTCTGTTCTCAGGACCCCCCCGCCGGCCGAAGCCCGAGATGCCCAGCCCCCCGGGATGTGGGGTGGCCGGACCTCCGAGATCACCTGCAGGCGCCCATCATGGTGTCTGGGATCCCCAGGAGCTGGGGCGCCCTCCTTGTCGCCCTCCATAAACCCAGCATGCCTGCCCAATGACATCGGCCACCGGCCTAACGAAATCCGAACGGGCTAATGAAAAACACCCCACCAAGTGTGCCGACCAGAAAGTACCTCCTTGAGCAGCTACCGCCGCCGCCGCCGCCGCCGCCGTGGCCACCGCTAGGGCAGAAGCTTTCCTGCCCGGGTCCGGGAAAGCAGGGGCCCTCCAGGATCCCACTTTTGGCTTCCTTCTTCTCCGCGGCCGTGGCTGAGGCGGACGTCTCCATCTTAGCCGCTCATAGTCCTGGGTGGCAGTCCTAAAGGAGGAGACAAAGACACTCACCAACGCTGCCCCCAGATCCAGCCGGGAAATGCCGACCCAGATTCACGGCCGCCGCGCGCTTCGAAAGCAACCGACTTCGTTCTCTTATAATTGGGAAGGAGGGTTTAATTAATTTTGAGAATTATTAGTTCTGAGATTCCACTGGTCTTCGGACAACCGCCGAGTGTTTTCACTGTCTTGTACCCCAGATTTTTCAGGTCTGAGCAACAAGTTGCTAGCCCTGTGCAAGGCAAGAAGCAGGAAGCAGCTTGAGAAATAAAGTTAGAAAGTAAAGCCCAGCAACTCAGAATCACAGGAAAATAAACATAAATAGAGGAACAACGACTTAGAGGTCCTCAGAGAAAAGCCCTCATTCTGTTCCTTCCCTGCCCACCAGATCACCTTTCACTTATTTATGTGTATGTCTGCTCATTCATTAATTCATTCATTCAACAAATTTTTCACCATTTTTTCACTCACACAGTCACTATATTTTCAAGGCCCTATTATGCATCAAGCATCCTGCCTGGTGCTGAATGTACAATCCATGCAGTTTACATTCTACTTTGGAGGCAAGATAAAGAAGAATGGAAAATAAATATGTGTTTAATTTCAGTCAGTGAGAGGAGCCTGTAAAAGAAAGCAAACGGCAGAACAGAGCAGGATGGGACGGACAGAGGGGCCACCGCCTTGCCTCTCCGAGGAAGGGATGCGATGCCACCTCAAGGTCTGAGGGAGCCCAGGGCAGTCAGAGGACACAGGAGGGAGCCACGGGCCTGGGTGGGGAAAGGCTGGCTGGTCTGAGGAGCAGGTGAGTGCAGGCTGTGGATGAAAACTATTACCAGCCTTATCAGTAAGCAAAGACTGCTGTGGCCACCAAATCCTCAGCCGGTACGGCAACCCCCAACAGTGAGCGAAGGGAACTCAGGATGCAGACAAGCAGGCAGCTCGGCCTTTGCAGCCACCCCAGTGGTACACCCAGAGGGAACTCAGGATGTGGAAGAACAGGACACTGGCCCTAGATGGCTGGTTGCACATCAAAGGAGTGATTTCAATGAGCCCAGAGCTTTGCACCTTCCCATACATAGAAAAGCGCTAAATTCCTTAACTTGAGATGTCTGCTTTTCTTTAATTAACAGTAATCTTTTGATGTTCCGACTACCTGGTCTTTGTTGCAAAAACTCTCATATCTTGGCTTCTACCTTGCCACTTGGGAGCAGTCCCTCAGGGTGATCTGAGAGGCTGTCATCTTGGGCTTAAGTCCTCAAAAGTGTCCACCGAATAAAATGTAACTCTCAACTTTCAGGTTGTGCGTTTTATTTCAGTCGACAAGGCCCTGGAGGGCTCTGAGCAGAGGAGGGAGGTGACAGGACTCACATTATAAAGGGGTCACTCTGCAGGTGTGTAGAGAACCGATCTGGGGGGAAGGGGCACTACTGCAGTGACCCAGGGAGATGTTACGGAGGTTTGGGTGGAAGAGGCAGCAGCAGAACTTGGATACACTCTGAAGACAGAGTCCACAGGTCTTGCTAGGGCTCGGATGTGGGTGTAACGGAAAGAAGAAAGAGTCATGGGTTAGGAGAGAGGGGATTCAGGGTATGGGAAACGCTCTGTCTCCAGCTGGGGGGTGGGTCACAAGCAAGTGTTTTGCTAGGTGATGCTTCATTACTTGCAGATATTGCTAATTCAGTGTTCGTATCAAACATTACAGAATAGACATTTGAAAGCCAATTTTCTGAAAAGAAGGGGAAGTGGCATCAAAGATGGCCGAGCACTTGGACCAATGCACGGTGTTGCATTTGCTGGGATGGAGCACAGTGGGTGAGGAGCAGGTTCAGGAGCGAAGACCAGGAGCTCAGTCTGGGCAGCGTTAAGTCTGGGACGCCTATTAAGACACGCAGACACTGCTGGAAATGCAAGTCAGAGCTCAGGGGGCAGGCAGAGGTTAGAGATGGGAAGATGGCAGCACTGGGCAAGATCTCCAAGGGAGAGGGCAAAGGGAAGAAGAGAAAGTTCCAGAGCAAGACATGGGGCATTCCCACATTTCCAGAAGGGAAAAAGAGACAACAGCCAAGGAGACTGAGCAGGAATGGACCCAGAAGGAAGAGAAGGTGGGAGTGTGGGGTCCGAGAATCCAACCCAAGAAAGAAATGCCTAGAGAGGAGGGACTCAGCTCCATCACTGGCTGTAAGAGACTAAGATGACCAGGCCTCAGAGCCGAGCAGATTCTGTTGCATGTTAGTGACCGGGCCCACTGTGGGCTCAGGGAGAACGCGGGAGAGAGTGAAACTGAGGCACATTTAGTCCAGAAGCTTTGCCAGAAAAGAAACAAAAAGTGGGGCAGGACCTGGAGGGAGCTGAGGAGGTCCATGGGGGCTGTTTCACAGAGAAGGCAGGCAGGTCTGCAAGGCCAGGGGATGAGAAAGTTCCGGGAGAGCCTGTGAGTCTTGGGAGAATAGCAGAAACCAAGGACCGCGACCAGCCGCATCACTGAGGCCTCCAGTCTTACCCCCACAGGCCCCAGAATTTCACTTTTTTAAAAAGTCTGCACAATACTCTCATGTTTTCCTAAGTGAAAAGTGTGAGCACGCAGGAAAGACGGGTGTGACACACAGAGACACCCACAGTCTGGCTGGCCTGCCCAGAGCGCAGCCTGAGCTCTGAGCCTCCCTATTTGGTCTCACAGACCAGCCTGTCTGGTTTCCACAGTCTTTTGAAACTCACTTGTCTAGAAAACCCAGGGTAGCTGGGGGACAGAGAAGTCTCACCGAGGATTTTGGTGAGTTAAGGGGTTTCCTTTGGCCTCAAGATCTTGGGATCACTGCCTGATCCTTTAAGCCTATTTGTAGAATCTGTTCTTTGAGACGCTGGCTGTCTGAATGGCCACTAGCAACATCCCCTGGGACAAGCCTGCTCCTGTCTGCCCCCTTAGCCTGGCCCCGGGAACCACCCCTCCCAGCCACATGTGTGGCACCGTGGGGTCACCTCCTCCTCCCCGCTATCCCCTGACCTCTGACCGGCTGCAGTCGCTCTCATTTCACCCGCTGAGCACATCAGCAGTGGTGCGTCTCCCAGCTGGCTGCTCTACCAAGCACCCTTCCCTTCTGGGTCCTGGGCACCCGCATACCACCTCTGGTCCCCCTCCAGGTCCCCCTCTACCCTTTAGCCAGGCACCTACCCCCAAACCAAATCTCACCACATCCTTCCACTGGCCAAGGCCTTGCTGAGCTCCCTTGGCCTTCAAGTAAAGTCTCCCTATGTCTGCCTGCAGCTTCCTCTCCCCTCTCCGCTTCACACCCAGCAGGCCTCTGCTCCAACTGTGCCACCCACCAGAAACCTATTCACCCTTTCTGTGTAGGATGGACTCCTACTCTTCCTTCAAGGCACCTCCGTCCTCAGATGTCACCTCCTCCAAGAAGCCCCCCAACACCTCCCAAGTCACATTCACTTTCACTTCCAGATCCCTGCAGCGTCCCAACGCCCCGTACTGGATTCCTCATCACCTCCAGGTCAGGAGTTGCTCCCCACTCGGGCTGGCACAGACCAACTGCTCAGGAATGCCTAGCAAAGAAAACAGATCTCTGAGGCAGGAAATCGCAGCCCTTGGAAAGGCAAGTGATTTTGTGAACACTCTGGGTTTTCCTCCCAAGAAGCTCAGGTGAAGGAATTTAGGCCCAACTCTGAAACACACCTTGAATTTTGAAGTAAGGACAAAACTCAAAATAGTAGCTGGAACAACAAACCTTTCACAAGCATTTACCAGGTGCCAAGAACATTGCAAGAGTAATTTCCTTTAATCCCCACAACATTTTACATAGGAATAAACCAGTGCTCAGAGAGGTTGAGTAACTTACACAAAGACACACAGTTTAAAAGTGGCTGAGCCAGGCTTTGAACTCAGGCTGTCTGGCCCTAAAGCTATACTCTGGAGCATCACAGGGATCTCCCCCTCAAGGGAGGATCCTGCAGTGTTAAAGGATCTGCCCCAGAATTCCCTGGCAGCATTAAGGTGACTGTGTGGCAAACACTATCCCAGGAGCCTGAGAGGATTCAGCATGGGCCCCCGTCCTAATGCTGTATCCAAGGGGCAGACTGGTGGGTGGGGACCACCAGCCAAGGAATAGGCAAAAGCTGAGGTTCTGTCTGGGGCTGCTTGACAACACCATGGCCCTGCAGGTGGCACCGTCTGCTGAGGCTGAGCAGGATGGGGTGGGGGAGGAGTTTGCAGTTGTACATTCATTCACTATCTCTTTATTCCATAATTCTTTATTGACAGTTAGCTCCTTGCCTCACACTGCAGTAGGCAGGGAGCTGGCTAGGCTCTGCACACACCCAAAAGGAATCAGGTGTCCTCCCCCTGGCACCTCTCCCCGAGCCTGGTCATAATCCACTATGCAGCCTCCTGACTCTCTGCCCAATTGTGACCTCCAGGGTAGGGCTGAGCCTTGCATCCCTGGGTCCCCAGGCCCAGCTGAGCAAGTGCTCAGGCCCCTCGCCAATGGAACAAGGTGGGCGCAGGGAACCAGGCCAGTGTCTGGAGGGCACGGGACTTAGTGGACCAGAAACCAGGACAGGACTCAAGGCACCCACAGGATCAGCGTATTTGACCAAACCCAGGCTCCTGGGAGGCATCCCCAGAGGCAGATGCGGAAATTGAGGCCAATAACTCAGAATGCTTGGCCTTCAGTGTCAGGGATGCCAAGGCAAAAAAGAAGCTCCAGAAGGGACCATGACAACTTCTATTAAGGGACATGAGGAGATTGAAAAAAAGAGGAAAATCCTCAGAGTCTTCTTGGAACACAGCAGCCACAGCTCCCTCACGATGACAACTGTGCCCTGTTAAGCTGTCAGAGTGGAAGGCATCACCCTGATTCTTACAGAGGAAGAGGTGAGCTGTCTAAAGCCACTTTCCATGGAAGGAGAGGAGCCAGAGACAGGTCTGCTGGCTGTAATGCACCCCGAAGCTTCAGGGCGAGGCCACCCCACGACCAGGTGAACAGAGTGTGGGGAGGAAGGGGATTTATTCTGGTTCCCATGAACCAGACCTCAGTGGGCCTGGGAACGGAGGAGCACGCGGGAGCACCTAAGACTTCGTGCGCGCCTGCGGGGAGCTGACCCGGCCAGCGGGGAGCCCCTGCAGTGCCCACGGTGTCACAGGCCTGTCTTCAGCAGATCAGCCGCTGCCCTCCCTGTCCCTCCCCTTCCAGGAGACAAGGCAGCAGACAGCCGAGAGGCTGTGTAAATCATGGGAATTATTGGGATTAGCACAATTTCTGGGTAAACACCAGGCGCCCAGGGTCCCAGGCAGCCACTTTCACTCTCTGAAGCTCCTCCGGGGCAGACTCTGCCTGTCAACAGCCTGGCCTGGGCTCCCAGAGGCCAGCTGGGGACAGGAGGGAGGGGCCTCAGGTCCCCAGACCTCAGTTGGCGGCTGATGGTCTGTGCTGGGGTACTTCCCATGGGCTCCACAGAAGGTTCCAGAACCAGAGGGGCCGGGAGTACAGCCCCCACCAGGGCGAGGGAGAGAGTCAACACCCCCATCTGGCCCAGGAAGCCAGGCTCCTGGGCTCTTGCTCAGAGAAGGGGAGGCCCTGGACCTGGAGCCAGGAGGAGCCCCCTTTCCATTAGGAGCTACACACAGGTCATCTGCCCTTCAGGGCCTCGGCATCCCTGGGGTGGGGGTTGGTCGCACCAAGAACCCCTGGAAACACTCCTTGGCCTTCCCCTGCAGATTCTGATTCCATAGGCTCACGGGAGACAAAATATGGGAACTTTTAAAAAGCTCATGGGTGTTTCTGATGCACAGGCAGGTTTAGGCAGAACGGCACGGGGTGCTCATAAGATGGCTTCCAGCTTCCAAATAATTGATAAGTTCCAATTAAAGCAAGGCTGCCTCACCAGAATGGAAAAAAATGTATTTTTATCTTCGTTAACTTGGAACCAGAAGTTTGTGTCTCCCTCAGGCACGAAGGTGGATAAAAGCCACAGCGCCCGTGAGCCTGCCACCAGCACAAGCCACAGAGGTGCTCACACCACATCGCAGGGCATCACCTGGGCTCACCATGGTGCTGCCTGCAGGTCAGCATCAGGCCCCTGACCTTGCCTGTCGTGCCAGCAAAGAAGCACAAGGATTAACAGTCGATCACCGCAGCCAGTACGATCAGTTGCCTTTGTAACCCCAGGCATTTTATCCTGTGCGTTTACAGGATTATTCTGGGGAGGGTGTCAGAGCACAGCAAAGATTAAGAACTCAGAGTGAAAGGACTGACTTGAAGAATAAATTAATAATCACAGCAGAATGCGCGAATCACTCTGAACCCTGCGATCCCAGACACCCTCCCGCCACCTGGCTGCTTTGAACTCTTCTGATGAGTGAGTCACAGGAATTAGAGCGTCTTCCCCTGGCGAAATCAGTCTCCAGGAGAGACATGAAACCTTGCCTCCCAGTGGTCCCAGCCGCCGCGGGGCCGTGATGTTCTCACCTCCTCTCTGATCTCAGCCTGGCGGCACGCTGCTCAGCCCCACACATGCAAGCACACACCGAGCACACACAGCCTGCAGTAACAACCGCAACCGCATACACGGTCACGCACGTGCACACACACATGCAGACCACTTACACAGTCACGTGTGTGAGCGTGGGCACGCACACACCCACTGTCACGTTTGCATGCAGTTACGCAGAGACGCACGCAACACGTGCACACACTCATACACGGATGTGTATGTGTACAAAGAGACACACATACACTGGAGGTGATACATACCCACCCAGTCTTGATCACAGACTTACTTTTATGATCAAAGGAGATAAAACACGTGAAAGTTCCTGGAGTGAGAAATACATTGCCAATGCTACACAGATTAGAGGTCTTAATAATTATAACCTCATTATAACTAAAAAGGGAGCAACGGACTCTTTCTCATGGTCCCGAGGACCCGTCCTATATCATCCCTGAGTGGCCAAGAACCAGTCTTTTCATCTTTTCACCTCAGTGTTGCCATCTGGAAAATGGACATTCTAGAGGGTGCACCAGACCTCAGGGATACCCATCCAACACCACGGCGCAAGGCCAGCCTCGTGAAAGCAAAGGGGGTTCTGGCTCCTTATGTTGGAGGCACGAGGGAGCCAGACGTGGGCTTCAACTCAGCCTGACTGCCCTCCTGGATCAAGCCTGACACTCACTCCTCCATCCTGAAGGGAAAGGGAAGGGGGTGAGGTGAGGGTTCCCCAGGACTGTGCTGAGCTGGGGCCACTCTGCTCACCCTTCATGGCAGGAGACAAAATCATCTTATTTAAAAACGTGCAAATTTTCTTCTCCCAGAGTGAGACACACTTGTGCTTGGACCAGCGCAGTCCACAACAGCTGTGTGTCTCTGGCCACGCGGCTTCCCCCGCTCTGAGCCTCAGTCTCCTCCCCTGTAACACAGAGCCTCCTCCCTACCTCCCCAGATGCTTGAGAAGAACAGCCAGGCTTCCCAGCATATTCGTGAACATGCTACTGCACCAACCCCACAAGCTTCGTGTCCCCACGGGGTTTGGCCCAGGGTTGGCCAGGCAGGAGAACCTCTGCAGGTGGCCACCCTTCTCCAAGGAGAGGTCGCCCGTCTGCTGGGCCCAGACAGGCAGCCAAGCCTGCCCCACCCCCACGAGGGCACACCAGCTCGGAGGAAACCCAACAGCAGCACTGAAGAAGGGCTACAGGCCTGGGGCCAGGCAGGGCTCAGGGAGATGTGACTGATCTCCCGCCACCACAATTGGGGTCGGGGGGACAGCTGTGTCACAGTCCTTGTCCTCGGCTTCTCTGTCTTCTGGTGACCGTTCCCCCCACCCCCTGGTTCCGGGAGCTCCTGCCTGCCTGGCCTCCCACTACCTAGGCCAGGGGTTCCCTGGGGGGAGGGCAGAGCTTCCAGAGGACCCCTGGGACCCTGGCTTGGTCAGATATGGTGAAAAGGCTGGGCTATAGGGTCCCAGTTCCCCCCACCCTATGGACAGGAATTGGGTGTACTCCCCTCCCGAAGTGTTCAGGAGCCTCAGATGCAGAGATGTGCACACCATAGCTGCTCCTTACCCGACGTAGACCCCTCTGTCTCCACGTGGGCTCAGCACTCGGCCGGCTACCCCACCTGCTGCCCAGCGGGCTGTGAGAACAATGAAGGGAGACACATCTGGAAAAGAATAAAGTGCTCTTCTGAAACCCCCATGGTATATCGTGTGGAGTCCTTGGTCTTGTGTGAGTTAGAGGAAGAAGCTCCCCTCGACCTGCTCCATCGTTTCTTGGATCCCCCTCCTCTGCCCAGGAGTGTCCCCTGCACTGGGAGCCTCATTTTTAGAAAAAAGAAAGACCAGAACTTTCAAATACCTATAGGTGCCCATGCCAGGCCAGCCCCTCTCCTCATGATATCTCACCGCTCGCCACCGTTACCCCGGGGAAGCTAATCTCATGATCTTCGCTTTACAGTGAAACAGGCCCAGAGAGGGTAAGTAACGTGCCCAAAGTCACACAGCTAAGGTATGGTAGGGCCGGTGTTCCAATGCAGATCTTCTGGCTTCTGAAGCCCGCAATTCTAAAGCCCGCGATTCTACCTTTTCCATCACAAACAAATTCTTTAAGCATGTAGACTCCTGCTACATACAAGGAATATTACAGAAGTGTCGAAAGGTAGAGTTTATAGAGTTAACATAAATCAAAGGCAGTATATGCTAAATATCCAATAAGTAGCAGAGACTTTATGCCCCCAGGAGATCTGCGATGGAAGGCTACTGACTGGGGAGGTGAGAGGAGGCTTCTGGATGACCATCCCATCTGCCCTGTGGCTTCAAGTCAGTGAATGAAAGGCCTTGAACTTGGCCTGCTGAGAGGAGAGGGAGGGGCACTCCACAGGCAGGGAACGGCATGAGCTGTGTCCTTGGCACATTCTGGAAAGAGAGAAAAAGGGATGGTTCCCACAGGGAGAAAGAAGCAGAGAGAAACCAGGGTGAAGGGGAGCTGTGGGGGCAGAGACGGTCTCTGGGAAGGCAGACTGGTGGGGAGGCCGAGGTTTAGGGAGAATCCTTGCCTCCCGGGTCTTGGACTGACCTCTGCAGCACAGGCCTGCCAGCCGGGCTGCCCCCATCCCATCTGCTTCCTGGAGCTTCAGATCAAAAGCTTGAAAAGGAGGGCAAAGCCCTCACCCTCCCGCTGTGGCCAGGGGCGAGCACCATGAAAAACCCCTCTCCTAGCGGGTGCACCTGCTTCGTTATCGCTCCTTGGATAAAATTCTCCAAGTACGAAAGCTCCCTAATTTGCCCAGCCCCTGGGCTTGCTGGTGCGCAGGAAAACAGGTAATTAACCCTAATTCACCGACTTGCGGGGCGGGAACAGCAGTCAGGCAGGGCCTCGATGGGAAACGCAGGCCCCTCCTGTGCCGCCAGCCTCAGGTAAGGGGAGATGGGTACCAGGAGGACTGCAGCTGGCCAGCAGCTTTTTTCCCGGGGAATGTGTGGGGAACAGCTACTTTGTGCCTGACTCTTCAGATGGCACTGCAGCGTCCACTCACATGAACTTGGGTTTATTCCCTGAAAATACCAGGCCATCTGCAGGCCCCCTGCCTTTGCATCCCATTGCTTTCCTGCTCAGAACATTTCTTTCCCCTCTGCTCTACCCAAGGAAGCCATGCTTTGAAACCCTGGGAAGCCTGCCCTAATGCCCTCCTATTCGAATTCCTGGTCAGAACCAACCAACCCCCTAACCTGCGCTGCTTCTGAAATTTTACAACACCCCCTGCCCGTATCAGCAGCTGGTACTTTCGGAGGGAGCACGGTGAGGGCAGACTCTGGAGAAAGAAGGCTCGCACTAGAATCCCAGCCCTACCTGGAGCTATGGACAAGAGCCAACGTCTCCCTAAGCCTTGGGTTCCCCATCTGTAAAATGGGGATGACAAGAGCACCTCCCTCGTGGTGATGATTAAGAGCCCAGGGCCTGGCACACAGGGGTCCCCCAACTCAGATGTTCGCCACGTTACCATCACTGCAGCCCGTGTGAGACTGCCCACCCCCTTCCTGGGGGGGGTCCTAGTTAGTCTCAGCACCAGCACTAGGCCTGTCCGAGACCAGACAAGGCAACCCCTTCCTCTCTACCCTCCTCCCCCTCAAGGTGCCTGAGCCCCCCGTCTAATGTGGGGAACACTCAAGTGGCCACCTTTCTGTAATGTGCCATCCTGCTGATTCCAAATGCCCACTATCCGTCCCCTAACTCCGTGGAGAGCCCCAAAGCAGCAGAAGCCCTAGGAGCCGGGGTCTCTCCTTGACACTCCCACCAGCACAGGGCCAGCAGAGCCATGTTCCCAGCTCAGACCCCGCGAGGCCGCCGTCTGCGAAGTGAACAAGGGGCCCGCTGTGCGGCTGCCCAGCCAGACCCAGATATTTTAACAGCTGCATTGTGTGTTTCTGAGGCACGATTCTTGAGCGGGGAGGAAAAACAAGCTTCGCCTCTGCCCCGAGGAGGAAAAACAGACGGCCCCGGGCAGGCTGCAGGCAGGGGGAAGGCCTCCACCCGCAGGGGCCCAGGGCGTGAAGGGCATATGGCGGGAACAGGCCTGGCACACAGGCCCTGCAAGGGATCCCCTCATCCAAGCCTGGGGACGGGGGAGAGAGATAAGGGCAGAGGCCCAGTGAGTGGAGAAAATCCCCAAAGGAGGCTCTTAGAGGGGAACAAAAGGACCAGAAAGATGGGGAGGTGCCCACAGAACAAGGTCCAAATCCCTCCGTGGCCCTAAGGTCCCACTCTGGGATCTACCCCCACCTGCCCCTCCAGGCTCACCACTCCCGAGATCTCCATCAATCGTGTAACACATCTCCAACTCTGGTCACGCTGTTCCCACTGCCGGCAACGTGGTTCCCACTGCTGGCAACGCGGTTTCCCCAGAGCCCGTCCGGCCAAGCCCCCACCGGGCCAGTTCTGCCTTGTGCTCCCACAGGGCAAGCTCCCATGTCACTGTATTGTGAGTACTGTTAAGTTGTCTGCCTCCTTCACGCCGGCTCCAGACAAAGGCTGAGTCCACGTTTGATGACTGACTCAGTGCACGAATGCTCTCTGGCACCCATGCCTGCAAGAAACCTCTTCTTCTAGTAACCCCACAGGCCTTGATCCCTGCAAGATCGGGGGGCTCCTGTGACCCATCAGCACTGGAGGGGGGAGGTGAGGGCACTGGGGGAGGTGGAGGGCAGCACAGGGAGGCTCTGAGGTCAGGAGGAGGTGTCGTAATCAATTCCTAATGTCTGTCACAGACGGCTTTTGAGCTTCGGAGAAGGTCTTCAGAGCCAGACGGCTCCTGGCTTATGAACTGCACCCCTTCCCTTAACGGGTAAACCCTTGAGAGCGAAGACTTTGCCACATACGGTGCTTAGCACCCAAGTCTGTGCATACTTACTGAGCACCAACTGTGCTGTAGGCACATGCCATTTTCAAGACGAATGAAAAATGGAGTGCTTGTTGGTTCAAAGGTGCTTTTTGAGCCACTGACACATTCAAAGGGGCTCTTTTCTCCTAGTGGAACTGTAGGCTGGGGAGTGGCATTTTGGAGTCAGAAGCATGGTGCAGGTGGCTTTCCCACGTCCTTCCCATCATAACCCAAACCAGTCTCCAGAGCAGCAGGGGCACCCAGGCCCTTGCCAGACCCAGGGCAAATCTCTCCAAACATCTCGCACAAGAGACCCAAGTCATACAGGCTCTCCTGAGGATGGGGACTGGGCAGCCTTGGACCCCACCTGGGTGGAAGGGGCACTGCTGGGCTGGCTGCAGGAGGAGGCTGAACTTGCCCAGAGGTGGAGAGGATCTTGGTTTGATGTCTTTGCTTCAGCCCTGCTGAGGACACTTGGCATCACAAGGCTGCCTGGCAAGGAGCCAATCTAGGGCCCAAAGCACGTCTCTCTAACCCCTTCAGTCTTCTTCCTCTGACCCCAACGCCTGGCACCAAGAAAGGCCTCCAGAGGTCACCTTATCCAGCCCTCTGCCCAGGCAGCTCATATACTGAGCAGCCCATTCCTTGCCAATGATGCAAAGGGGCTGTCCCCAAGCTCCTTACCAGTTTATACCTCAGCTGGCTGGTCTCAGCTGACCACATCTCTCCCCCGAGAGTTCCCTAACTTTGTTGTGCAACTCTGGGTAAGTGTCCCCCATCTTTGGGCTCAGTGCCCCACCTGTGAGATAAGCAGGCAGGACCCCCCCCCCCCGAGAGTGTTGTGTCTTACCACAATTGGGCAGAAGCAAGGACTGTGGCATGTGAGAAGCACAGACAGTACACTAATAAACAAACCCAAGTCACCTGTGTCAATGAACCAGCAACTGTATAACGAGCGCCAACAATCTCCGAGGCCTGAGGTCTCCCCAGCATGGGTGGTGCTCGGCCTGGGGCAGGGAGCAATGCAGGGTGGGGAGGGCTGGCTGCAGATTTGGGGCAGCTGCTCTGCCTCTCAAGGCTCCGGGGAGAACCGGGCCGGTGGGTGGCCTGGCATCTCCCGGTTCGGCCTGTGCAGCGCCCTGCTCTGACTTGCCCCACCACGGCCCTCCGCACACCTCCCGGGCGATGATACCTGCGCCCAGCTCTTCCACCTGTGCCTCTGCCAAGCTCAGCCACGGGCTTTCCCCAGACTCTGCCAGCAACCAATGGCCAGCACCACCCTGTCAACTGAAGCCAACAGGAGTGCCTGCTTTTGGTGGGAGAAGGCCACCCGGGCCCGCCTGCTAAGCTGTCTCTCGTGGGAATAGGACCCCACCCAGTCCCGGGCTCATCTAGGCTTCACTCTTCCTCCTGCAAGCCCAGGAAGCCTCATGTCCTCACACACCCTTCCCATCTCCTGGCAGTCACACACCACAGCCCGAACAAGGCGTCTGGGCCCCCAGGCACAGTGACCTGTCCCCCATATGGCCCCAGATAGGTCAGCTGCAGCTTGAGGACCCGCCCACTCAGGGGAGGCCAGGGAGGTCCCAAGGGCTGCAGTACTCTAGACAGGAGCGAGAGTTTTCATGCAGGTGGCACCGTTTCCTGAGGGTCTACTGTGTGACAAGCCTGGGCTGTGACCTTGACTGCAGAGGTGAATTAAACAGAGCATTGCTCTTTCTGAGCACCCAGCCCAGGGGGAGACAGTCATGAAGAGAGACAGAAAGTGACAACCAGAATAAGCTTCCTAATAGAGAGATTGGCTCAGGGGGCCACAGGGAACCTGGGCTAGCCTGAGGGAGGTCAGGGAGAGCTTCCTGGAGGTAGTGGTGAATAAGCATCTTCGAAAGGACACATTGGGTCCAGAAAGGTCTGCTAAAGCAGAGGGAGGGCAGGGTCTGGGCAGTGAGCAGGAGGCAGGGTGAATAAGAAGCCCTGGGGCTCGGAGTCCTGGAGGCCAGTGTCCAGCAAAGGATGAGCGCTCACTCTTGGTGGCACCCATGACCTGCGAGAAAAGGTCCAGACTGCACATCTGGGCACACGAAACCCCCAAGGCCTGGGCCCTCCCTACCTCCTCAGCCTCATTCCCACAAACTCAGACCTCACCCTTCACAGGGCAGTGTTTCCAGAAGTCTGCAACCCCCAGACATTGCCTCTAAGCTCATGCTCGCCCCTAAAACACCTGCCCCACCACTCCTGCCCAATTAACTCCTGTTATACCTTTAGGGCTAAGGCCAGCGTCATCTCCTCCAGGAGTGCTTCCCAGGGTGACAGAGCTCTCCCACAGGTCCCCATGTTAGTACAGCATTCAGGAGACACTCCGACTCTCTGCTTAACACCTGCAGTTCTGGGTGGTTCAGCTCTTTGACATTCACTCCCAGCCCCTGACATACTGCTTAACACATAGTTTGTGTCCCGTAAATGTGCAATGAGTGAGAGCCATCAGAGTAATAATAAACCCAGCATTCTGAAGTCAGCTGTCTCCTAAACTGTCCCCGACTAGTAGCTGCCACACAGTCAATGGCTGCTAACAGTTATTTAACCAACCTTGAGAGTCTGGCAGAAAGATGCAGCCTAGCTGGTTGCCCATACCTTAGAAGGTGCAGGACAAAACTCACTGGCTTTAAAAAAAAAAAAAAAAAAGCAAAACAAAAAGAAAAATACACTCCTACTCATTACCTGAAATTCCACCATTAGAAAGTCACTTCTTTGATGCTTTTTCATTTTCAAGAACAGCCTATCAAAATGCAAAGTGCCCTGGAACAAGGTCAGGCCTTAAGTGGTTGTCATACAAAAAGTTAATTTGTCTAAGTAGAAGGGAATATGAATGGGGAGGGCTGGAGGGAGGAGGCGGGAGGGGAGAATCTGTGGAGACAGGGTGCCAAAAACCCTGCACCGTTTTGCTGACGGCTGTCCTTGGCTCCAACTGCCAGTCCACACCCTCCTGATAAAAAGGAACATGCCTCTCTGCCGGCTCCTGCACTTCAGCGTGTCTTGGCACCATATGCAAAGTGAAGTAGCTTTGTAGTGTGTGCTGCTTGTTCTTTTCCCTCCTTCCGATGAAGCTCTCCAAGGCACACTCAATCAAGCCCCTTTTGTTCCCTGGGCCTTTTGAAGGCTTCCGGAGAGGAAATGAGTACTCTTTAAAGCCCAAGTCTATGACACAGCCCCACAAGTCGCAGTCTCCTCGCCAGCTGCCATCCGCGCCAACACCACGGGCCTGATTGTGACTCGGGGTGTCCTAGGTGGGCTCGACTCCGGACTCTTCGACCAGGACCATCCCTGGGAAGACGCTTTGGGATGTCCCAGCCCATTCGAGAGGCCAGGGTGACACATAGGATTTCCTCACAAGAGGCGAGTCCTCCAAACTGGCCAGAAGCCACAGAGAAGGTAACAGGTTAGGTGTTCCTCGGTCGCGGGACTGTCACCCACAGTCATTGCTGGGAGCAGGGTTCCCGCGCCAGGGCACACCTAATGATTGTGTCCAGACTGTGAGTCCACACGTGGAAGAGGCACTTTCTGGGCCTGGATCCCATGACTTCTTCCACGATGACACCACACCCAGTCCCTCCAGCCAACCAGCCACCAATGGGGACACAGTCCACCAAAGGATCCCACCAGGCAGGGAGCCCCTGGAGGTGCCAGAGGTCCTCAGAGATCCAGTCATCAACCTCCCATTTGCTTCAGGAATCCTCCCCAGCAATTGAGAAAATGGGGACAAATCTGACCCCCAGAGGATGGTTGCCAATATCTAGAGACATTTTTTATTATTTCCAAATTGTGCAACTAACTGCTCGTGGCTGCTCATGGGTCGAGGCCAGAGTTGCTGCTAAACATCCTGCAATGATCAGAACAGCACCCGCACACACACAACAGAGAATTACCAAGCCAAAATGTCTATGATGCCAAGGCTGAGAAATCCTGATCTTAAGAGTAGTCTAGGCAATTCAGCATCCAACCTCTGCTTGATTACCCTCCAGGGATGGGGAGCTCACCACCTTATGCTATAAGGAGAGGCAGTGCAATGAAGCACTGGATCCACGCCAAGGTCAGCCTCTTGCTGGAAACTGTGGGCAAGTGACCTAGTTTCTCCTCACTTCAGAATCTCCTGATGGAAAATGGAGCTAAGAATTTGATGCACCAGGGCTGTTATGAATGACGTGACTTCATGACTCCAAAACATCTAGGCAGCACCTCACATGCAGAAGGCACTTAAGCCAAAGGAGACCTGCTGGGTGGTGTCTGGCTCTAGGATATACCAGAGAACAGACCTCCAGCTATCCCAGTGACTGCTGGAGGTCGCCCACCTGCAGTAAAACATCTGCTGTCTCTGGCTTGCCTTACGGACGCTGTCACGGACAAGGGTACGTGCAATGTGCTCACCACAGGCCTAGCTATACTTGCAAAACCTGGCAGCAACCTCCATGCTAACAGGAGGGAGACTGTATTTAATATATGGGTATTACAGCAACACAATGGAACGGTATTGCAGCTGTTTTAGGTCACTGTTATAAAGACACAGAAATACAGAAACGTTTAAGAGCATATGGTAGGTGAAAATAAATCAAGCCTGAATGCATCCTATAACTGCAACTGAAGAATGAACCTTATGTACAAGGGAGATACAATATATAGGGGAAAAAAATTTTGTCTTAGGATGATGGGTTTGGGGGTAATGCTGGGTTTTGGCCATGTTCCTTCATATAAAGTTACACTGCTTTTTCCATTAAAATGCTGTTCATTAATGAATATGGAGAAAGCAATAGGAGAAATGACAAATCTAGCCTTACTTCTAACCATGAAGCACAAGGATGTAGGAGCAATCTCAGAAGGTGACAGTGTCCTCGGCCAGTTTTGAGGGGAGCCTCTGGGGCCTCAGAATAGGGGCTGCTGCTTCCAGGGCTCTGATCTCAGCCAGGCAAAGGAGGAAGGGTCTGCCCACCCAGCTTCTCTGCCTGCAGAGGATACTCCCTTCAGGGTCCACCAGAGTAAGCTTCACTCCTGACAGTTTCACTCTGTATCATCACATCTGGATCTTCACAGAGGGGAAACCAGGACAGAAGGAAGTCAGGCAGTGGAGACGCAGCCAGGGGCAGGGGGAGGAGGGTGGCCTGACTGCTTTCCACAGCCCCCACAGAGTCCAGCAACCACCATCCAACAGTGTGTCAGGCTCTCCATCCTAAGTGAAGACCCTCCCCTTCAGAGGCCAGGAAACTGGGCTGGAGGGTTTCCTCCTGATGAGGGTGCAGCCTGGCCCCAAATCTTGAGTAGCACCATATTGAATTTATTAGAAATATTCTGCAAAGGTCTCAAAACCTCAGTCTTCCCACAACACAAAGGGATAGCTTTTCCCCCTACATCTTCCAGCCCACCAAGGGCCCACTCCAGTCATCCCTAAAGAAGACATTTAAAAGCTGAGAATTTTGCTTGCACCAGAGCCAGTGCCATTGAACCATCCTTGCTTAGGACCGAGGCCCCCCCAAGGGCTGGAGTGCGGCCAGGTCAGGCAGACCCTGTGCTGAGACCCTCCAAGGTGGAGGTGGACTCTCCAGACCCCTTCCTACCTTCCCCTGCAGCACCTCCTCATTTCCAGGAGAAAGAATGGCCACAGAGTGCTGGGCATGCAAGGGCCCAGAAAGGAAGCAGGAGACCCAGAAAAGACAAAGTGGGGATGATCTGAGGAAGAGGAGGCAGGAGCTGACACTATGGAAAAATCATCTGCTGCATTCCTCCAAGGGGACTAGACATGCCTTATCACCTCTCCCAAACCTGATGGGGAAACCCCAAGGAGGATAATGACCTTGGGGACTGCGTTCCTACACTTCATGATGCAAGAGAATCATTAAGGGTAAAAGGCAAGCCTCCACCAATAAAAACTGGGTGCTTTCTTGCCACCAGTAGCCAAGCGCTCATCCTTCCACAGCAACTGAGCACCTGCAAGACAGATGCCACTAGTCCTTCATGGTTAGAAACTGCACCAGAAAGATCCAGCAACACGCCCGAAGTGATGTCATGCCTCAAATCCAGGCCTCCTGGTGCATGCCTGAGGGCTTCTTCCAACGGGCCACCGCCTCTCCTTAACTCACCAGTATCCCCAGTATCCGCCCCCACCCCATGGTCTGACATTCCACTATTAAGAAACTACCTGCCTGGGTTCAGCAAGAAGCTTTGCTGAAATGGTGATGCCTTTGAGATATCCAGAGGAACACTGAGTTGGAATATTAATACCCACTGAGCTCCTTCCCGTATAGGAGCCTCTTAGACATCACTTCATTTCAATCTCCTTTGCATTTTGACCTCTGATGTCCGTTTTAGAGACTAGAAAACTGAGGCTCAGAGAGATTAACAGTAAACTGCCACCGTGGTCAGGATTGGCTCCAAAGCCCCCTCCTGTCTCCTCGGGAGGCCTTACACCCACCCCCTCAGAGGTGGTTCACCACGTTCCTCCTCACTCAACACTGGCACTCAGTGATGCGGGGAGGCTGGGGGGGTCTGACCCCTGCTGGGTGCCCAGCCCCTATTCTCCCATCTCGTCCTCCCAACAGCCCCAGAAGTGGGCACAGCTACTGTCTCCTTTCCCAGACGAGGAAACGTGGCAAAAAGAAGCTTATGACAAGAGCCAATGGAGAGAGAAGAGACGTGTGGGTGATGCATTGAAGCCACTGAGACCTCGGGGGCATCGGAGGAGGGTGCGCCAGCTCCAGGCCCAGACAGCAGGGGGTGCCACGGCTGCGGTCAGCAGACTACCTGACAGCCATGGGCGGAGGAGGTGGGGCAGGGGACATCCTGCTGGCCTCCTGAGACTATAACATTGCTCAGAAACACGTCAGAAACCCTCCCAAGAGCTTGACACTGGGCTTCACTGGGAAAGCAGAACTGGGCTCTGTGAACCTCTCTGCCGTGACTGCTTGGAGGATTCACGCCCCTCTCTGGGCCTTGGTTTCCACATCTCCAGTATGTGTGTGACTGCAACCTCCAGGCCCCCTCACACTCGAGTTTACATGCTGGAACTGAGGACCCGAGTGAAAGGAAACAGCACCCCAACAGGGCAGGAGTGGGGAGATATGCTGACAGCAGCCCAAGGCCATCACGGGGGCTGGGAGACAAGGCTTCCATGGAGTCAGACCCCTAACCCCTCGGGCTCAGCTCCCAGGAGCGCCAGGGAGGAACGGGGAGAGAGCCAAGGCCTGGCTGCTGGCTCTGTCCCCAGCACATTTCGAGGTCTGTGTGTGGGGGTGTCTGGGACAGAAAGAGGATGCCTGGAGCCTGCCAGCCCTGAAGTCTGCCCTCAGAGCACTCACTGCAAAGCTGACCCTGCAGCTATTAGAAAAGGTGAGACAACAGACGTAGAAAACAAACTATGGTTACCAAAGGGGAAGAGGCAATGAGGGATAAATTGGGGGTTGGAGATTAATAGACACACGTTACTATATATAAAATAGACAAAAAACAAGGACCTACTGTATAGCACAGGGAACTATATTCAGTTTCTTATAATAACATATAATGGAAAAGAATCTGAAAAGGAAAAATATGTACATATGTATATGTATAACTGAATCACTTTGCTGTACACCTGAAACTAACATTGTAAATCAACTACATTTCAATAAAAATTTAAAAAAAAAAAAAGGTGAGACAAGTGCTGAAAAGTGCAGGTGGCAGGGGACAGCTGGCGAGCAGAACTGCAGGGCGGGCAGGGCCCAGCCAGGGACCCGTCTACAGGGAGGGCAAGTGTGTACTGGGCCAAGAGTCTGGGTTTTACACTGAAGGAACTGGGGAGCCAGGGAAGGCTTTGAGTAAAGGGGTGCTATGATTAACAATTTATACAGCAAGGCTTTGCATCATGATACAAATGCTCCTTGGAACTTGGCAAACTAATGGTATATTCCACCTGGCCCTTGGGTCCCCCACAAGCCCCTTACATTTTACCTCTACTGGGCCAAGCCCCCGACCTTGCAGTTTCTGAACCCTACATGGGTATCCAGCTGCGAGGATGGGCTGGAGGGCAGGTCCACCAGCACATTTCACTGTCATCATAACTCCTGTTGAAGGAAGGGCAGGCAGGGTCATTCCATCCAGAGTATAGAGAAGAGGCTCACCTGAGTGGGGCCATCAGAGAGGACTATGGGTACCCGAGTCAGTGTCCTCCAAGCGGGAGGGGACAGCATGGCCAGGGCCAGGTAGCTAAGGTTCCCAAGCCCGGCACTGCCACTTACCAACTGGGGGACCTTGGCAGGAGGCTTGACCTCTCCGAGCTGCGGTTTCCTATCTGTAGTTGCCAGTAATACCATCTATTCCTAGGGCACCAGATTCGTCATTCGCCTCGGATCCCACGTTACCTGCCTGGGAGAAACTCTCTACTCCTGCTGGGGAGGTGGAGTGAGTGACAGCCACCCTTGCTCCCCTGGAAAGATTCCGCAGGTTCTGCCTTGAGCTGTCTGTCTCCTTTCCTCTCCCTTACCTCTCTTACTCTTTCTTTTTTTAAAAAAAAATTTTTATTGAAGTGTAGATGATTTACAATGTTAGTTTCAGGCGTACAGCAAAGCGATTCAATCCTACATATACAATTTCTTTTCAGATTCTTTTCCATTATAGGTTATTACAAGAAATTGAATATAGTTCCCTGTGCTGTACAGCAGGTCCTTGTTTTTCTGTCTTACTCTTTCTTTCATTCCTTTCTTTCTTTCTTTTCTCCCTTTTCCCTCCCTCCCTTCCTTTTTTCCTTTCTTCACATCCAGCAACAGGACAGCCAGTCAGGGCCCTGCGTGTCGGTAGGGATGGCCCTCTGATGATCAGAAAAGAGGAATAGAAGACAGCATGTGGCTGGCATGGCTTCCAACCTCAGTAATTAGACCGTGGTCTCAACACGTCTGCCTCATCTGAATCCAAGGAGAGTCTGGTTTCCGGCTGCCAAAGGGTGGGTGTGTGTGTGTGTGTGTGTGTGTGTGTGTGTGTGTGTGTTCACGCCAAGTTTCCCTTTTCATGATAACTGCTAAGTAAGACCTGAGTAATAGAAGCCTTTCTGAGAACTGAGAAACCCAAAGGTATTTACATACTATGAAAAAAAATGTTTGCTGAATCCACATTCCTTCCCCATGCAGTGATGTCTACTGGAGTGAGAGACGACGCGTGTGTTGTTTTCTTTCTCCATTTGCCTAAACACAAACACACCCATGACACAAACACACTCACACACACACTCAAACACATGCTGACCCGACACAGGAAAGACTCGCACTCTGCCACATTTGGGAAGGCGGTCAGGCCACCTTAGGGTCATACCTCAGCCCTGCCCCTAATTCACTGTGTGCCCTCAGTAAGCTAGTTAACGTCCCTGGACACCAGATTTTCCCCTGTAAGCCGTGAGTTAGAGAACACGGTATCCCTAGAGCAGAGAAAGCCCTCAGGAAATGCCAGCCATGATTATTACTGAACCACCGGAGTCTAAATCCTCTTGCCAGGCGGGGACAGTGGAAGACACCCAGGCCCATGTTCCAAGCTGGTCCATCCCAGTTCCTTCTCCGAGCCAGGTATCTGGACTTTGGGGCACTTTTTCCCCAAGCACCAACCTGCTCAATGCTCAGCACTCGCAGCTGCCTGCGGGGGCCTGGGAAGTCAGGGACTGGCCACAGGAGGTCCGGGCCCCACTGCTCAGCCCTGGCCCCGGCCTCACACACACCCCTGTGCAAGACCCGTGGCTGGTAGGATTTCACAGGACATGGCTTGTCCTGGGAGATGGCCGGCCTTTCCCAAGGCATAATTCCCTGATTTGTAAAATGGAAGGATAATCGTACTGACTTCACAGGTTGGAGATCTGTCTGTCTGTCTGTCAATATTTACACAGCCAGTACACATGAGTACTCAGCGCAGCACTGGCACCTGATAGGGACAGGAGATGGCACCTTGGTGGTCATTTTACACAGGGTGGGGCGTGGGTGTGCAGGGAAGGGGCGTTTATTCTTTCCCTTGTGCCTTGTACTGCCCTGAGAGCCTGGCTCCTGGGACAGCCACTCCAGGACCTCTTAAATCCAGACTCCCTAACTTCTACTTTCCCTGAAGCTTCCACCAGTCCATCCCTCAGGAAAGGCCAGCCCAGGTGCTGAAAAGAAGTGCAGGCTGGATCCAGAGCTACATCCTTCCTCTAATTCAGCCCAACACTTTCATCTGCATCACCAGGAGCATATTCTACAAAACCTCTGATGTTTCCAACCCTACCTGGTGGCTTCCTGTCACAGCTCCCAAGGGCAGGGCAAGAGGCAGGAGGCCCTGGGTTTGTGAGGCGAGGGGTGTCAGGTCCTCCAGTGTGTCTCACCTGGTCCAGGTGGAAGCTGCCTGTGGAAGGCCCACGTGGCGATGATACCCACTGCTGCACACCCACTAAACACAGGTCCTCAGGTCCTGAGCTTCACCCCGTGGCCTCACCCCACCAGCCACATGTGCAATCTGAGTCTCCTACCCATCTGCCCCACAGACACCCAGAACCCAGGCAGAGCGTCTGGCTCAGGCCATTCACCAGTCCTGTCACCTGGTCACCACTGTCCTGAAACAGGCCACAGAGACCAGGGCCTCGCCCAGCTCCTAGGTCACCTGCCCTGGGAACCTGGCTGCGAACCCGCTTCGCTCACCTAGTTATTTCCTCTGGCTGTGTGGGCAGCAGCCTGAGCTGCTGGGGTTGAATCAGGACTGTCTCGGGAAGCAGTCTGAGTCACAATGGTGGGGACGCTGACAGGAGATGACAGCCAGGAAGCCGGAGGGCTGCCAGAGAAAGGAGCACCTGTCAAAACCAGGAGGCTGGGTCGGGGAGGTCAGGGCAGCCCCGCTGCCCAGGCTCTGAGGACGGGCAGAGGGATCTTTTCATGCAACGGGGCAAGACTGGCTCAGGAGGCCGTGAGGCTGTGGGAGAGGGTGCTGCCTGCCCCCCAGGGCCTCCCCAGCAGCTTTTGCACCCCAAGAATCACTGATCCTTCTGCACTGTCCATGCTGGGCTCAGACACCCCAATCTATAGCCCAGACACACTTGCTACTGTCCCCCAAACAGGGAATCCACTTGGAGGAAATGTCGTCTGCTGAGACCCCTCCACATTTTTTCTCCAGCTGCCACCATGCTCCCCTGCCTTGCTCCTGCTCAGATCCAAGGAGGGATCTGAGGCAGCCCACCAGACCTCGAGGTGCCTGCAGGCCCCCCCGCCCATCTCAAACCCACGCTCTGGGAGAAGCACCATCAGCCCCACAGCCACGATGGGGGCCAGGGCTTGGGCAGAGAGCACTGGGGAAAGGGACTGTGCCCACCTCCCCCGCCGTCCCCACTCCAGCCCTCGCCCAGCCGCACACACGCTCACTCACATGCATATCCTCTTCAGTGCCCGCTCAGAAACTCTCACACACGTACACACGCGCTGTCACTTACACACACGCTCATGAAGTCACACATGCATTCACACTCACACTGGTTCATGCTCACACACACTTGCACACTGATCCGCGGTCACACACTCACGCATTCACACTTACACGCACATGCACACGTGTGCACACACACACCCCTGACAGAGCCGCCCCCAGTATTGGACACCCGGTCCCTCCCTGCCAGCAGTGCGCCTGCTCAGTGCTGAGACGGTGGCAGGGTGGGGTCCCTCTGAAGAAAAGAGCTTCAGGGCTGGGAGAGGAGGGGGTTTCTGGGAAAGAGAGGCCCCGGCTCAGGGGCAGAAGAGACCCTCCTTGCTCAGGCTCCTGGTTCTGTGCCTGGGCCCCCGGCCCACCACACACAGGCTGGCCCCAGAGGACCCTTCCCTCCCGCCCCAAAGAACGCCTGCCAAGATGCCTCCACCCCCATGCGCTCAGCCCCAGGCCTCCCGGGCCCCCACACCCAGCCATTTCATTTCCTCTGGACCTCACAGCTTCCTGCTTACACGCAGGCGGCTGGACTGGGGAATTAGAACCCAGTGCTGAGTCTGGGGTCTTGTCCAGGCCCCCTGCATCCCATCCTCCCATCCACAGGACCCACCTTCCACTCAAGACTCACTGTGCTGCTCCTGACCCCCATCAGACCCCACTCCCCCACCCCAGGCAAGTGGGGCTAGGGCAGGGGAGTGGGCTCAGGGCTTAAGGAGGGCCAGGAGTCTGCTGGGAAACTGGGGGGAAATACTCATCTGTTCTAGCCACTAACATGCTAGAGCGAGCGGGCAGGCCAGGGCTCTCCCCACTCTGGGCAGCCTTCCCTGGGAAGCCAGCAGGCAGCATCCAGGCCTCCAGGACACATCTGGGAACCTGTCTGGAGACCAGCCTCCCCAAAACAGCACCCAGGGGCCAGGACTGAGTCTCGGTCACTTCTGAACCTCGCACAGACCCTTCCACGGGGCAGGCTCACAGAAGAGGCCTCCTTTAGGTTTTCTGAAGGAGTGAACGCCTGGGTCTCTCTCCCATTCTAGAATGTACTTCAGCTCACAACTCCTTCATCGGGTCCCATGACTCCCTCTGTCTTCAGTATCACACTCTCAGCCCATTGCCTAGTATTTTCCAAATGAAGGGGACCTGTGGAGGCACTCAGCAAACACCTGTCTTACAGATGAGGGCCTCAGGCCCAGAGAAGGGAAGACACTTCCCTGATACTGCACAGCGGGGCCAGCCAGGACCCACCTCCTACTCTCAGCCCTGGCCCTGCCTTCACAGCACAACCAGGGCTCAGGCTGGGAGAGAAGTGAAGGAAATGAAAGAGCCGTGAGGCCTGGAGCCCACTCTGAGCTGCCTTGTGGCACCTAACTGCCCATTCCCACACTGCCCAGGCCTCATCACCACCCGGCCCATGTCAGATGAGCCCACGGGACACAGCCACAGGCCCTCCAGGACCTCTCCCACTCCGGGAAGAGGCACAGGGCACAGCCAACAACCCAGCCCAGCAGGTATCTAGGGGCGCAGATGGGAGAGCCCCACAACCAGGACACAACTTGTGCCCGTGGGGTGCTTCCTGGGAGTGGGGTCCCAGCTCTCACCAGCATCTCCATGACCCACTGCCACAGACCAGACTCACTGCTCTGTCCTGGACCAGAGCACTGTGTTCTAGAAACACTGACACTCCACCCCACCCCCCACAACACACACACACACACACACACACACACACACCCAACCTTCTCAACAGCAGGGGTCCCTGACAGCCAATCCCTCCCAGGGCATGCAGGCCTCCCCATTCCTCATTGGGCCTCCCCTTAAAAGGAGATAGAGTGGAAGAAGTCAGGCCTGGAGTCAGAACTGGATTCCAAAGCTATTGGTACCTCTTATGAGCTGTGTAACCTAACCTCTCTAAGCCTCAGTTTCCCCCATCTGGAAATTGGGTAGTACATAAACCACATTGGGAAGATTAAACGTGTCCATATGTGCCAAGACTAGTGCCCAGGAGGTACTCAAAGCCACTGCTTTCTCCCCCGCCTCCACCATGCCATCTCCCACCTGCCTGGGCGCCCTCTAGGGTTGGCCTGGGTTCAGGAGCTGCCACTGCTAGAAAACCAGCATCAAGTTCAGCCCCATCGCAGAGGACCTGCTGGGGCCCTGGCTCACTAACAGGACAGTCCTAGCCCCTAGGCAGAGCTGAGCCAAGGACAACAATTTATCCCTGCCAATGTGACAACATTTAAAAAGGCCCAGGGGTCCAGGGCCAAGGGACACAGAGTCATAGGAGCCTAGGAAAAGGGTCAAGTCTGCTATTCCATGGCCTGGAGTGTCTGAGCCCCAGCCCCCGCCCCAGCCTGTGCTCAGCAGGCCCAAGCTCTGGGCTAGTGGCACGCACATGATCTGTCCCGTCTCCTGGTCGCCCCAGAGAGAAGTACTTGTTATTATTCTTGGTTACAGGTGAGGCGGCCGAGGGCAACTTGCCCAAGTTCACAAAACCAAAGTCTACGAGATCAGAGGCTGATAAGAGGCCCTGGGCTCTCTGCTGAGAGGGGACAGGGAGCAAGGTGCCCCCACTCCCCCAGGCAGATGCCAGCATGTTACAGGGAGCACCAGGAACCACCCGATTGCAGAGCATACCCGTCTGCTGACATCCGAAGGCACCGCGCAGGCGCACGTGAGAACACCACCAACTTACCCCTGGGCAGAAACCACTGAAAGGCACCAGGAGAGGTAAACTCTAGAAATAACACGAGCGTCATGGAGCCTAATTATTAAATGTTGTCATTTCGGAAGAAAATTAATTAGCAAGAGCTGTAGCTGCCTTGTGTCTGCTGAAGCAGCGTGCATCTCAATTAAAATGTAATTGCCACAGCTTCCATCACAGCAGGTTAAACGGCTTGAGATGCTGAGCGGGTTCCTGTCTCCATAACACTTGAATGAGCGTGGAGTGGAAAGCCTGTCCCAGGAGCGGAGGTGGGCAGGACAGTGAGGTCCCAGCACACCCACGTGTGGGTGTCTGCTGGTCCTGACAAGGGGCAGCGTTCCCAGGCATCGAGTTGGAAGTGGAGGATGGCTCCTTGAACTTCCACACAGACCCACCCTTTGGAAAAGAGATTTTTAAGCCTGGCAAGACTCTCAGGGAAGCCTTGACTGTGGGCAGTGGGCTACAAGCAGAATAAGGTCTGGAGTGGAAAGGTCAGGAAATAGCCAGTAACATGTCATCCACTGGAGGAGGCAAAGGTCTAGAGTAAGGACTCCCATTTCCTATGCCCAAAGGGTCATGCCGGGGAGCAGGCCAGGCCAGAGGCTATAGAGAGTGGTGAGGACCATGGCAAACAGGAGTGCAGAGGCCCACTGCGGATAGCAAGCAGCCGCTGCTCCCCTCTGGCTGGCTCTTTCCATGCGATGTGGAGGCCCCAGTGTCCTAGACCCTCAACAATCAGGGATAGGGAATTTTAGTTCAGGTTTCTCGAGTTTTAAAACCCACTGTAGGCCTAACCTAAGGGTTGTCAATATTTGACCTTTTATTTAGGAATTGCTGCACATAAATCCACACTAAACGATGTCATCTTAAAAGAAGCTGTGGTATATTTACATAGTGGAATACCATTAGCCATAAAAAAGAATAAAATCATGCCACTTGCAACAACATGGATGGACCTCGAGATTGCCATTCTAAGTGAAGTAAGTCAGAAAGAGAAAGAAAAAATATCATATGATATCACTCATATGTAGAACCTAAAAAAAGAGAAAAAATACTAATGAACTCATCTACAAAACAGAAACAGACTCACAGACATAGTAAACAATCTTATGGTTACCAAGGGGAAAGGGGGTGGGAAGTTCAAGATTTGCAAATATTAATTAGTATATATAAAATAAACAACAAGTTTCTTCTGTATAGCACAGGGAACTATATTCAATAATGAAAAAGAATATGAAAATTAATATATGTATGTATATGTATGACTGAAACACTATGCTGTACACCAGAAAATGACACATTGTATACTGACTATACTTCAATTAAAAAAAAATAAGTAAAATAAAAAATAAAAGGTTTCACCTTGGAAAGCAGATTAGCAGGGAGGGTATAGCTCAAGTGGTAGAGCGCATGCTTAGCATCCACAAGGTCCTGGGTTCAATCCCCAGCACCTCCTCCAAATATAAATAAATAAGTAAACTTAATTACCTCCCCCACAAAAAATAAAAAAGTTTTCTAAAAATTGAAAAAAAAAAGTAGATTAGAGGTTGCCTGAGGATGGGGGACTAAGTCAGTATGAGCTTTCTTTTGGGGGTGATGAAAACGTTGTCAAAATAAATAGTGGTGATGGTTGTACAATCCTATGGTCTTAACACTACTACTGAACTGTGCACTTTAAAAGGGTGAATTGTTTTGGTTTGTGAAATATATCTCAATAAAGCAGTTACTAAAAAAAAAAAAAAGTATGGTTTTTTACCTCAAATGCACCCAACAGCTGCCAGAGTGTTCACCAACACATCTTCCACTCATCTTTCAGACGAGTCTGGAAGGGCTGGCACAGGCTGCCTTGGGGCTAGGAGCTGGGCAGCCAGTGGGGGGGGGCCTCGGCCCCACCCCGCCTCAGCGGCGCTTAGGCTGCTTTTCTAAATCCTCAGCTTGTATCAGGGAGGCTTCCTCCTCACCTCGGAATTGGGGTGCTTCTCCAGGAAAGCTGGTAGGTGATGGCGGGAAGGGAGGAGGGAGAAGCCCAGGACAGAAGGACAGTGAGGCACCTCTGGGCAGGAGCCCAGCCCCACCAAGCCCCTGATGGTCCTCCCACCCCCAGTCTTAACTCATCTTCTCTACCGCAAGGGTGGAAGCCTTGCTTTGAGCCCTGAGGCTGTGCCATCTGCCACCTACTGCACAGTGTTTACAGCCCTGCACCTGCTGTTCTGCAGACACCACGACTTGCCCCCACCCACTGCCAACTGGGAGCGACCTGAAGGCAGGCGCTGGACGGGGGAGGCTCCCAGAGGGTACACAATGGTGAGCAGTGCTTCTCATCTCTCTGGAGCCAACCAACACCCCACCTCGCACAGGGGGAGGCAGACAGCGATGTGGCACCCGGAAGCAGGAGACAGGAGCATGTCAGCGTGTCAAGCTGAGCAGCCTGGGTGAGACACACCTACTTTCCCACCTGACAGACAGCACCCTGCCTGAGCTGTCACCAGAGGCGACAGGATGCTACACAACTCAAAGGACTCCTCCCTACACGAGCTGCAGGCCTTGCCTTCCCTTTCCAGAAAAGCAGTCTCAGAACGGCACCCGCCTTGGAGCACACCGCCCTCCTAACCCCGTCACCGACTCTACACGTCTACACTCTAAGACCTTCTCTCTGTCACCTTTTCCCCAAAAGTACCCTAAAAAACATATTCAGGCCTTAATAGCATTTCCACTCTGAATCACCAGTTCCCCTTCGAGTAATCTACCCCACAGAGAGACCTCAACAGCTGTTACTCTGTCACAGGAAAATTGAGAACGCAAAAATAGTCAAAACAACTCTAAGAGGCCCAAAATAAGAAGCTGGTTAAGTCATCCCAATGATGTCCAAATGATGGAATATTAGTCACTGAAAATAATATTTACAGACTTATTTAATAATGCCATGAGAAGGGCTTATGTTAAAATACCAAGCGAAAAAACCCAAGATGCAAAGTTGCAAATACAGCAGGATGCCTTAACTGAGGTCACCTGCTGGAGGAGGGGTCCTGGAGGGAAATGGACCTGTCACCACTAATCACCGCTGAATAATAGCACTGTTGGAATTTTTTTTCTTATTCATTTATACTTTCCTGAACTTTCCACATTACTACTTTGAGCGTGGATTTTTGGGTTTATAATTAAGAATATACTCCAGACCATTTGCCCACAGCAGAAGATACTAATCTCTCCTCCCCACCACAAGCTAGGTGACAGGTCCCAGAGTCAAGAGCCTCTGAGCCCGTGGCTGGGCCTCCGTAAGCTCAGCAGGGCTCCTTCCCTGCCGTTCAGCCTGGAACTGGCCACCCTGGGCTCAGAATGAACTGTTTCTAGTAAAAACATACACCCAGCCATTTACTGAGTGCCACACCAGCCCACGTGGATACCAAAATGAATGTGGTCTGTACCCTCAGAAGGCTTTGCTTAGTGGAAGCCAAAAACAAGGACACCAATAATTAATTGCAGAATAGGACCCGAGTCTCTGGGAGCTGGGAGAGGATTGGAATGGGGAAGGGAAGGCTCCCGGAGGAAGGAAGTCCTGGGTGATACGAGAGAATTTGAGCATTACCCTGCACTAAGGTTTGCACAAGACCAACAGTGCCAATCCCACTGCTGGTCCAGGGCAGACATTGCTAATCAATCACAGTACTTTCCCCCAGCAGCCCATGGAGGATACTTCTCACGCAGGACATCGGACAGCCTCTCCCTATCAAACTGCCCTGGCACAGGAAACAAATCCACCCTCCATCTGTGCATGTGGGCCGTGCGCCTTCTAAGCAAGGGAGAGGCGTGACCACAACTGACATGAATCACTCTGGAAACAAGAGTGGCCAAGCAGCAGGGAGACCAGGCAGGAGACAGGTGTAAATCTCTAAGCACTGGAGGCATAAAATATGAGTGTGCAGCTCACAAGTGATGTGGAGGCCCCCCCAAGGAGGGGATGGGGAGGTGGGGAGCATGGCCACACGGCCCCCTCTGACGTCAGCCTCCTTGCTCCTTCTAACTTTGAGGAGGCCAGGCAAGCCCAGGCCTCTGGAAGAAAGACGACTCAGCACTTGGCCAAGCAGCTGAATGCACAGAAGGGCTGGATCAGGCAGCTCACCATTGGGATGGGCAGAAGGGCCCCCACAATAGCCCTGGGCACCCGCCCAAAGACTCCAGGCCTCCCAGCTGGAGTGGTGGTCTGAGCCGCACTCATTCAAACTGCTCTTCGGGAGCACGTGGCTTCTGACAGCACATGTCCTGTCTCCTCAAGGAGACCACAAACGTCATCGAGAAAGGGAAAGGCCCTTGATTTACCCACAGGACTCCAAGTTGGAAAGGAAGGACCCTTGGAAACCATCCAGCCTGACCTAGTCATTTACAAACGTGGGAGCCCAGTCTCAGAAATATGGAGCCATTTGCCTGGGGTCACAGAGCTGGTGAGGGGCAAAGCCTCTGGGCCGCAAGTCCGTGTGTCCCACTGCATAGCTCCCTCTCCCGAGTCTGGCAGAGTGCTAACACAGGAGACACTCACTAAACATTGACCGATTGGCAGACCGGTGCAGGATTAGAGCCCCTGCCTGAGCACTGGCCCCGACGCTACGGTCCACCACCCGCCTGTGCGCACACATGGAGAGGCTTAGACCTGGTGGAGGAGCCAGGACTCACGCGGAGCCCATCACTGGCATCAGCATGGCCGCCCTTGTGTTCACCCGGGCGTGCTTTCCAAAAGACACCGTCTGATGCACTGCCACGGAGACACATGTGGCCAGCAAAATGGGGACTCCTGTTGGGCTCTGGGCCCAGGCGAGCAGGGCAGAGAGGGATGTCATCACCAGTGTCTGGGCTCCAGAGATTAATTCAGACTCAGCAGGTGGCAGTCTGTAAGGAGGCCCCTTTCCATCTGTCAGGCAGGTGGGGTGTGCACTGATGGCCGAGCCCCCGTTATTATTACTACTACTTCTACTGTTATTACAGCTAGAGAACACCCACCGGGCACCCAGCACACTGCCGAGTACTTCCCATTGGAAGCCTTTCCTGATCCCCACAACGCTCTGAGGGCTCCCAGCCCCCTTTTCAAGATAAGGAAACTGAGGGTCCCAGAGGTCCACTATCTTGCCTAAGACCACAGAGGGAAAGAGGAGCAGGCCAGAATTTGGCACCCAGGCCCCTCCCTGAATCATTCCTGCCTCCAACCGCTGGCCCATCAGGCAGCACCACTCTGTTCTCCAGCACTGACATCCCAAATGCAGGGTGCCCTCCTCATGTCGCTTGGTCACTCACCAACACTCCCAAGTGCCTTTATGTCTGCACCAGGCGCCCAAGCCAGGACCCAGACAAAGGCTGCTCCCACCCTCAGTGCATGCCTGGTCCAGCTGGGATGACAGACCAGTAAACTATCACCAATACTGGAGCTCTGTCCAGGAGGGGAGGTGACAGGGCCAGGGCAGTATTCCAACATAAGGACCTGGCCAGGCAGAGGCCTGAAGAGGAGGAGGCTGTGAGCACCAGGAGGCCAATGGGAAGCCAGCGATCAGCAGCACGCAGCTGTGAGTGTTGAGGGAAGGGGGAGGGAGGCTGGGAAGATGGAAGTTGAGGCTCAGGGAGCCTAACGGGCCACCACGTTGCACAATTCCAGGGAGCACCAAACAATGCAGTCTGTGCAAACCTGGCCCCAACCAGGATACAGAATAAATGGAGCGGAGCCTGCTTGAGCTGGAAAGGCACGGTGAAATGTTTACATCTCCACTTTCAGACAACTTGGGGCTGGGAGTGTGCGGTGCAGCCTCTCAGCCCAGGGGTGGAAAGGTTCCTGCACCACCAAGGGCTTACTGGGGCCCCAGTGAGTCACAGACCCCAGCAATGCTCCCGCAGTTAAGCCCCACCCCCACTGTGGGTCTTGGATCAAATATCAAAGGCCAAACTCTCAGGGCTTCCAGCCAAATCCTGAGCACCCCACCCTGCCGGGTTTCCAAGACCCATCACCACCAAGCACCCTGGCCAAGCTGGTTTCAATTCAGTGTGCTCCAGACAGCTCCCTCCTCTGCGGGGCCGAGGTGCGAGGCAGGAGGCCCAGGCACCCATTCATCAAACAGAACCTGTCCTGCCATGTGGACTTCTAGAGGCCATGCATTTGTGAGCCCACACACACAGTTTGTGACGCAAACTTCTACCTACTCTCACATAGGCAAAATCTGGGCACCATCAGACATACAAACTCCCAAACAGGCAGCGTCCTGCACGCAAAACCCATGCACAATCAGAATCGTCCTCAAACGCAAATGGATGAACTTACAGACACACAATAATAGACACACTTGAACATTCATATATACACACAGTCACGTACAACACACCTGTGAAACACACACACTCTTACACAACAGCACACACATGCACATGCTGGGCGCGCACACAACGGTGCACCCCGAGGGGCAAGTCTCAGAGCTTGCCTTCTATAACTCGGGGAAATCTCCCTCAGAAGGCAAGCTCCAAAGTTCAGACACACGGTGTGCATTTGCCTCAGCAGCAGCAGAACCTGGTATCAAACTCGAGTCACCCGGGACCAGTGCGGATGTTCCCCCAGCAGATGGGAGGCTGGGTCAGGTCACTAGGGCCTGGAAAGGACTTCAAACAGAGACGTATCCCCGGAGAAGGGGCTAAATGCACAGGGCCCTGAGTTTCTGGGGGTGCCCTCAGGCCCCAGGGAGCCTTGGAAACTTCCACTGTGCAGCAGAGAGAGCCCATTGGACTCAGGCAGCACTGACTGCCCAGCACTGGCCGTGGGCTTGTGGGTGAGTAGGGGGCAGGCTTGCTTTTGCCCACTTTACTGAGGAAGCCCGCAGTGCTGAGTGCATGTCTAAAGGCCCAGGAGCCTCTCCTGACTTCCCCTCATTCTTCCATCTACGAATCCATCCATTCATTCAATCAACACTGACTGTAGGTGAACTATATTCAGTATCTTATAGTACCCTATAATGAAAAAGAGTATGAAAAGAAATATATGTATGACTGAGACGTTGTGCTGTACATCAGAAATTGACACAACATTGTAAACTGACTATACTTCAACAACAACAAAAAAGGAATATTTTTAAAAATACCAAAAAAAAAGAAAAAAAGAAAAAGAAAAAGGACCAACAACAACACTCAACTCTCCTACAGAGAATCTCCACAAGCCAAGCTAGGGGCGAGTCACCAGAAATCCCAGCTCCACCAGCCACTTCACTTCTCTGAGCCTCAGTGTTTTCCTCTGTAAAATGGGGGTAAATGCACCCCTGGCGTTGGGCACCGTGAGAAGCTGACAGAATGATGCACAGGAGCACCGAGCCCAGAGCCTGGCACAGAACTGATGCCCAATAAAGGTGTGACTATTAGGAGCGATACTGCTACACAAGAGATGCCACAGTTTTTTAAATAAAAAATACACCAAACACATGGTGGAGACTAGAGTAAAAAAGGGTGTAGAGAAGAGGCTGGGCGGGTCTGGGTTCCAGGAGTGTCGGGATGAGGTGGGCATGGACTGAGCCCTGAGGCAATGGAGGTAGCAGGAGGGAGCCACCAGGCAGGGAGCCTTTGGATGGGCCTGACCCAAAGACCCATGCCTCCTGGATATTACCTCCCTCACCTCCCAACGCCCCAGTGAAGTGGTCCTGGACAACTGCCGTTTACAGATGAAGAGCAAGGGGCAGGGAACAGAGAAGCACTTGAGGGTCACGCGGCTCACTGGGCAGGCCCCAGGGCTGAGGCTGGGCTGGAGCCCGAGCAGGGTGGGGTGACCCAGGCTGGGCTGGGGGCCGGGCTGGGGGCCAGGCTGGGGCTGCAGGAGAGGCCAGCAGGGGGCGGGGTGGGAAAGCCAGGGGCAGGGGATGGGGAGGGGGGAGGAGCCCCCTGGTTCCCATGCCCCCATGCCAATTTGATGAGGGTATTAAAAAGTTTCTTTTCAATTACTTCTGTCTGTAAAATTACTAATAGTGCTCTGATGAAGATGCGACTTAATTTCCCATTGGGTTTGGAAAATGAGGAGACCCGTAATTGTTTGACCCTCTCCACAGCAGCAGCAGACAGGGAGAGGGCAGTTGGCTCCTCAGAGGCTGATCGTGGATAAAAACATCCCTGCTGAACATGCTCAGCCCCTGGTGCCAGACGGGGCTAGGGTGCAGGCTGATAGTCGCCCCTCTGTGCCCCACACCCTGCCCAGCACACCCAAGGTCCTGGCCTCACACTCTGCTCTAACTGGGACAAGCTCTGAACCCACCGTGCCATGGCCACCTCCTCAGGGGCCCCTGTCTCAGCCCCCGGGAGGAAGTCAGCTCCCCAGCAGCTGCCAGCCAGGGAAGCAGCTCCTACGGAGTCCCAGGCCCACTGCTGGAAGGAGGCAAGCCCAGTGCACACTGCAGACAAAAGCAAAAGACGAGAAGTCCTTAGGCAGAGCCTGCTGTATGTTTATCAGGCCTTGCAGCCATTTCCGCATCTCATTCTTACAAAACCCCCATGATCGCACCCACTGGACAGGTGAGGAGACTGAACGCCAGGTGCTTACAGGGGAGGCCTCGGTCTGACTCTGAAGGCTGAGCTCCACCCCAGCCTCCCTCTCTCCGTGTTACCTTTCTGTGGATGGATGAACCTGTCTTTGGTCAGGGCTCACATCCAGTGACACGACAAACCTAGGAACAGGCCCCACACAGCGAGTTCCCTTGATGAGAGCCTCTAGAACCAGCCCCAGGAATTTCGCTAGAACTTTTTGGAATCTTTCCCTATAATAACAATGATGATGATGACTATTGGCTGTTTTTTTCAGATGCCAACTCTGTCATGTTAGGCTAAGTGATTGGTGAATATCACCCTGCAGGGGTGGGGCGCTACAACACCCCCATTTTACAGATGCAGAAACTGAGGCACCAAGGTCTTAAAGAGCAGAGCCAGGATCCCACCGGGCCAGTCTGAGCACAGAGACGCTCCTCTATGGCCCTCACCTGCTCCCTGGCTTCCTCACACTTCTGACTGGACTACAGGGGGAAGGTCCTTCTCTCCCATTCCTGACGTTGGGTCCCTCCTGACCATCGTCTTTTCTTCTCTGCTGAGGACAGCCTCCGTGCACTCCTACCCAGGGCTGGGAGACATTCCTCCCCAGGTGAGGAGCCAGGAGTCAGAGGCCCTCTGCATCCCCATCGGGTGGCCACATGCCTGGCGGGGCTTGTGAGGGCCTGCTGGCCGCCTCCACACCCACCCCACCACGGGGCGGGAAGGGACGCTCCACCCACTGCGTTTCCTGGAGGGACTGATGGGTCCAGACTGAGGCGCCACAGCTGGACTGAAGGCTACGGGGTCAGGAAGGGTCAGCCAGCTCCAGACATGCTGAGGAACAGCAGGAATAACTCATCCAGCCCGGCCTCGCCAGCGTGAACCTCTGAACCCTTTACATGTGATGTAAGGAAACACCACCAGCCACGCGAGAGAGGCGCTGGGCAGGGGACTCAGACATCCCTGAGACCTTGTCCACAGAGAGACTTTTGTTTGGAAAACAGGCGTTATCACTGTGACAAATGCTGTCTGGATTCCAAGAGTATTTTTCCTGCTGCTTTTAAAATTCCAATTCTCTCTCTACATCAACCTCTCCTATCTCAGTCCCCGCGTCTCCTCTGGCCCACGCTGGCACACGCCAAGAGGGAAATTAAGCAGCAAACTTCAAAAACAAAGGAGACCGGGGTCTCAGAGACACCTCATGAACTCTGTCTCACCTCTACCCTGACTCTCATGGAGTCAGAGTTTTGCAGGGCCAAAGGACCCATCTCGTCCTGCAGAATCTCCTAACTCCTGGAAGCCTGTTCCCCGGGCAAGCCCCGATGGGCCCCAGTAGAGGGAAGATGCCCCAAGTTTTCACTGACAGCACAGGCGAGGGTAAAGTTTTAGGCACATCCCCTTCCCCGACCGTGGGCTGGCAGCTCCCAAGGCCAGTCCTCCCCTGCCCCTTGCTGTGTCCCCACTGTTCTAGCCTCACAAATTACCTGCAAAAGGGAGATACAGAGGTGGGCAGACACTGCAGGAGCCAGCCCAGGCTGTCAGGGAAGGCTTCCTGGAGGAGGCTGCCTTGCTGGTGGGTCTCCAAGCATGAGGAGTCTTGACAGGTAGGAATCAGGGGTGTTGGAAGTATAAGGGAGTCACAGGATTATTGTCACACCAAAAGAAACTTCACTTTTATCGCCAAGAGGACCCCATGCTACTGAATTCCCAAGCCCTACTATAGGATTTGAAACCTATGAACTCTGAAGCTTTCTAAAGACATAATATATATACTTCCAACTCACCCCCAACTCCTCAGCCTGGCTCAAAGGCTAAAATCAAGTAACGGACTGTGCAGTAAAGGGGGCTCTGTCCTTAGAGGTATAGAAAAAAGGACTGGGTTCACCAGGGTGTGAAGATTGTACTCCAAGGGCACCTGGGAGAGGCCTGGTTGTTTCAGGCTGGGATGTCTGGGGAGATGGTGGGGCTGGCAGAGATGAACCCTCCATCTCCAGGGAGAAAGGGGGTTCAAGGAAAGGCCCGTGTAAGGGTGGGCACTAGACCGGGCCTTGTGGACAGCAGGGGCCCCAGTGCTCACCACACAATGGATGGAGGAATCTCGGCTACTTCCACTGGGCGTTTGCAGCAAAAACAAATGAATCAATGTTCCAGCTCTGAATTTCCTCAAGAGACACAAACACAGACAGATGAGAGCTAACTTAGAAGCCCTTTACTGGAGAAACAGCTAAAAACTCAGGGAAACAACTCACTCCACACGCTGTGAGTTTTAGAAATGCTGGATCAGCATGAAATGAGTTTCTTTAGCGCAGGACTTCTTAGCGCCTTCAAAATAGCACCTCGTACTTTTAAGATCCTGGAAAGCCACAGAGTAAGTGGCTTCTCCCAAACTCACTTGGGCCCCGGCCCTTCCTGCCTGGAGAGCTTGTGCAAGGGGGAGCTGCAGAAAGCAAATTCCAGGGAACCTTCCTGGCCTTCTCGCTCCCACCCTCGCATGGCACAACAGGCTGGCAGGGCTCACCCCAGACGGCCTGAGGCCTCAGGTCCTCCTGAAGCCCAGCTGTGATCCAGCCCCTCACTGCCACTCAGGATGGGGGTATAACTGAGTGAGCATGGGGGGGAGGGTGTGGCTCGGTGGTAGAGCACGTGCCTAGCATGTACGAGGTCCTAGGTTCAATCCCCAGTGCCCCTATTACAAAAAAATAAATAAGTAAAACTTATTACCTCCCCTCCCAAAAAGGAACCACCCCCTCAACAACAACAAAAAAACAAGTGAGACTGACATCATGAAAAACCTAACCTGGAAGCATCAGTTCTTTAAAAAAAAATGTTATTTACATAAACATGTGTAATGTATCTGAGTTACTAGCCAATTCCTGGGACACACCTAACAATTTTGTCAAGAAGTGTGTTCTGGAGGCTCCTGATGAGCTGAGACTCCTCCAGGCACCTCCCATGCCTGTGACACCCCCTCCCAGCATGTCCTTAGGTAGCACCAGGGAAGGCGACCACCATGGAAGTGGCCTCTGCGGCCCTTAGCTGAAGGCTCCACCCTACCTGGCTGACACCAAAGCCTGGGCACCATGAGCCACACATTGGCTCTGGCATCGTCTGCACTCTCTTCTGTTCCCAATGCCATCAGAACACAAAAGCTGTCCTCCTGGGAGCTCTGAGGATGGGGGACACCCCCAGGTGATGATACCAGAGAACCTAGGAGACGTCCACCTGGCATAAAAAGTCTAAGGAACACGTATCCCCAGTGTGGCTTTTCTCGGGACCCAGCAGGAAAGTTCTCAGAGCAAGATGTCCTCCCAGGGCTGTGTGATGATCTCCACGGACAGAGGAGACTGGCTCTGCCAGCAGCTCAGGAAAACATAAAAGGCTGTCTTGTTGACAGAACGCACTCCTATAATAGAACCTGCCCCCAAACCTTTTTAAATGATTTTGGGTTTGGGCCCCGACTTGCCTTTCACAGCCCCACCCCACAGACACGTTACGGACACGCCAAATCCATGCTCTGCTACTTTAGCAAAGGCAGAGCCGAACGTCCGTCAGAATCTCCTCCAGGGGACAAGATGGCACATGCCGGCCGAGCCGACGCAGCGTGGGTCCTTGTCATTCTGTTGAGAAGGCTGTAATTAGGAGGCGGTCCCCTCCGTTGGAGCCGGCCCCTCCCTGCTTTTCCTGCAGAGCTCCCCTGGGGGGCTGACAGCAGGGAGACCCCTGAGCGCTCACTGCACACCCAGTCTTGCTGCACCAAGCCCCTCGCTCAAGACAAGCCATCGCGACCTTCATAAACTAGATCCTCATCAAGACGGTTCCTTTTCCTTCCCCTCAGACTTTCTCTACCAGCAGCCTAAGCACAAGGTCCTCCCAGGCCTTCAAGTTCTCTGAATCCAACAAACGTGTCCTCGCTCCCTTTAGCAAATGCTGGTAATAGTCAACAGATGTCAGGTGCTCTGCCAGGTGAGGGGGACACAGAGATCTGAGACCCAGGTAGTCAGTCAAAAGTGTGGCAGCAGTCTGTCCTGAGAGAGGGAGGCACCAAAGGACGTGGCCAACCCGGCCAACAGTGGGGGTACATCCACCGAAGCCACGGCCAGTCCGGTTGGAGCAATAGGTCGGCACCAGGGCACAGTGAGTAATGAGGCCCAAGGAGGGGCAGGGCCAGACCCCAGGAGTGTCAATGCCACTCCAGAACCTTCCAGGCTCTGCCCATGAAGTCCCCCAACTGGAGGGCTCTGCCTTTCGCTTCATCCAAACTCTTACCTTAGCCTCAAAGCCCTTCCCAGGCCCCAGCTAAGGAAGCCTTTCTTCCTCAGATCCCCTCCAGCCCCGCAACATCAGCTTATGACATCCTGTCAGAGTCAGGGCCCCTCAGAGTGTCTTCAGCCCCACCCTTCCACTTTGTAGAGGGGGGAAGCATGGCCCAAAGTGCAGCTGGGCCCTGCTTCTCGGCAGGACTTCCCCACTTAGGAAGGGACAGGGCAAGTTGGAGCCAGGAGACCTGGGTTTGGTGCTGCTTCTGGACGAGGCGGGTCCCCCCGACAGCCCCCTCATGGTGGGTGGGGGTTGGAGAGGGGGGTGTGACCAACTCAGGGCACAACCCCCCTCATCCCCTGTGCCACCTCCAGCACAGCTCCTGCCCCTTGACATTCTGAGGGTCCTCCCTGCCCCAGCCCCACCACTGGGGACTCTTGAGGGTCAGAACCAGGTCTCATTCAAAACTCAGCACAATGCTGGCTCCCAGTGGTGCTTAATAATGCTCATTGGCTACATGGATGGACACACCAACAGATGGATGGAGACAGAAGAAAAAGGGAGGGGTGGGTGGAAAGATAGGTGACAGCTGAAAACACGCTGTCACCAACTGTAAGGGATCAGGACTGTTCTCCTGAGACCCCCGCATGATTCTTTGTTTGCCCCCTTCTTGTGTTTCTCCTCATTCCTGTCTCGGCCACTCAGTGCCGGTGAAAGAGCAAAGCCCTAGGCGCCAGGAGGCCTGCGTTCAAATCCCATCTGATGTCCTTACAGCTGTGTGGCCTTGCGCGGGCTCCTTACAGGCACAGCCCCCTTGGTCTTTCCATCTCTAAAATGGGCCCACCAACAACAGGTGCTTAGCTGCTGAAGGTGACTCCACGAGAAAGGCAGACGAAGTCTGGGGTCGGTCTCAGGCCCATCTGCCTCCCAGGGCCAGGACCCCCCATAATGAGCTCCCTCACCTAGAAACCCCTCCTTAGAGGCCAAGACTGCCACGAGCTGGGGCAACTCGCTTTCTGTAGGGTCCCTGGGTGCAGGTGACAACTGCCCCCTTCTGCCTCCAGCAGTGCGTGGCACCAGAACCACACAGCCCCGGGGCTGCCCCCGTGTATCCCTCCCACCACCCAAGTCTCTGCCATTGGCTGTGCTGAAGGTAGACAGCACCAGGGCCTGACTTATTCTGCTAGTTTGCCTAATTTTCTAATTTGCTCCTTCAGGAGAAGGGAAAAAACCTTTTCTGGAGGCTGCACTCTCTGGCTGAGTGAGGACATCACGGTCCAGGCCAGGGGGAGTGGAAGAGGGGGTGGGGAAGGGCTCTCCCGCCCAGCAAAGGCGCCCCCAGTAATTACTCCATCAAATGAGTGCCCACCCCAAGCCACATCCTTCCAAGAAGGCTGTCCTCCACAGTGACACCACGAGCCAAGCTGAGCTGGGAGCCTCCGGAGCCTCGGGAGGGAAGGGCATGCCGGGGAGGGAAGGGCATGTCTGGGAAGATAGAGAGCTGCTCCTCTCGCCCGGCTTGGTGTGGTCTCACACAGCGCAGCCCAGAGCCAGTTCCTCCGCCTCCCTCACCTACAGAGTGCTCCTCTGCTAAGGTGATACTCGGAGGTCAGATGTGCCAGCGGGAGGGATGACGGGTGCTGGACCAACGGAGGTGACACTGAAGACCTCCAGAACGGCCAAAAGGCCGGCAACTTTCTTTAAGGCTGTCTCTTGGGCCCTGAGGACAAAAAAGCAAGGACTTTGGTCGCTAAAAACCCCCAAGTCTCATGAAAAACAGCAGGGTCAATTCAAGCTCCAGAGCAAGAGGGAGCTGTAACCTGGTCAGCGATGGAGGCCCCTGCCCAGACCTGGACAGCAGGGAACCAGGACTCTAGGGAGGAGCTCTGGGGTTAAAGTGGCAGCTGTCTGGTACCAGTGTCCGGCGTGGGGACCCAGGCCATCATAACACAGACCTCATTCACCATGGCGGATCTGGGCACTGGCAGCGCCAGGAGCTCCCTTCATTCCCACCCCCCTGCCCAACCTACCCATGTCACCTTTGATGGGGCTGGAGAAGGAGGGACACCCCCATGGGGCAGGTATTGGGCTGAATGTGTTACACAGACTGTCCTGAATCTACCAGAGACCCCACGAGCAGAGGCACCACCCAAAATGCCTCCCCAAAGGCCAGTTTGATACAAGCATCACTGGTCAGAAGAGGGGCCAATCGCTGCACTGGCTCTGGTGCATCCAGGGCAAGTCAGCCCTCCATGAGGCAGGAAAACAACCCTAGAGAGGGGATGGCACATCGCAGGCCCAAAATAGGGTCAGCCTGGCCCACACAGGGTTTGTGGGTGAGCAGAATCAGGGAAAGAAGCACAGGTGAGAAGACAGAGGAGCAAGGAAACAGCGGGCAAGGCAGGTGGGAGGCAGAGGAGGGCAAGGGATGGGAGGGGGCTCCAGGGCTGGGAGCAGGTGCTGCTGCGCATTCCAGCCTCTCTGCCTCTGTCCCCACTGCACCCCTTGCCCCTGGGTGTCAGACTGGCCCTGGCTAGAGCCAGTTTGAGGATGGAGAAAAGAGAGGGGAGGGGACAGCTGTCCAGAGCTGGGGGGCTGGGGCACTGTGGCCGGGAGATAAGAGCCTTGTGATGAGGACATGCTGGTCCCAATGCCCATCTCCCGGCCTCCAGAATCCCCACAAGCCCAAGGTCCCCTCTCTGATCCTTTCCTCCATGTACGGACCCAGCCTGGCCGACATCCTCCCTCCCGGGTCAGTCCCGGAAGCTTCTCCATCTCACCCAGACTCACCAGCCTGAAGTTGGCTCCACAAGACGAGCTTTCTCCTTGGCAACCTGCCTTTCTCCTGTCACCCCATCTCCTTTATGTTGAAAACCAGTGAAATTGTACCAAGATCCAAACCAGCAACTGATGGGAAGAAATGTCTACCAACGGTATTGGCTGCAGCAAAACCAAGGTGCGGCCCAGTCTAGACCGTCCCGCTCCTCCCCGCGGCCCTGCTCTCTCCGTGCTGGACAAGCCTGCCAGGATTGCACAACAGGGCATTCGGGGTCAGAACTTCCCGGGACAGAGTTTAGAGGAGAAAAGTGTGCCTAATGAAGAGGAATTAAAGGGCAGGATTCCAGAAGGACCTGGAAATATCATGGCAGTTTTGTTTTGCTTTTGCAAAGAGGCAAACATAGAACTTTAGGGCATGAGAACAGAGCAGAAAGAGACAGGGGTGAGGTCTGAGAAACTGCTGGGAAGCAAAGATGGATTCAGCAGTGGTCCAAGAACTGACTGAGGCATGGCGGGGTGAGGGTCCCTGGCCCAGTCAGCGGGGAGACAGGCAGGTGCTGTTAGGGCTCACAGGAACAAGGCACCAAGGACCACAGGTGATGATTAAAATGTGGTCACCTCCCCAGAATACCCTGAAGACAGCTCCCCCCCCCACACACACAAATGCCAAAGGGGAAAAAATGCCCCAATTCTCCCAACACAACCTCCAGCAGTCACTCCAGGCCTTGGGGAAGCCTCGTCCCTTCTGATCCTTGGAGCATCCAGACTTTCAAGCAACCCCTCAAAAACACAGTGACGCCTTCTGGGAGGCCGCAGGCCCTCCTCATAACTCACACCAGGGCCATACCCCAACCTGGCATCCTAAGGAAGGGCCCAAATTCCAGGGCAAAGGGAGCCTCCAAGAGGTTTCAGAGTTGGTAGAGGCCCTGGGGCGGTCTGGCACATTCCCTTCACTTGACTGGTGCAGCAGCTGCGGCCCAGGGAGGTAAAGGCCTTGCCCAAAGTCATACAGCCAGCACATCTCACCCTGCCCTTCAGGGCATGACCCCAGACATTGCCCAGGGTGGAAGGCCGTTGGAGGACCTCTAAGATCACGAGGGGCAGTCCCAAGGACTGAGGCCCCTCGCTCATCCAAGAGCGCCATCGGGGTCCCTCACCCAATGGTGCACAAACTGGACTGGCCTGTTCCGTCTGCACTTGCTGGCCACGTGGCCTCACACAGCCAACTGCACCTCCATGAGCAAAGAAGAAAACCTGCCATGGGGTGAGGGACAGGGAGAATCAAGTAAGATCAGGCCCTGAAAGAGTCTGGCCCCAGTCACTGTGCCCCCTTCCTCCCCCTTTCAGGCTATGTGTCTCTGGACAAGCCATTGCCACTGCTCGACCTTGGCTTCCCCTTCTGCACAATGAGAGGACCAGAGTGGCAGGACTCAGGGGCCGGTAACCCTCACTCTGCCTCTCTCTCTAGGTTTCTGGCCCCACAGAAGGCCTGAGCAGGCCTTTGGATGGTGGACCTCTCCCCAGGCCAAGGAAGGAGGAGGCGGCTCATGGCCGGCTGCATGATTTACAGCCTCCTCCAGCTGCCCTTCCCAAGGCTGCAGGCCCAGCAGACATTTTCTACTGCCCAGCTGAGTTCAGACGTTCAAGGGAGCCCTGGGTCTGGGCCTTGGGCCTGGCCTCAGATTCCCAGCTTCTGAGCACGCAGGCAGACCAGAGGCCCGGGCCAAACATCCGTGCCTAGGAACCAGCACTCCATCTCAGGGGAGGCTGCGACCAGGCCCAGGGCGCCGCAGCCAAGCCTGAGACGCGGCGCCAGGCCTCCCGGCCGGGCGGCTCACAGCAGGCCCCTCCCACTTCCGTTTTCCCCTTTCTCCCCATGACAACATCTTGAACCAGAGCCTTTGCTGGCAAGCCCGCGCACTCTGGGGTTTTCTGCCCTGACGCGGCTCCCACGCTCAGCTGTGCACACAGCCCTTGGACAAGCTGCTGAGATTGTGTGTGGCGCTAGGAGTAAAACACAAACCTCCGGCCCACACAAATGTTCTCGGAGGCCTCGCTCTCTCCGGGCGGGGCTGGCTTGCTCAGCACCAGGCCCTCCCCCAGCCACGCTCTGGTCAAGCCAGACTCTCCGATCAGGCCGTGAGCACATTCAGGGTAAGGACGCTCTGTGCCATGGGAGCCTCTATACCATTTAAAACGGGAAAGGTCCTTCTAGGGAGAAAAATACAAATCAAGCTTTCTGCTTCCAGCCAAGATGGAATAATAGGAACTAGAGTTAGGTTCCCACCAAAAACCACCAAATAACCAGACAAAACATTTGAGATCATGGCTTTCAACACACTGAACAGCAGGCAACAAAGAGACAGTGGTTCCTGAGAGACACAAACAAACGGGGTGGCGAGCACCAGCTGTTTCAGGCGGCAGGGCAGAGAGGGGAACCCAAGCAGACCTGGTGGATTCCCTGACCAGAGGAGCTGGAGCTGAAGTCTTGGGAAACCAGGGCAGCAAGACTGTGCACAACAGAATGCCAAAGAAGAGAGAGCTGAACAGAGAGACGACACCAGAGATCTGCAGGCCTCCCCCGGGACCACTGCAGAATACAACCAGCACGTGCAGTTCTGTCCCCAGGGCCAGGGAACCAGCCAAAAAGATGAGACGGAATAGTGCCCAGCACACACAGGGCCAGTGCCTATTCCCACTAGCCAGACTGGAGAAACGTGAAAGTCACTGGGTATTGGGTAGGGAACTCATAAGGATTTTGCCTCAGTAGCAAGGAATAATTAGCCCTAGGCTCTGGGCCCATCTGACTAATCTTAAAAAAAAGATGGAAACTTCCAGGTAAGTTAACCATACCTCAGAGAAAGCTCAAGACAATTCATAGGAAACCAAAAATATTCAACACCCAACAAGATAAAATTTATAATATCTAAGCATCCATCAAAAATAACCAGGTGTGCAAAGGGAAAAAAAAAAAAAAAACAGGGAAATATATCCCATAATGAGGAAAATAACCAATCAAAACTGCACCAGAGCAGACACAGATGTTAGAACTTGCAGACTAGGGCCTTCAAATAATTATTATAACTGTATTCCACATGTTCAAAAAGTTAAGTGGACACACTTAAGATATAAAAAGACCCAATAAAACTTCTAGATGTAAAATACACTGGATGGCACTGGTGGCAGATTAGACATTGCAGGAAAAAAAACTTATGAACTTGAAGAAATAGTAATAGAAACTATCCAATATGAAAAGCAGAGAACTGCAAAAGAAATGAAGAGTATGCGGTCTATGGGGCTACGCTAATATGTGTGCAATAGGAGTCCCCAAAGAAGAAACGAAGAAGAGAGAGTGGAAAGAAGAACTATCTGAAGAAATAATAACTAAGTGTTCCAAATTTGATAAAAACTACAAACACAAGAACAAGCAAACTTAAAAGCAGCCAGAGCAAAGATTATTACCTGAGATCAAGAAAGTCATTCATAATGACAAAGGAGTGAGTTCATCAAGAGAACAGAACAGTCCTAAACATTTATGCACCTAACAACAGAGCTTCAAAACACATAAAGTAAAAACTGACAAAAACTTGTTTGAAAGGCAACCAATGTGATTCATCATATTATCCCATCTGAGATCAAGAACAAGACAAGGATGTCTGCTCTCACTACCTCTATTCAACCCTATATTGGAGGTTCTGTAGTCAGTTAACTAAGGCAAAATAACTAATAAAAGGAATCCAGACTGTAAAGCAGGAAATAGAACTGTCTTTATTCTCAGATGATATGATCATTTACGTATATTTGTTACAATCTGCAAAACAGGACACAATATACACAAGTCATTTATATTTCTAAATACTACCCAACTGAAATTTTAAAATACCACTTGTAACAGCTTCAAATAGCATAAAATATCTCAGGATAAATCTGAAGTAGATGTAAGATACCTGTACACTGAAAGGTATAAAACATTCCTGAGAGAATTTAAAGAAGACCTAAATAAAAGGAGGGACACATCTTGTTCACGGGTCAGATTACTCAATATTGTTGAGATGTCGTTTCACTCCAAATATATCTATATTCATCCCAGTCTCAGTCAAAATCTTAAAAGTGGGGTTTCTGGAGAAACTGCTAAGCTGATTCTAAAATTTGTATGAAAATGCAAAGGATCTAAAATAGCCAAAACAATGGTTTAAAAAAAAAAAAGAACAAAATTGGAGGGCTTACATGCCTGATTTTAAGACTTATTATAGAGTTCAGTAATCAAGAAAGTATGGTGTTAGTGCCAACACAGACAAAGAGATCAAAGGAACAAAACAGAAAGTCCAGAAATAGGCCCACACATATATGGGAAACAGATTTTTTTTTTTTTTTATAATGGTGCAAAGGCAAGTTGGTGCAGAAAGAATAATCTTTTCAACAAATGGTACTGGAGCAATTAGGTAGCCACATGCAAATAAATAAATACACGCATACCTCAGAGATATTGAGGGTTTGGTTCCAGGTTACACGATAAAGTAAATATCACAGTCATATCGCAATAAAGCAAGTCACAGGAATTTTCTGTTCTCCCAGTGCATATAAAAGTTATGTTTACGCTATACTGTAGTCTGTGGAGTGTACAATTGCATTACGTTAAAAAAAAAACAAAATGCATACCTTTATTAAAAATATTTTATTGCTAAAAATATAACCATCATCCGAGCCTTGAGCAAGTTATAGACGTTTTGCAACTTAGTAACATCAAAGATCACTGATTACAGATCATCATAACAAATATAATAAGAACAAAAAAGTTTGAAATATTGGGAGAATTATCAAAATGTGACAGAGACACAAAGTGAGCAAATGTTGGGAAAATGGCACCAACAGACTTGCTTACAGAAATAGACTCACAGAGAATACAGACTTGTGGTTGCCAGTGGGGTGGAGGGTGGGAAGGGATAGACTGGGCTTTCAAAATTGTAGAATAGATAAACAAGATTACACTGTATAGCACAGGAAAATATACACAAAATGTTATGATAACTCAGAGAGAAAAAAATGTGTCAATGAGTGTGTATATGTCCATGAATGACTGAAAAATTGTGCTGAACACTGGAATTTGACACAACATTGTAAAATGATTATAAATCAATAAAAAATGTTAAAAAAAAAAGACTTGCTTTATGCAAGGTTACCACAAACCTTCAATCAGTAAAAAAAAAAAAAAAAGTGCATTATTTGAGAAGTACTGTAAAGCAAAGCATAGTAAAATGAGGTATGCCTGTAAATAAGTAACTCTGATCCATACTTTGTACTGTATACAAATATTAACATATTAATATGGATCATAAACTGAAAACTTTTAAGACCTCTAAAAGCAAAAATAGAAAAAAAATATTTGTGATGATGGTTTAGGCAAAGATTCTTACTTTAGATACAATACTAAAAGCATGATTGATAAAAGAAAAATTTTATAAAACAGAGTTCATCAAGATTAAAATATTTTATTCTATAATAGACATTGTAAGAGAATGAAAAGATAAGCCACAGACTTGGAGAAAATATTGGCAAAGTATACAACTGATAAGGAACTTGTATCCAAATATATAAAGAACTCTCAAAACTGAATCATTAAAAAACAAACCAAGGTTAGAAAAAAGGGAGGGGTGGCAAGAATTGATCAGACGCTACACCAAGAAGAAATGCAGATGGCAATAAAACACAGCAAAGACGCACAACATTCATTAGGAAAATGTAAATTAAAACTATAATGAGGTATCACTACATACCTATTAAAATAGCTAAAATTCAAAAGATAGACCATCCCAATTTTTGGCAAGGATGTGGTAGAGTTGAAAGTTGCACAGACTGCTGGTAGGAATACAAAAGAATACAATCCTCTTTGTTAAACAGTTTTACCGTCTCTTACAATGTCAATCACATCAACCTCATAACCTAGACACACCTACCCTAGGAGCCAGACATTCCACTCCTCAGTATTTCCCTAAGAGAAAAGAACACATTTGCCCATACAATGATTTGGACAAAATGTTCACAGCAGCCTTATTTGTAATAGCCAAAAACTGGAAACAACTCAAATGTCTATCAACTGGCATCTGGATAAACAAATTATGGTATATCCATATGGTGGAATACTACTCAGCAAGAAAAAGGAGTGGACCATTGCTTTGCACAACATGGATGGATCTCCAAGTAACTGTGCTGAGTGAAAGAAGTCAGACCAAAAAAAAAAAAAAAAAAAAAAAAGAGTGCATCCTGTACAGTTCCATTTAACTCTAGAAAATGCAAACTCATCTATAATGACCAAAAGCAGATGAGTGGTTGCCTGGGGAAGGCAAGGGGGTGGGAGGAACAGATTACAAAGGGGCAGGAGGAAACTTCTGGGCATGATGGATATGGTTATTATCTTGATTGTGGTTGGCAGACATAAGTCAAAACTTATCAAATTTTACACTTAAGAAAACTCCACTGAGATGTAGTTTTTCTTCCAATTATCAGACTGGCAAAGATCAAAAAGTTGGATAATAATATTCTGTTGACATGGATATGGGGAAATAGGCACTCTTATTAGTTGCTGGTGGGAGTGTAAACCTCCATGGAAAGTGATTTGGCAATATCTGTCCAAGTTACAAAAACTCCCACCTTTAGGCTCAGCAATCTCACTTCTAGGAAATTATCTATGAAGATATACTCATATATGTGAAATGACGTATTATAAAGTTTATTCAGTGTAACACTGTTTACAGTGGCAAGTGTCCATCAATAGGAACTAGATTTTAAGAACTCCAGTACAACCGTACAATGGTTCACCTCCTTAATCTAAAGAATGAGGAAACTCTTTGGGAATTAAGCAAACTAAAAAAACAAAAACAAAAACAAAAATAAAAACAAAAACAAAAACCAATTTTTTTTATAAATCCAGGAGAACAAATCTGTTGTTTTAATATTTGGGCCATCATGACCCGATTAGGGTGAAAATTGGGAGATGATTTTAAGCTAAGGGAGTCTGACTCCAGCTATCTTATCCGGCAGAATACCCCCAAGGGCCCATAAGGGGCTACCCTGTAGAAACCACGTGGTCAGTGGCTTCATGAAGCCACATGTCTCTTCTCAGACTGGTAACTCCCTGCAACCTTGAGCAGGTCTACCAGCTGAAGAGCACAGCCACCATCCTGGCTTTGAAGGGATCTGACCACGAGTCCCAGAGCGTGGCTGGACAGAGATGGTGTTCTGTCATCACCCTCACACCCAGGTACGGTCCAGTAGGTGCTTCACTGGCCTGAGACAGGACAAAAATCAGGCACCTTTCAGAACTCTCCCTGCTAATGAAGTGATCCCTTTCACAGCCAGAGACAAGGGCACAAAAGTGTCCAGGCTCCAGTGAGCACAGGCCCTGCCTCTGCCAAGATGTTTTTCAGCAGAAACCATGCTCTTAAGGCCCAGCAGGCTGGGAACTAGGGTTTAAACTAGCAGCATGTGTAAATGAGAATTAGGATCTAGGTTGACTGGATCTTAAATGAGTCGCTAGTACGATATAGCTGCCAAATATATGGTGCCCACTTGGGCTGCCTTCTTGCTAATAATCAAGATTTAATACTATGTACTAGCGACATGACACATATGAATTTTTTATCCTCATTATAGCCCAGGAGCTAGGTCTACAGTTATCCTCACTTTATGAATGAGAAAACAGAGGCACAGAGGTGGGATGTTTCCAGCACCTGATCTGAACCCTCTGCTCCATCAACCTTCAAACTGAGGGCTGATGCGCCCATTTGCTCCCAATGGCCGTGCCACAGCTGGAGCAGTGGGCTGCCATCTGGACCAGCCCCCTCAGGAGCGCCGGCCAGGGCACCTAACAGATGCTGAGCTGGGTTATGTGGAACGTGGAGGGCCCAGACTTGCCCCCAGTAGAGGGCTCTTTGGGAAGAACTAACCCAGGGAAGATGCTCACTGCCCTCCTTCCGAGAGCTAGGCGCCACAGAAGGGACAGGTGGGAGGACTACATCTCGGCACGCAGGAGGCACGTGGGGACTGATGATAGGACCATATTCCCAACTGCCAGGGCTGCCAGGGATGGGTCTCCCAGGCAGAGGGGGTCTCTGCCGAGACAAAGGCTGTGCCCTGCCCTCCCCTCAGAGAGTACGGCAGAGCCACCTGGGATGGGAGACCAACCCTGACTATTGTAGCTTTGGGACCTTGGGTAACTCCAATTAAGCCAGAAAGCCTCCATGGCATCTGTGAAATACAAATGATGGTTCCTACTGCATGGGGTTGTTATCCCAGCATGACCTATGGTGGTGGTGCTAAGACAGTGCATGGTCTCTTCCATCTGAGACTGTCATAGTGTTTAGAGACACAGCCCTTCCAATGGGAATACTGAGGCCAAGGGCTGCTCCCTTACTCAAGTAAATCAGTGACGTGACCATCGATGAGTCTCAAACCCCCAAATGAACCCTCTCTAATCGCTAAAAGAGAAACCAATCCCAGGCACTGAATGTCAAGGCTGAAAGGTTGCTTGAAATGATCTATTCTAACCGCCTCCTTTGATGGACAAGGAATACATGAGGAGGGGCTCAGAGAGGGGCAGTGGCTTGCCCGAGGTCTCATACTACCTTCCAGGCAAAGCCAGACTGGAGCCCTAGTCATCTCACCACATTTCCAATGTCTCATCCATCAAAACATCCTGCCTCCCACCTAAAAATCCCTCAAAGTGGTTATAAAAATATTGCACACAGAGATTATGTGTGGGGCCCAAATGAACTATAACACATGCTTTTATATAATTTAAAATACAACTCTGTTATATTACAGACTAATCATTTTATAAACAATTGCTCATGCTCTCTGAAATCAAGGAGGCCAATCTGAAGACTGCTTGGATGGCTCATATTTCTTTAGAGAGTTGTCAAAGGCTACTGAACATATGCCATATTCTCCCACTGAAAATTTTCCTAGAATTCATTTATCATCAAACTCTTACTAAACACAAATGAAAAGACAATGGCAAGACAATATAATGAGTGCTATAAGCAAAGGAAACCCCAGGGACAAATGGGAGACTAGGACTGAGACAGGAATGATTCCATGGAGGAAGTAACCCTTGAGTTACTGACTTCATGGAAAGGAGATGTAGGGTACACCAAAGACCAACAGCAAAGCTCTTTAAAATCCCTGTAGTCACTGGATGGATGGGTGGATGATTGATGGATAGAAGATAGAAGGATCAATGGATGAATGAATAAATAGATGGATGATAAATGGATGGATCGATGGACAGATGATGGATGGGTAGATGAATAATGGATGGATGGATGAATGGATAATAATGAATGGATGGATGGATGGGTGAATGATGGATAATGAATGAATGGATGGGTGGGTGGATGATAACTGATGGACAGATGAAGGACAATGAATGGATGAATGAATGGATCGATAATAATGGATGGATGGATGGGTGGATGATGGATAATGGATGGATGGATGGAAGATGATGGATGGATAAATGGATGCATGGTGGGATACATGACAACTGCTACCCATGAATCACTGAAAGTGCTTCCCGAGGACCATAGTAGACAGTGTTCTAAGAACCAGGTTTATCTCCTCATCCTCCTTCCACCCACCATCCCCTCTAACAGGCCCAAGGCAGGACCCTGAGGTGGGGTTATTTTCAGGAAGCAGGTCAAGAACAGGTGGGGGGCAGACACCATACTCCTTGCCTACAGATGTGTGAAGGTCGCCTGGATGAGAAGAGATATGTGCATGTCTGCTGGGAATTCCCTCTTTTCCACAGTTGTGCCTGGTCTGCCTGGCAGGAAAAAAACTTCAGAAATGAAGTTAACCCAAACCCAAGAGGAGGAAAATGAAAAGGCAAACTTGATGATCACTTGGCTACACATCAGATCCCAAATGTTCCCAGAAAGAATCTGAGTCCCCTGAATGTTTAGGTTTCGTGTCCTGAATAAAGATCAACTATGGGTGACAATACATTGATGGAGCCATCCTTGGGATCACAAAGCCACCCCTTCAAAGCATCCCAGGCTCTCACAAGGGGCTCCTCTGCATCCTGCTGGGTCCCCTCCCTACGCTTCACCCTCCAAGTGACCCCATGGAGGGTTCCAGAAATGCCACACTCTGTCAACCATTTGTCCAAGTTCCTCTGCCTGGACTGCACTTCCTTCTCCTGCCCCTCAGTGGGTAAAGCCCTCATCTCGGAGACCCAGCTCTGGTTCCCTCCTACAGGAAGCCTTCCCAGACTTACTCAGGCACAACTGTTTGGTTAAATAAAAGAGACACTGCCAAAAGTCCCCGCCCTGGGGTATTTCATTATTCTGACCCAGAACTCTACAATCCAAGACTGGTAGCTGCCAGAAAGAGCCTGGTACAAAATTCATTTTTAAGTAGAAAACTTAGCCTGAGGCCAGGAAAGCAGACATATCCAGGTTCTCTTAGACAACAGTTTGGAGGAATATCTGCTCCTTCAACATGCCTGGGTAACTGCCTTTTGGGGTCACACCAGCCAATTCCTGACTTTCCCAAAGTGGCCCCCTTGCTGGGCATGGAGGATGCAGGAGGAAGATGCACATTGGAGAAACCCCCGGGGCTTTCAGAGGCTACTAGCTCTGAACCAAGTCAGCAAGGTGTGTGCCCACGGCAGCAAGCTTAATAATTGCTGGGCACATAACAGATGTTCCAGTAAGTGCTAGCTGATTGACTGATGGATTGCACAGGGAATTCCTCATGATGGCAACTGCCACACTGTTTCAAATTCAAGGCACAGAAAAGAAGGTTTAAGATTTCCGGAATGGTGAGAGAGTGAGGTGGGAAAAAGGCACTGCTTCTTGCTCCAACAGTCCCACTTGGAGAGGAAGCCCCGGCGGCAAAGTCTTGCTGTGTCAGCCAGGGAGGAAGACCCCATGGCAGGCCTAGCTGGGACCCCCACTCAGGGCTGCTCAATCTCACCACTGGTACGTTTGCGGCTGGATACGGGGGTTGTCTTGTGCATCGCAGGATGCTAAGCAGTGTCCCTGGCCTCTACCCACTAGATGCCAGAAGCACTCCCCCAGTTGTGATGATCAAATATGTCTCCAGACAATGACAAATGTCCCTTGAAGAACAAACAGCCCTAGTTGAGAATCAGTGCTGTAGCCTTTGCATGCATGTGCCAGTCCAGGGCAGCAGCCAGAAGCACTCTGGGAGAGGGTCATGGTTTGAGCATCAGCAAATCTGCCTCTGCTCAGGGCTCTGCCTCCCACTGCCCAGGTAAACGTGGAGGTCACCCAGTGTCTCTGAGACTCAGTTTGCCCATCTGCAAAATAAGGTCATACTTTGCAAGAGACTAGACCAGGCAGAAGGCATTCAATAATTGCTTTACATTGATTTGTACATAGCTGTTCTGAAAACCTCAAGCTGACATCTTTAATCTCTCCCCCAAAGCTAGGGAAATACTATTGGAAACCCACTAAGACCTACTGAGGGCCTCAAAACCAGCTATCCAAATACTTTGTCCAAGTTATTCCATTTTTTAATAAATATTTTATTTATTTATTTTGTTTGTGGGCTTTTTTTGGGGGTGGGGGGAGTTGTTCACTTTGGTGGGGTGGAGGTAATTAGGTTTATTTATTTAGTTGGTTATTTTAGTGGAGGTACTAGGGATTGAACCCAGGACCTTGTGCATGTACTCTACCAATGAGCTATACCCTCCCCCCAAGTTATTCCATTTTTAAGAATCTATTTGAAGGAAATGATGAGAATTGCAGGCAAACATTTATACAAAGATGTCTGTTCCAGTGTTATCTAAAATAACAAAACTAGAAAGAATCTAATTGCCCAAGAAGGTAATAAAGAGGGTAAAATAAAATATGATCAGGCAGACAAAGGAATATTATGCAGCCAATAAAAATCACATAAATACAAATTATGCATTAGTAACATGAGAAAAATGCCCATGATATAATTTTATAGTGAATCAATGGCTATAATGGAGTTATACTGTAACTTCAATTTTGTAAGAAAATATAGAGCAAAAAAATTGTTTCAATATCAATAAAATAAAGAGAAAGAGACTAGAAAGAAATTTAACAAATTTTCCTCTTTGTGCTATTCCCTATTTGACAAGTTTTCTGTAAAAGAAGCTCATCTTAGTTTTAAGATCTTGTGGGGAAAATATATTTTTGCCCTTGCTGTTAATATTTTTACAACGGAAGAGAAGGTTCAGCTTGAACTCCATGTGCTAAATCGAAGTCCAGACCTTGAATAGAGCCCCAAGCCAAGCAAAGAGGAGGATGTTCAGACTTAAATAAAATGAACCCCAAGGAAACAGAAGCAGAAGAAAGGAGTGGGAGGGCCTGGACTACTGGGGGAATCTGAGGTACCCACAGGGTGAGCAGGGCTGGGCAGGGGAGTCGGGGAGGCTAAAGCCTGCCCCACTTGCTGCTCTGCCTGCCTGGCTGAGCAGTGGGCAGGGCGGCTGGAAGGGGACATACAGGGCTCGCTAAGGCAGCCAGGTCCAGGAGGCCGGCTGGTAGATGGCCACAGCTGGGCACTGGTCTGGGAGCTTAGCCACTCACTGTTGACATCATTGCAACCAAGAACAGGACTCACACCACAGGGCAGGAGGCAGGGTTGGGGGGTTATCAGTCAGGACCCTCAAGCACAGCAAACCAAGTCTTCCAAGCAAGATTCCAGAGGAGCCATCAGCCTGACGCCACCTCCACCTCCAGCGAACCACTGATCACCCACTCAATGAGGGGCCCGGGAAGATGGAAAGAAGGGTGGCAATGGAGGAGCACTGTACTTGAGCCTGGGGTCTCAACTGTTCTCAGTAAAATAGCTCGGCTGGGGGCCTGAGGGTCCTGGGACTGAGAGCTGGATCTGGAGAAGGATGAGGCACTGGGAGTTGGACACCAAAGATTCAGAGGAGATGGAAATGCCACCAGCCCTCATCCCACTTCCCACAAGGCTCCCAGTGCCAAGAGTGCCACTGGGCAGTGTGCCTTCAATCTGCTTTACAAGGCAGCCCTCAGAAGTCTAGACCAGGCAGAGGAGCTGAGCTAACACAGAAAGAACACTGCAACTTCCGATCAACCACATCCCTCCCAATGGCCACTATCAGAACCAAATGCAGAGTAGATGAGGATGAGTCCACCAGGTCCAAGTTCAAACAGATGGAAGTTTTCTTTTTCTATACGCTCTTGAAGTCCTGGCCCATGTGCACTTGTAATACTAACATAAAGCCAACGGAGTCTATGGTTCAGGGCGACACAAATTACAAAGCTCCCATGATGCCCATGCCATCAGTGCTCGTGGCATCCAAGAGCCCAAGTCTCCAAGGCCAGCTGGACCTCAATGACAGGAAATGCCACCATTCCCGGGACGCTGACCTTGTGCAAGGGCCAAACTGGGCTTCCACTCAGAGCCTCATTTAATATTAAAGCACACCTGGAAGACAGCTGTCAGGACTCTCACTCTGCGCTGAGAAATAAGGGCCACAGAGAGAAGCCATGCCCATCCTGATGTTCAGCTGCCCTCTTCCAGGCTCTTTCTTGCCTTCTCCTTCCAAGAGAGAATCGAGTCATAGCAAGGAGACAGGGTGTTCTCGAAATATGCTGACGCCAAGGCTAGGGTGCAGAGAACGGGTGCTGTGAGCTGGGGGCAGGATGCCAGCCAGCACTGCAGAGCACATCAGCCACACGCTCCGCTCATGGGTGGACCACAGCCGAGGGGAGGGAGGACCGCTCCACTAGCCCATCCTCCTCAGGGCAGGCTCTTTCCAGCTCCAGGCCTGGGGCCATCACTGCATGGAACGGTGCACAGCCCCCACCAGATCCTTTCACTCCGCCAGTCTGTCTTCCTGCCTGTCTCAGGAAACCATAAAGACCCCCAAGGGTAACCCATCAGCCAAACCTCAGTGGGGGTCCCACTTCCAAAAGACCTGCTCCAACTGTGCAATACCAAACTGGACCCCAAAAGGGTCTGACTTCCTGCCACTGAAGCAATGAAACAGACATCGTGATGCAGGTGCAGTTTCTTACACAGTAAAGGCATCTTCGGGACCCTCAGGCCAGAATCCACGGCACATAAACTAAGGTGATGATTTAATAAGCTCACTACTCTCTGGTTTCTCCTGAGGCCCGAAGGCTGTCTTACACAGCAAAACAGGTGACTGCCAGAGCCACCTGACATGTTCACAAAAGAGAGCCCACTTCTCTGTGATGTTCTGGAGCAGAAGCAGTTCAATTCTCAGCTAGTTTGTTTGCCCCAACTGGCTCCAGTCCAGCAATAGCTGGAAAGTCTTACAGTTCACTGAGGCCAATCCAGGGTTATTTATCCAGCCTTACAGATGCAAAAGCTATCCCTTTGTGAATGCAAAAATCACAGAGGAAGTGAGGGACATCACAGGAAGAAAACACTAAATCCCCATCATCCCGCCCTAAAGATCCTCGATAAAATGCAGATCTCAGCCCCCATCCCCCTCCTCGGAGGGACTCACATGCAAGAGATTTTCCCTGGGGCCTGAGAATCTGCACACTTAACAAGCTTCCCACCTGAATCCCACGCAGGAAGCCCAGGAACCTCGCTTAGAGATGCTAAAGGCTTTATTCTCAGATTTGCCTCTATAACTCATTTCCGTTCTGGCATTCTCTCCGATAGCATTCTCTCATGCTAGTTCTCTTTTTTGTTTAAGTGCATTTTAGGAGAAGAAAAAAATCTAATTCATCATGGGATCCGGTAGTTAAAAGACTTACACATATATGTATATCAGCATAAATACACATATCACACAACCCCGATTCATACTGAGAGGAAGGGTAACTGAACATACTACATCATGCATGTAAGTAACATACAATATCACGTGTACTGTATCTTCTAAAGATAAAAACATCTGAATTACATTCAAACCCTACCCTCTTCTTCCTTCCTAACATCAGCATACCTCAAAATTTCTGCCTGAGTAACTGCTAAGTCTCATTTCTTCTTTCTCTACATAAACAAGACAATTCATGTGCACCCTCAGCCAATGAGCACCAGGGACGTCAGCTCACCTTGATTTCCGTCCCCTCACCTTGATCTTCGGAGACAGCGAGGGCTGGCCCTAAGTAAGCTGTCACTGCCTGGACACACAATGTATCACCACCGGACAAGCCACTGCTGTCGGCAGAAACGGCTGAGTGATGTCCCTTCAACCTGTCATCAGATCTTGATGACTTCAATTTTTGGAGAAGTAAAGTCAAAACTCTACTCTTATCTCTGGAGAGCCAAGACATATTTCTGTGTCAGCCCTCCCTTCAACTTGTCCATAGCCTTCAGGAAAGACTTTAAAGGCCATCACAGACTGAACTCCTTCTGCCACCCCCACCAATGTCCCCAAGTCCACTCCATTCCCACTCACCCTGTGACCACATCCCGGAGGTGGCCCGGCGCTACAGCTGACTAGGCAGAGTGACGAGCAGGGGAAGGGGGAGGGGGGCATATTCCTTGAGAAGAGCCTCTCCGCACTCTCCCCAGAAGCAGAAGCAAGATCAAGACCCCACACTTTCTCCAGGCTCCGGTGCTCCCACCCTGTCTGCTGTCTGACTCCTAGAGAGGGCTGTGAGAGGCAGAGTGTGCTGGCTCCCAGGATTCTGAAGTCAAAGGATCCGAGAGATCACATTTGTCAAGTCCCTCCTCCCACAGAGGCAAAGCGACCTGCACTGGGTCAGGTCACCCAGCTCTTGAGTGACGGGTCTCACTCTCCCTGAGGGTAACCCCAACGGGTTTAGGCTAATTATTTTTCATAGTGAACTCATCCATGACTTTTACTCATTTCCTCAACTTTTTCCAGAAGAAAACAGCCTGAAAAGGTGATTTTATATATATAATGAAAGTCTTTTAGTAGTTTTTTGGGGGGTTAGGGAGGGGTGGGGTCCTCTGTCCACTGCCACATGTACCACTGCCACCTTCATAGGCAGGTATTAATGACTCACTCTTAAGATGGTCTTAACCAGCTAATGACAAAGATGGGACGGGGGACATCAGAGCCCCTTCACCCTTCTCTCCACCTGGCTCAGTCAAGACTCATCCTTCAAGACCAGTTCAAAAGAGAAGACTTCCTTAGTTCCCAAAGCAGAGCAGGTTCAGTTTCAAAGGATATATTACCTTGATGGTCATGTGCAAGTTATTTCAATACATTTGTGTCTTCCTCCTTACCAAGATAGAACTTGGTAAGACTTCTATCCCCTGCTTCTTAAGCCACTGCCTGGTGAACTACAGATTCTCAAAGAAAGAATCAGCAAATTAAGAGCTATTTTCTGGCCATCAAGGTCTGCCTACACTGCAAATACTTGCATACTAATCTCCCCATCCCAGGTTTAAAAATATGGGCTTGTTTTTTTTTTTTAACTCCTAACATAATGAATGAGTTTAAATATTAGAAGTTGAAAGTATTAAGTAAATCATTTCACCTGCAAAGCTTCTATTTGCATAACATTAATTCATGATGGCAGCTAAAACAAATTCATCACATTCTGTATATTAGAAGCTGATTTATGCAGGAATTGAAAAAAAATCATGAGCTCCAAATTATGTTGACATGATGTACGTGCTTAATGGAGAAAGATTTTTCTCTTCTTTTCCTTTTCTTTTTTTTTTTTAAATCATCTGAACAACTGAATTATGGTGAGAAGGAAAAGGATCTGAGGAAAGGAGAAGGACTGGCATCTCAGAAAATGAATAATGCTACCACCTCACGTGTGTGGCAGGCTCTTGGAGCGCATACACACACACACACACACACACACTCCGGTTATTAATGTCAAGTATGCCAAAGATACGCTGGAAAATCATTACCATTCATCGCCACTAACCGCCATTAAATTTCAATCAATTCAACTTAGCACAAGTGTACTTGAGCGGCCCTTACAGTTCCTTATAAATGTGGCTCAAAAGTCGGGCTGACTTATTGCATTGTCCACCACACAAAGAGGCATTGCTAAGCGTCTGCTTGGACCCGAGGACGGATGCTCTTTTAACGTCCTAAGCATTCAAAGATCTTTCCTTTTCTGAGTGCTAAGAGATCTTGAATCCCTACAGGTCAAGACGAATTGGGGTGGGGTAGGGGGCGGGGAGAGGAGGGTTGCTATTCTGAGAGACCACCATTCCTTTCCTGCCTCTGGGGTGGGGGAGTCAGGGCAAAAGGAGGCTATAGTCAGTCTCACAGATACAAAGAAAGTTTCTCGCACCACCCAAAGTTTGGTAACGTGGGCCCTCTTCTCCCGGCTCTCATGAAATGCGCTCAGTTCACTCTGCAAACTGTAACCTAAAGTGGAATCCCCTTCTTGGAGAAGGGGGAGGGTGAGCCAGTCGGAAGAAGGAGGGAGAATCAGCGGCAGTCGGCAGGGAGGGCACCTTCTGCAGAAGGCTCCTTCCCCAGGTGGGGAGCAGGCTCGCGCCAACGCTCCCTGCGGGGAGGCCGGGCCCCGCGCGCTCCCGTCTCTCGCCGGGCGACAAAGGCGGCGTCGCCGGCGCGGGCCGATTTGGATCTGGCCCGCTGGCTTTCTTCCCGACTCGCCACGAATAGGGTCCGGCCTGCCGCCGCCCGCCGGTGCGCAGCCAGGACAATGTGGCCATTGTTCCGGCGCCGCAAACCAGGCCGGCGGGCAGGTGGGAGGAACGCGGCGCGGACGGCGCGCGGGCGCTCGGGGCACTGAATGTTCCCCGGACGCGGGCACGGTCCCCACGGCCTAGGCAGGCCGCCTCCCGGAGGCCTCCCGGCCAGTCCAACACGGGGCAGAAAAGGGGGCCGGGGGTGGGGAGAGGAAGAAATGAGAGGAGGGGGAGCGAAATAAAAAGATGCAAAAATAAAGAGATGGGGGGTGGAGAGAGAGGAGAGGGAGGGAAAGAAAGAAGGGACAGAGAAGGAGGGAGGAGAGGGACAGAGAGCGGCGAGAGGGGCGAAAGGGGGAAAGAAAGATAGAAGGAAAGGAGACAAAGAGGACAGAGAAGGGAGATGGGAGAGAAAAGACAGACGTATGTGCAATCGAATTGGATCACAGGCTGCCCAGAAGCCTCTGCAAAAAGCAGAGCTAAAAGTTCACCCTGTTCCGTAGAGGGAAGCAGCTCCAAACCCAGCCGAGTCAGCAAAGTGTAATCACACCAGGGGCTTTGCTTAATTACAGGTTTGAGAGCTGGGGCTGGAGGAAGGGCGATACTCTGTCCCTGGGAAGGCCCAGGCACTCAGATGGTTTGTAAGGGTGAGGAATACAGATATGCCCCACCTCCTTCGGGCCTGAGCCCCCCACCCCGGATCCTGGAGAACGAGGCTGGGATCTGCAGCGTAGTAGACTCAGGCTGGCCCAGCACAGCCATTACGAAGGAGCTTCTAACGTTCAGTGGGGACAGCAGTCCCGGGCTGAGCCGGTGCTGGTCAGCAGGGAGGCCCCGCCTCAGCCCGCCTCAGGGCCACCCGCCTCCTCCCCCCCTCCCCCTCACTTGCTGGAGGCCAGGGGCCCTCGACCGAAGGGGGGAAATCAATCGCTTGCTAATGAATAAAAAGTCCCCTTTATTTCACTGCTGTTTTTGGTTCATTAAATTTTCCACAGATTTGCAGAGAAGAAAACATAATCAATAAACCCTGACAAAAGTGAACGTGTGAAAAAGGCCAGAGAATGGAAAAGTGAGATAAAAGTGATATCCGATCACAGATTTCAGCGGCAGATGACGAGCCGGGGCTGCTGAAGAATCTCAATGGGCCATCACCCTTTTGCGGCTTTCCTTCCCTTTGCTGAAACTCTTCATTCGAGACAATAGGAAATGCACTAAAACTTTTTTCTTATGCTAATGAATGAAACTGGGCACTCACAGTTAAAACACACTTCCCAGCAACCTGGTTTTTTTTTTTTTTTTTAACACACAGGCAGACACACAAAACCACATTAACTTACTCAATTTAAACCCAGTCTCAACACCAGTTTAATATGAACTCTTTGGTCATATCCTAAATGAGTTCTCCTATTTTTATTTTTTTTTTTAAGAATCAGAATCAGAACATGAACAGGGCTAGTGAGGATGCTTTTGCTGATGAAGGAATTGGGGGAAACAGAGACTAAACACAAAGAAAGTAATGCTGTTATCATTGGTGCATTTTCCCAGGGTTTTAAACACAGTTTTGTAGGTAAAGGCTGTTTTGGTCACCCTCAAAATCTAAAAACAACGATCAATGATTTTTTTTAAAAAATCCGTTACAGTCCACAGCAAACACTTAAATTAATTTTAGAAGAAGTAATTTTGAATCTGATGTCACGTATTTCTTTAAAAGCCACTAAGCTGTTGCTCTTGAGCAAAAGCCACTGCCAAACGACAAAGTTGTCTGATGACCCCTTTCCAAATCGTCTTTTAAACAAGCATGAGGCAAAAATTACAGAGCAGTCTCCCTTCCCGCCTGCTGTATAAGTGAGTGAGCCTTGTTCACTGAAATTGCTGCCTGTTCAGATTTTTGCTACCATCACCTATTTGGCCTCTGAGTTTTCTGGAATCTGAGAATACAGTTTCTCTCTTTGGCATTCTTCACGTGTTTCGTTTGTCTGCACCTCTGACACTGAAGAGAAGGAGGGAGTGGGGGGTACTGCTTCCCCAGGGTTCCTTTTCAAAGGGCCCCAGTCTAGCGGGAACAGCTGCAGCTGCCCACAGCGAGGTCCACCTGGCCTGGCCGGCCTGCATGCACCGGGAAACCGGCCCTGGCACAGGTAGGAACCCACCTACCCCACCCCCATCCTTAAGAAGTAAGGCAGTTTGCTCCACCTGCCTCAGCGTCACCAGCATGAACGAGCGTCATTCAGATGAAAGGAAGCCCAACTGAACACACACTTTCCCCAAGGAAAAGGCAGGCTGCCCCACCCCTAGAACACACAAGGATGTAGGATTCCGGTTTTAAGCTTTAACAAGCCAGCTGGGTGTGTAGGGGTCACACAGCCTTTCAAAGTGCACAGGACAACCTCCTGGTCCAGTTTAAAGGGAACTGCTGGCATCTGCAGGGTAAAGGTCACCACCACCCCCCCGCCCTTCCCTGGGGGGCCAGGAGAGGCCTTGATGGAAGAGGCGTGTTTAGTAGGCAAATATTCAATTTTGTCTGCCTGCCTGTTGAATCCCCTGGTTTGCTAATCCAGCCCTAGGGGCTGCACTGTGTACAGGGCACTTGTGGGAGTACAAAAAGCATGAAGTATTTGTGTATTTTTCAGTCTGCAGTGCAAACAAGCCAGCTACAGTACACAGCCCCCAAGACCCCCTCAGCAGGCAATGAGTCGCTGACCAGTGGCCCTGTGGTCCCCTCTCCTGGACCAGGCAACTCAAAGGGTTTCTTCTATTCAGGGATATCTCCCCACACGTGGGCGGGAGCATCCCTGAGGGGCACCCCTTTCTAAGGCCGCCCCACCAGAAGGGCCTAACCCCACACACCCTTCAAGATGGGCCAAGTCAAGAGTCCCCTCCAAGGCCATGGCCAGGGTCAGTGTGAGTTTGGGAGCAGCTAGAAGGCTCTGCTGAAAGAGTCTGAGCCCTGTGCAAAATCCCCTCAAAAGAATTCCCACGAAGGACAAAAAAACTCATCTCTTAACAGTCTCGCCTTGTTCCTTGGTGAGCCTGGCCCTGGTTTGAGAGTGTTTTTTCCCCCTCCCATTCTCATTCTCACCCATTGACTTTGAAAACAGACTGCTCGGACTATGGTTTCTCACTCAGATGCCAAACCAAGGGACAGCCAGATCACCTGAGGGTTATTTCCTGGGTGAACAGGCTCCTCACCACAACTGGGGTGCATCATGTATTAGTTTAAATCCTCCTAGAATCACTAACTAACCTTGTACAATTAGCACATTTCTTAAAGAAAAGGGGGAATACCAACCATCCTAAATATCACAAAATATAACTGTGTTTGAAACTCTTAGACAACTGCCAACTCTGGGGTTTGAGTGGAACTTAAATCCGGGGGAGAATGTCTTCACGATTTCCTGGAATCTTTAGCGGAAAGGGGAGAAGCAGCAAGTCTAGGAAAACGAAAGCAAGAAAGATGATGGAAATAAAAGAGGAGCAAGAAGGGAGGTTAGAGGCAAAAGACGCATACAAGGAAGGTCCCAGAGGGGCGCATCTGCGTGGCCTAGAATTACTGCCCCAGGGCAGACCAGAAGCTGGGCAAAGCCTAAAGGGCACCAAATCTCAAAGCAGCCAGGTGTAGCCAGGGTGCCCTCACCGGCCCTGGGGAGACCAGCCCAAGTAGCCACACAATGAATTTCCTCCCACGGAGCCAACTCCAAAGGCGCTCCCAGACAGGGGGAGGCCTGACCCCACACAGGGAAGCCGAGAGAAGGAAGCTCTCAGCCAAGGTAAGGAAATGGGCGGGGAGGGGGCTTGTAGGTGAGGTGACCAGAACAAACACATCTCATCGGGGAGACTTTTGACAAGCCCGCCTATTGCGCCGCTTTCCACCGCTGTATGTTTGGGATTGCACAGTTTATTTACTTTACTTTTTGGCACCGAGCCCCCTGAGCATGCCAATACAATATTTGTTTAAACACTATTTTATGCCGCTTGCGAGGGAAACGTTTACTTTCAAATTCTCCAACATCCCCCAGAGCCTCGTCTGCAAACAGCATATGAGCGTTTTACAACTGCTCCCTTTATCTGAAGCTGTCGGGATTAAACCTTCACACGCCCGGCGAGGGCGGCGGGGCGGGGGCGCAAGACTCGGCCGCGGCCACCAGGCTGCAAAGCCCGCGCTAGAGGCCGTGCACCGCGCGGGATGCCCGGGCGCGAGGGCAGAGGAGAGCTTAAAAGACCCCTGGGGCCCGGCACCGGACTCTAGGGAAACGTCTACTTTTCCAGCCGCGGTCAACTCTGAAAGCCACATGAAAATTATACAAAAGAAAGGGGAGTTGGGGGAGGCACCCTGGGGAAGAACCAAGGCCCGCGAGCGCCTCTGGGGCCGGTCACCCTGGGTGAAGCGCGCGGGCTCCATCCCGAGCTCCTCGCGCTGTAGAAGTCGGGTTTCCTAGGAAATGACAGCAATTACTGCCGGCCTGAAAAGGCGCCGAGTTGGGTGGACTTCCAGCTCCCCGAGGCGGCGGGCGCGCGCGCGCACACACACACACACACACACACACACACGCACGCACACTACCCGCCGCCCCCTCCCCCGCCCCCGTCCGGGGAAAACGCTCCCCTTTCTAAACCCTTAATAGGATTGGCGCCCAACTCTCTCCGCGCCTCTCCCCATCCATCACACACAGATCAAGTTGCAGTAGTGGATTTTTCAAATTCCTCAGCAAATATACTTGTTGAGAGATTGCCGGGGGAGGGGGGCGGTGGGGACGATGAGTGGGGGCGGGGATGAAAGTGCGGGGTTGGGGGACCCGAGGACAGGGCGAGGGATTACGTGCGGATCCCTCCGGGAAGTCAAGCGGCTCTCAGGGCGGAGGGCAAGAGAGGAGGAGGAGAGAAGTAAGGAGGGAGACCGGGGAGGAGAGCCTGACCAGGGGGAGGGGGCGACAGGGCCTGAGGAGGGGGAGGAAGGAGCGAGAAAGAAAGAAAGGCAGGACTCGGGACGGGCAGCGCGGAGAAGTGCAGTTAGAAGTTCACAGTGGCTGTCTGCAGCCCCGCCACACACGACACACTCCCCGAAGACACACTCCCATGGCCTACCTCTCGGAGCTTCCCAGCATCCCAGCCTCCAGTGCTACCCCCACCTCCCGAAAAAACAGCCCCAGGCTCGGGCGCAGTGGAGACGGGGTGGAGGCCGGCTTGGCTGCGTACCCCAAGAAGACAGGCTCGTTCACCCAGGTGGGAAGGGGTATGCAAAATCGTCCCCCGGCCACGAGTTCCTAGCCCTCGGGCCTCCCTTAAGTCCCCGCCTGGCTTGGCTAGACCCAAACCGGGGCTGCCCCCGTGGCCCCCAGCCCCCTTAAGCCCCGTGTCCAGATCCCCGTGCCATGGCGCGGGCACCCGGCCGCGGGACCCTCCAAGACGGCGCAGCATCCTATTCGGCCCGGCTTCGGCCGGAGTAGGGGACACTTCGCAACGAAAAGCAAGCAAAAGAAGGCCAATGCAACTTTACCGAAGAAGACAAAAGTTTGCCTCTAGTACGCAGGTGGCCTCTGGGGCGCCGGGCGGTGGCTGCGGGCCCCCATCCCAACTTGGCTGGCGCGGCGACCCGCGGCGGGCTGCCGTGTGCCGGGGCTCAGTCCGGCCAGGGCGGGGCGGGCCAGGCAGGGGAGGGGACCGAGAGGCGGCTGGGGGCCTGGCAGCCCCTACCGCCTGCGGGCGGGTAGCTCCCTGAGGTTCCGGCACGCTGCGCGGCCCGTGCTCCTTCCTCTCGCTCCTCCGACTCCTACGGCACCTCCTCGCCTCCCTCCGCGTCCGCCGCCGCCGCCGCCGCCGCCGCCGCCTCCCGCTCCTCCTCGAAGACTCATTGATGGGAGTTTGAAAAAAAGTCCGCGGAGCCGTGCTGCCTCGGCTGGCGAGCTCCGGCACTCCCGCAGTCCAGCAGGCCGCCGGGACGGCGCAGCGCCCCCGCGCGCACGGTTGGAGCACACCCGTGAGCCGCGCACCCGCCCGCACCGCGCGCACCCGCCGGGAGGGGACCCGGGGGAACCCGGAGGGGAGGGGCGGCCTCGCCTCCCCAACACCGAGGAGGGAAAGCACACCTACGAAGAAAGTTCGAGCCGAGAACGAAAGAACGGGGCAGCCCCCAACACTTTTTTTGAGGCTCCGGGTTGGGGGGGGGGGGTCGCTAACTCAAGTCAGATGAGCTCCGGGGCTGAGGCGCAGAGACTGCTCTGTTTTCAATCTCTTAAATCACCCGCCCTCCCCACCTCCTCCTTCCCCTCCGCCGGGAGATGCCCGGGTCGCTGTTCTCAGTGCGCCCGCTTCTCCGGGCCCCGGGGCGGAAGCCGGGGACGGGAGGGAAAGAGGGGAGGGAGGCTGGCTCTACAGGGGCTAGTTCTGCGAGGACCCTCTTCTAGCCAGCAGCGCGCGCAGGTGCCGGGGTCCGGCCTGCGCCCCTCGCCGCGGCTCACACGAGTCGCCATCTGAGCGCGTGCTGGTGAGAAGCGAAGCAGCCTTCTAGGTTTGGTGCATGTGTTTTGTAGGGAGGGTTTTTGTTTGTTTTATTTTGTTTTGTTTTTTAGAGACGCCACTCGAGCTGCCGCAACCAGATGGAAGTAATCAGTACCCAACAATAACAGAGGAAGAAGGAAGAAAAAACCTCACTGAATTTTCGGGCCAACGTGTGTATGGGTGTATGTGTGTGAAACAACTTGCTTAAGCAAACTAGGTGACGGGCCCCAAGCCCTCAAGCCGCACCGCAGCCCGGAACTGAGCTTCCTGGCTTGGAGAAGCATGAGGGCAGCTGGCTAAAGTGTCCCCCAACCCATTTCTTAAGGGCTGAGGGTCCTCACCCAAAGAGTGCCTCATTGGGAGACCGTTTTCTGTTTCTTCCTAACATTTGTGTAGCCCTTACTATGTGCTAGGTGACATTCTGTTTCTTACAAAACTCTGTAAGGTAGATCTTCTCCCCCATTTTACAGGCAAGAAGACTGAGGCTTAAAGAAGTTAAGTAGGTTGTCCAAGGTCAGGCCACTGAACTGCCATCCTCCATGAGTTCAATACGTTGTACCATTAGTTCGACTAAATTCTCCCTGTTGAGGGTGGTGACGGTATCCCTCCCTTCAGCCCTTTTTCTTAAGGTTGCATCTTGTCTAGAATGCAGGGGAGCCAGACTCAGAAACCCAATTCTACCCTCCCTTCACAAGCCTATTTTACCGATATAACCCCTTTTGTCAGTAGATCTCTCCATTTACCATTGACCCTCCCCTAACTTTATTTTTCACTTTGTAATCAAAGGGGGAGCATTATTATTTGCTATTTGCTATTACCTACCTTCTTTGCCTTCTCCTTACATTCATTTATATGAGATAACAATTATTTCCTGACCTACAGAAAAAAAAATATGTAGAACCATATCAGAACAACTTGATGCTAATTTTGTTTTTCTCAAATAGGCTCTCCAGAAGGGGAAAAAAAACCTCTGCAGGGTTTTTAAAAAGCAAAACTTGCAGAAGTCAATGTATTTATTAAAGGAAAGAGATGTTTTGGAAGGGACTTTTTCTTTAAATATGATCGGATTCACCATTCCTCCATGCTATTTGTTTAAATTCCTGCTGAGCTTTCAGACACAGACTCCAAGGAGACAGAAAAAGTAAACTCTCCCTCCCTCCTTGGCCATATTTTAATGACCCTATTCATATCTACCCCATGAAATGTGGGGAATCATTTCATGTTACTGGAATATTAGCAGCGTCGGCTGATTACTTCATTACAAGCTTGTCTCTGTTGGTTTCCTTGTGTTGTTAAGTTCGTGAAGACATTTAAACAAATCAACATTTTGGGATATTTCCTTTTTCTGTTTTTCTGCTCAGACCCACACAACTCCTGCTGGAATCCAGGCACTCCCATAACCTTTCCTGGCTTATTTTGGCAAGAAAGTGGCTGTTGAGATGAAGATGGAATCTTTTCGGTTTGAGGAGGGTGTATAAACATTATGCCTTGATCTCCAGATGGTCAGCAGTCTGGGCACAAAAAAAGCAGCGGAAGGTTTGGAGCAGAGGCAAACTGGCATAGCAGAGAAAGCCTTCACCTGGACATGGGACACCAGGTTCTGGTCCCAGGTCTAGTACTAAATGTACGACCTTGGGCAAGTCCCCATTCATTGTCAGTAACTTTCTGTGCACCAGGCACTATGTTAAGTGATGAGACATCACAGTGAGTGGGACTAATGAGACCCTTTCCCTCGTGGAGGTTCGTGTTTCATTAATAACCACAAATACATAATTACAAACTGAGTGGAAAAACAATATGAAGTATTCCAAGAGCTTATGATTGGTGACCTGAGCTAGCAGGAGGGGGCAGTGGGGAGGGAGAGAAGGCTTACCTGAGAAAGTGAGGCTCACTGATATGAAGAAGGAGTGAAGGACAAAAAAAAAGCAAAAAGCGATAAATGGAATTACATTAAATGTAAAAGCTTCTACACAGCACACACACACACACAATCAACACATTGAAAAGGCATCCTATGGAATGGGAAAAAAATACTTGCAAACCATACACTGACCAGGAGTTTATTTCCAAAATATATAAGGAGCTCCTAAAACTCAATAGCAAAAACACAAATGACCTGCTTAAAAAATGGGCAAAGGACCTGAATAGACATTTTTCTCAAAAAGACATACAGATGGCCAACAGGTATACAAAAAGATACTCACCAGGAAAATGCAAATCAAAACCACAAAGGGATAGCACCTCACCTTTGTTAGAATGGCTGTTATCAAAAAAAACAAAAGATAGCAAGTGTTGGCAAGGTTGTAGAGACAATGGCATCTTTGTGCACCGTCAATGGGAATGTAAAATAAAATAAAAGTGGTACCTAGTAGTGTAACCATTATGGAAAATAGTATCGTGGTTCCTCAAAAAATTAAAAATAGAATATGATTCAGCAATCCCACTTTATATCCAAAAAGATTGCAATTAGGACTTTGAAAAGATATCTGCATTCCTATGTTCATTGCAGCGTTGTTCACAATAATCAAGATATGGTAACAACCCAAATGTACATCACCTGATGAATAGATATAGCAAATGTGGTACAAACATACAATGGAATATTATCCTTAAAAAAGCAGGCAGTCCTACCATTTGCAACCACATAGATCAACCTGGAAGAAATGACAAGTGAAATAAATCCGTCACAGAAAGACAAATATTGCACAGTTCCTCTTACATGAGGCATCTAAAATAGTCAAAGATATAGAAGTAGACAATAAAATAGTAGACAATAAAATAGTGGGATGAAATGAGGGGAATATGGAAAGTTGGTGGTTCAGTAGGCATAAATTTGTTGTATGAGAGAAGTTCCAGAGACCTGCTGTACAAGAAAATCCAGGCCCAAAGAGAAGTGCCTTGTGCATCCTTGCACAGTGTTTCAGTTACCAGGGTTGTCTGACAAATTGCCCCCAAACTCAATAGCACAAAGCAATTGTTTATTATGTGCAAAGATTCTAGGGGTTAGGATTTTGGACAGAGCATGGGACAGTTTGTCTCCGCTCCGCGGTGTCAAGGCTTCAGCTGGAAGATTTCAAGGCTGGCGCCAGGATCATCAGAAGATTTGCCCACTCATATGCTTGGCTGTGGATGCTGGCTTCTGGCCAGGGGGCCTCAGTTCCTTTGTGTCTGGACTGCTCCATGTGGTCTCACTACTGAGACTAACTAGGGCTTCCTCACAGCATGGTGGTAGCCGGGTTCCCAGGGTGAGTGTAATAAGTATATAATAGCCAGGCAGAAACCCTATCCCTCTTTAGGAGGCTTTGGAAGACACACTGCATCACTTGGCTGCATCCTATTCATCGAGACCCAAAGTTCTGCCTAGATTCAAGGGAAGGGAAACTTCTTACTACTGCTTCTTAACAATTTTTTTGTGGGGGGTAATTATATTCATTTATTTATTACTTTTACTAGTATTTTTTTAATGGAGGTACCCAGGATTGAACCCAGGACCTTGTGCATGCTAAGTGGTGCATTCTACCACTACACTATACCCTCCCCCACTTACACTCTGCTTCTTGATGGGGAACAGTAAGATTCTGAAGAGCACACGGGAGCAGAAATGGTACTGTGGCTCTTTTTGGAAACACAGTCTGCCACGCGAATCTGACTGGAGACACAGAAATGACTAGAAAGAGGCTCAAAGGTAGCCCGCCAGGTGTTTTCTGGCTTGGCTACACAGCAGGCACTCAGGAGCACTGGAAGGAAGCAAGAGACCAAGTTCCTTCGCTCAAGGAACCTGCCCCTCTCATCGAGAGATACACAAACTTGGCCACAACGGAGGAACACGAGGTGATGTAGGAGGTAAGGAGGAGCGGGCTGTGGCTGAGAGGAGCTGGGTGGTGGAATAAACAGCCGGGCAGTGGCCAAGGAGGTGTCAGGACAACAACAAGGGCCCGTCCCCTAGTGGACTGATTGATCGTATGTTATTCTTTCAAGAGTCCTGAGATGGCCCTGAGTCTCCCCTGCCCTTCCAACCCAAAAGACCTCCTGTGGGCTCTCTGGGATCAGGAACACTGTTAAGTCTGAGGTCACTCCTAGGGCTTAAGGCTGTGTCTGTTGTTACAGTGCAAATACACCTGGAATGGCTAAGACGGACCCTTTCTAGGGGACACTCCTTACTGCTGTGAGTGCATTGATCAGCTCTTTTCCAAAGAACAAGCTTATAAAGAAGGAGGAAGAAGCATAAAGATGGCACTTGAGGGGACACGGAAGGAGGATGCCAAGCAGGCCAAAGACCCACAAGCCCCAATCTTCAACCTCGTCCCAGACACATTGTGGGAAAAAGCAACTTAGAGACACACAGGAGATTTGTGCAAAGTTGGGAGCTGTTAGGAACCTCCTCCCACAAATACAACCAGTGAAAATCCTTTTCCCTTTTAGGGCTACCCTAGAGGACACAGCTGGGAAAGAGTCAAGTGTGTAAGGGCCAAAACTCTTTGGATAATGGGTACATTCGTGCATACATGCACGTGAATGTATCCATTCATTCACTCATCCCTGTTGAGCTTCTGCCAGGTACCATGCACTTTAGAGATGAAAAGATGAATGAGACACAATCCTGGCTGCCTGCTACCCGCTGGTCCCCAGCTGGGTGATACTCCCACAAGCCCCCATGTCAGCTTGGAGCAGTAGGGCTATGAAGGAGGTTCCCATGTGCAGGGCAGACTGGAAAAGGAAGGAGCTGGGGAGAGGGACTAAGGGACATTGATGCAGACATCCTGGGGAGGGGAGACGAGGGGAGGGCACTGCAGTAGGGAGGAGGCAGCAAAATCACAGGGCTTAGAGATGTTGTGAAGGCTTGTCAGGTTTTTTTCCTCCTCAGCGCCAGCCCTCCCAAGAACTTTTCTCAAGATACATTGAGGGTTTCTTAACCCACGTGAAAGAGAGAGCAGCGTCTCACAGCCACCACTGAGTCTAAGGAATATCAATAGCCCTCACCACATAAGCAAGAAAGGCATTTTTTTTTCAAGACAATTTAAAAAGAAATTATTAAAGACTCCTCAATTAAAATGTGATGAAATTTTTATAAGACACTGGACTGACCTACACATCGATCTTAAGGGTAGCCAATCCTTACCCATAGAGTTTCTAATTTAACTTCAATTAGTCACTTTTCTTAGGAGTTACCAGGAAGCTATGGAGAGACTGTGCACCTCCTTGGGTTCCATCCAGTCCATTGTCTCCAGCAGAAAGATACATGTGCAAGTCACCCGTGGACTTTATTCAAAGAGCATTTAAACTCAAATCTTCCCAGATGTATACACATCATTTCTCTCCTTTGATACCGCCTCCATTATCCTTTTTTTTTTTTTTTTTTTTTAACGTTTCAGCTTGTCTTTTTAGATGTCTGGTGTCAGAGTTGTGTTTTGTGCCTGGGTTACTTGATGAGCCTTGTTTGCCAGAAGTCAGCTGGGGAGAGGTAAGCTCCTACGGCCTTTGAATAAATAGAAGAAGGAGAGAGATGGCTTGGGGGTCACCCTGTGCTAGGCCATGTGGTGGAGGGTTTCAGCAAAATGGAAGCAGGAAGCTGGTTCATGAAGGCAGGAGTTGGTCCACAGCTGAGACTTACCTACATGGGTATATTAGATAACAAATCTTCCCCCCAATATTAACATACAAATCAAAAGTTTTCCTATTAGCCATAAAAAAGAATAATGCCATTTGCAGCAATATGAATGGACCTAGAGATTATCATGCTAAGTAAAGTAAGTCAGGCAGAGAAAGACAAATATTAAATGTGGAATCTAAATGTGGATTTATATGTGGAATCTAAAAAAATGGTAACAAATGAACTTATTTACAAAACAGAAATAGACTCACAGACATAGAAAACAAACTTATGGTTACTGAATGGGAAAGTAGGGGGGATACATTAGGAGTTTGGGCTTAACAGATACACACTACTATATATAAAATAGATAAACAACAAGGATCTACTATATAGCACAAGGAACTATATTCAATTCCTTGTAATAACCGATAACGGAAAGGAATCTGAAAAAGAATATATATATATATATATATATATATATATATATATATATATATATATAACTGAATCACTTTGCTGTATACCTGAAACTAATACAACATTATAAATCTTCAATTAAAAAAAGATATTTAAAAAATTTCATATAAATAAACAAAGCCAGTTAGAAAATAAAATGGAAGATAGCAAAGATTATGATAGCAAAGAGGAAGAAGGTATAAATTATCTAAGATTAAATGTGAAAAGAGATGTTCAAACCTGTATGAGAAAAACCATAAAACAACACTGAAACACATGAAAGTAGACTTGAACAAATGGAAACTTATGTGCTCTTGGTTAGGAAGACTCAACGTCATAAAGGAGTTAGTTATCCCTGGGTTAATGCATATATTATTACAATCCAGGAGGGAGGGTGTAGCTCAGTGGTAGAGCACATGCTTAGCATGCCTGAGGTCCTAGCTTCAATCCCCAGTACCTCCATTAAAAAATAAATAAATAAACCTAATTATCTCCCCTCAGAAAAACCTAAAAAAATATATTTTTTGAATCATTGCAATCCAAATAAAAATACCATCTTTTCCTGGGGGATGGGGGAAGCAGGGCTAGATAAGTTAACAATTACAATGTTCATTTGGATGAAGAAAGAAGAAAGAAGAGCCAGGAAAAATCCTGGAAAAGAAAAACAATGGAGGGGCAGGGTGGGGAGGCTGGCAGGCAGGCCTATCAGACCTTAAAACATATTATACAGTCTCTATAACTAAAACAATTTGGTATTGATGAATGCATATAAAGGCCAATGGAATGGGATACAAAATCCAGAAACAGACCCAACTGTATGGAAATTTCAATTGTGATATGAGTAAATCGTAAATGAGTGGGTGAAAGATGTGCTTTCTAATGAGTTGTATTGGGATAACCAGAAATTCAAACTAGACCAAGGTACCACTTCTCACCTATCAGACGGACAGAGACCCAAAGCTTGACAACACACGCTGACAGCGAAGCTGTAGAGAAACAAGCACTCTTGTCCACCGCTGGTGGAAATGCAGAATGGACGACCCCTATGCAAGGAAATTTGGACCATCTAGCAAAATCACATACGCATTTACATTTTTGACCTAGACGCCGCACTTCCAGGTATCTACCTCAGACACAGTACAAAAAGGTGCATGCAGGAGACCGTTAATAGCAGCATATTCATAATACCAATAAAATGGGAAACAACCTGAATATCTTCATGTGAGGATAGACTGAAGTAATAAATAAATATATAATATAATATATAAGTACATACATAAATATATATACTCACAATGGAGCATTATGCAACTATAAAAAGAAATAAGGTGCGTGCTCGCTTTGGCAGCACATGTACTAAAATTGAAATGATACAGAGATGATTAGCATGGCCTCTGCTCAGGGATGACATGCAAATTCTTGAAGCATTTCATAGTTTTACTGGATAAAGAAGTTGTGGTATATTTATATGATGGACTACTACTCAGTGATAAAAAAGAATAAAATAATGCCATTTACAGCAACGTGGATGGAACTAGAGATTGTCATTCTAAGTGAAGTAAGCCAGAAAGAGAAAGAAAAATACCATACAATATCACTCATATGTGGAATCTAAAAAAACAAAGAAAAAAGAAAAAAGAGGACACTAATGAACTCATTTACAGAACAGAAATAGACTCGCAGACATAATAAACAATCATGGTTACTGGTGGGAAGGGGGTGGGAAGGGATATATTTGGGAATTTGAGATTTGCAAATGTTAACCACTATATTCAAAAATAGATAAAAAACAAAATTCTTAAGTATAGCACAGGGAACTATATTCAATATCTTGCAATACCTTTAATGAAAAAGAATATATATATATATATATATATATAAAAAAACTGAGACATTATGCTGTACACCAGAAATTGGCACATTGTAACTGACTGTACTTCAATTTTTTGAAAAGTTAAAAAAAATGAGGTGTATTTCTTTAAGCTATTAGATATAATAAGTTAAAGAAGCAGAGTGAGGCAAAGTGTGTATGGGGCACTATGGTCTATCTTGAATGTGCTACAAGTATGTGAACACAAGCACATATACAAGACTTGTTTGTGTTTTTAAGCAGATAAATCTTAAAATTATCCATGGAGGGAAGGAGGAAATTAGATAGAGGGAACAGGAATGGAAGCAAGACTTCTTTGAATAACCCATGGACTTTTAGGATTAACTAGAACCATGGAAATATTTTACATTACTATAAAACAAAAATTCCTTTTTAAAAAGTAAATCCCAAAACCAAAAGCAAAATGAAACAAAAGAACGTAAATATATGTCCGGTTAGTAGATACAAAGAGACAGATTATTCCATATGACTTTAAAACGTAATAATTTGACTGCACTATCATGGTGGGCTATACCTTAGGACAAAAAGAATGGGAGGCAGGGAGAACACATGATTTTCAATAACTATCCTGTTGGCAGAGAGCTGGTATTGTTCTGAGATACTATATATATAGTATGAAATAATGCAAGTGATAATAACGTTAGTATCATTGACAACTGGGATTTGTCAGCATGGGAGAAAGGAAATACAGATGTAAAATTAATTGGAAGCTTAACAACCAATTGCAATGATGAACCTTATGCGAATCCTGATTTGAACCAATATCAAACTAAGAAGGAAAAAAGTAAGACAACAGGGGCCCTGACTGGAGGATTATTGGTATAAGGAATTATTATTGATTCTTTATAGGTGATAATGTATTGCTTTTTTAAAAAAAAGAATCCTTATCTTTTAGAGAGACATATTGAAATATTTACAGGGGAAATTATATACTATTTGAGTTTGGCTTCCAAATGATCTGGGATGGAGGGAAGGGGTGGGGATGGAGATGAAACTAGATCGGCCAGAAATTAATATTTGTTGATTCTGAGGGATAGGTTCAGGGGGAGTTAATCGTCTCCCTATTCTTGAAATGTTTGACGTTTTCCATCATCAAAGGTATTTTTTTTCTTTAATTTTTAAAAAAGAATTCTTTAATTCTTAAAAAAAACGAAGAAGAAGGAAAAGGAGAGGCAGAAGAAATGAAAATGAGTCAGGGTTTGAATAAGGAATGTACAGTGGAGGTTCTGCAGTCGCCTCTCTGCTGGTTTCCTTGACTGTGGTACCACCCGCCCCAGCCCAGTCACCTAAACTTCCACGTACAGTGTCACTCTCCTGCTCCAAACTCTTTAGCAGGCATGCAAGACACTTCAGAATGGAGTCCGAGCTCTTTCTTGCAGTACGTGACTCACTCTGTGAGTCCCCTGTCTCTACTCCTTTGAACATGGGCTGCCTCTCTCTGGAAGGTCCTTTACAACCTTTCCTACTAGTGAGCTCCTATGCATCCCTCAAAACAATGCTTGATCTTTGCCTCTTCTGTGATGTTCTCCATGAATTCCCTAAACAAAATGACGCAGTCCCCATCTCTTCACAGTGATTATAGCAATACTGCTGTTGATGTCTGGGGGTTTGTTTCCCACCCCACTGTCCCCACTTGCTCTCCAAAAGCAAGGTCCTATTAGCATTCAGCTCAGGTCTCTGTCTGGCAGGACAAGGCTTAGCACTAGAGAGGTTCTCCACGGGTGCTGAGTGAATAAACAGGCATCCCCCCCTGCCCAGCCCCCTCAGTTCTGACCACAGCTCTGACTCCAGCTTTCCACTTCCTTCAGCTGCATCGTTTAGTGCATTCAGCCCTGTTACATTTCATCCCATTCCACTTTGGAAAACTTCTCCCCCCCCCCCCCCAGCTTGTCTGTGTCGGGGGTATTGGATTGATAGGCGTGACCATAGTTTGAAATTCCAAAGACAGGGAACAGTGCTTTTTGCTAGTGTCTTCAGGATGACAAGCGGAACAAGGAAGAGACAGAGGCAGTGTCACCAGGCCAGCATCTCCTGATGGCAAGGACGTTGCCCTACTTATCTTTTCATCTTCCATTTCCTGGATGGACCCCAGTGGGTGCCTCATGATGGGGGCTAAAGCAGATGGGGGTGGGGAAAAAAGAGAACCACCCAATTCTGATGTCACGCTGTTTTAAACAATGTAAATGATCTTCACCCTGGAGGGCTGAAAAAAATATGGTTAAGAGGAAATTGATACTACAATTAAAAAATAAATAAATAAATACATTTTAAAAAGAGAGGGAAAAAAAGAGGAAACTGACCCTAACATGGCTGAGATGGTGGTAAGAGGATTGATACAGGTTAAGGAATATCTGGTCCTCAAGTCCAGATAAATTACAACGCAAAGTACCATGTGAACTTGCAGGAATGAATGGCAAATTGTACCCTACATCTCTCCAGGAGGTGCGAAGCCCAGGAAAGAGGCCAAAAACCAGAATATATGTCTGGGGGAAATGCTGTCTGTTTCTCCAATGAGGAAAAGTGGATTCTGATCAGATGCTTTAACAGAAAGTCCTGGTGCAAGTTCGGGATGGAGGGGTTGGTAGTCAGCTCCTTGCAGAGACCACGTAGCTGGGCAGGGAACAGAAGCATGAGAGGCACATGGGATCTGTAGCTGGGGATGCTTCAGCAGCTGTAGAGGGTGAGTTCTGGTCAAAGAATTGCTGCCCCAGGAGCCAAGTGGAGTGTCACCCGACTCTGTGCTCAGCCCGACCCGACACTACAGTTCTGTTGGTGACTTACATGAAGACGGAGAAGGTGGCTGATCATATGTGAGGATGTCCCAAAGCTAGAACCTCTAACTTGGGATGCAGAACCAAGATTTGAAATTATAAGACCTCACTACCCTAGAAGAATGAGAAGAAACTGGCAAAATGTAATCTTTGAGCTTCACAAAACCCATCCCATGAGGAAAGAATGGGGAGATACGGCTTGGCAGCAACGCCTGAGAGAGAGAGAAAAGAAAAATCTGAGGGTGTTTAAATTCAGTCCAGCTCATTTCAAACAGTGTGGTAATGTACAGCCTTTAGTCTCATTGACTCGCTTGGTAATGTTTCCAGAGCTGCCCTCTGATGCGCCTTCCCTGATCTGCTCGACACTGCACCCCAGTGTCCAGCACAGTGGAGGCTGGTGGGGTGCATGAAGGAGCCAAGCCTTGGGCGAGACCCTGGAAGTGGACGGGGTGAGGTGCAGCCTTCCCCCTCACAGGCGCCCACACTGGACACGACGGCACAAAGGACAGGGACACTTTGAGTACCCAGGGCAGCCTGTGGGTGGGGTGATCACATGATTTATCAACCGAACTGGTACCCACAGTGAAAGGGAGCACTTTCCATGATGATGCTAGACAACATGCGTAGATGGGACCAGCCCCAGAAGAACAGAGATGCGTAGTCACCCGCTGTGGAGATGACAAGAACATTAAGTGGGCTTGTGCTCTTAGGCCCCACAGCTCTTCTTCTGGGAAATGTATCTCAAATCTGGGGAATGTTTTATGCAAAAGATGTCCATCAAAATGCCATTTATAATGACCATGACCAAAATATCCCACATTAGAGGGATCTTTAAGTAAGCTATGGCATGTTGTTCCACACAGTGGAATTTTCGGCAGCCACTTGAAAAGGTTTTACAAAGAGTTTATTTCAATGTGGCAAAGAGATAGCTAATAGAATGCTGTGTGAAAAAAGCAAAATACAATCTCATTTGTCTAATACAATTATAACTCTAGTCTTAAATAGTCAACCCCTGCTTAGAATAAAAGACTGGAAGGAAATTCAGCAACATGTTAAAGGCGGTTATTTGGGGGCTGGGTTCTATTTTTTGTACTTATTTTTTTGTATTTTCTTCTTTTAATGTCTCTATTGTGGTATGATTCCTGTACAGTAAACTACACATATTTCAGATGTACAATTTCATGAATTTTGATAGATGTTTACACCAATGAAACCACCACCACAATCAAGACAGCTAACATTTCCATCACTCCCCAAGAGGAGCAAATTTTGAATTCCCAGTTTATCCCTTCTCATTCCCTTTACCCTCTGGTAACTATAATTTTTTTCTCTATGTCTGTGAGTCTGTTTCTGTTTTGTAGATAAGGTCATTTTGTGTCCCTTATTTTTTAGATTCCACATATAAGTCATATCGTATGGTATTTTTCTTTCTCTTTCTGACTTACTTCACTTAGAATGACATTCTCCAGGTCCATCCATGTTGCTGCAAATGGCATTGTTTTATTCATTATGGCTGAGTAGTATTCCGTGTGTGTGTGTGTGTGTGTGTGTGTGTGTGTGTGTATGTGCAGCATGTAGAATAAAGATCCTGACAGAATATGTCCACACTTTAATCGCCTAAACCTGTGATTATGTCACCTTACGTGGCAAAAGAGACTTTGCAGCTGTGATTAGATTAATGACCCTGAGATGGGGAAATTACCCCACAGTATTATCCGGGTAGACTCAATCTAATCACACTGAGTCCTTAAAAGTGGAAGAGGAGGCTGATGAGTGAGTCAGAGGCATGTACTTGAGCAGGACTACACCAGCCGCTGCTCGCTGTGGAGACATAGAACGGTGGCCACGAGGCAAGGAGTGAGGTGGAAACTGCTCTCAATTTACAGCCAGCAAGAAAGTTGGGACCCTGGTCCTACAACCACAAAGAACTGAGCTCTGCCAACAGCCTAAATGAGCAGGGAACAGATTCTCCCCTAGACCCTCCAGGATGGGATGCAGCTCAGCTGTCACCTTGATTGATTTCAGTCTGGTGAGACCAGTTCTGGCCTTCTAGTCTACAGAATAGTGAGATAATAAATATGTGTCATTTTAAGCCCTACATTTGTGATAATTTGTCATGGCCATAGTAGAAAACAAACCCGGGCATGGATGGAGCACTGGCTGGGGTTGGGACACCGTGGCACTACCACTGGGTGTCCGTCTGCCCTTGGCTCTTGGACTTCTACTTCCACACGAGGCAAGGGTGATCTCTTAGCCGTCTCCTGCTCTGATCCTCTGTGTGGCATATGTACTTTATTGGCCCTGAATTTTGTAGAGAAAGGAGGTTTTTCCCCATCACAAAGCACAGGATCACATGAAGGTTCCTCCAAAAATTATAGAACAACCATATGATCCAGCAGTCCCACCTCTGGGTGTATATCCTTAAGGAAAGGAAAACATTATGTGGACCAGAAGTCAGCAGCACTCTCATGTTCATTGCAGCATTAGTCACAACAGTCAAGACATGGAAACAACCTGCGTGTCTATCAATGGATGAATGAATAAAGTGTAGTGTGTGTGTGTGCGTATATATATTTACTTATATAAAAAATAGAATATTATTCAGCCGTCAAAAGGAAACCCTGCCATTTGTGACAACATGGATAGATATGGAGGACATTTTGCTAAGTGAAATAAGTCAGAGAAAGACAAATACTGCATGATCTCACTTAGATGTGGAATCTTAAAAAACTGAACTCACAGAAACAGAGACTAGATTGGTGGTTGCCAGAGGCAAGGGTTGTGGGGTCGGTGAAGTGGGTGAAAAAGGTCAAAAGGCATAAACTTCCACTGATGAGATGAGTAAGTCCTGGGGATGTTTGTCATGGACAGCATGGTGATTACGGTTAACAAGACTGTGCTGCATATTTGAAAGTTGATAAGAGAGTAGATCTTAAAAGTTCTCAACACAAGAAAGAAGATTTTGTAACTGTGTGAGGTAATGGATGTTAATGAAACTTATTGTGGTAATCATTTTGCGATATCTACATGTATCGAGTCATTATGGTCGAGGGTGTAGCTCAGTGGTACAGCACATGCTTAGCATGCATGAGGTCCTGGGTTCAATCCCCAGTATCTCCATTAAAAATTTTTGTTTTTAAGAGTGAATGAATGAATGAATGAATGTTATTAAAAAATTATTATGTTGTACATCTTAAGCTAATACAGCATCATATGTCAATTATCTCTCAATAAAACTGGGGAAAAGTGAAATACATTATTGAAAAAGCACAGACCCCTAGCCTCCTCCGTCAGATGGCTATGGGGGTGGAGGAAGGTGAAGGGGTACTCGGGGGAGCAAGCCCAAAGCCTCTGGGTCCCAGAGCTGCCAGCAAGCTCTGACTGCAGGTGTCTGGCTGGGCTTTGTGCTTCGTGCAGCTGTGCTTCAAGGAGAGGTCCACGCTGGCTTGTGGGCGCTCACAGGCTGGCTGCCCTGGGCATGGGGCGGGGAACAAGCAGAAGGCTGGGAGGCTGGGTTCCCACTGGGAAGCAGACCTCCTGAAAGAGGCGTGCTGGGGCCTCCCTGCCTCATCGTGCCTCCTCCCCGGCCCTTTCCTGGGGCACCAAGTGAGAGGGGGGCCTGGCATGGGGTGGGATGGGAGGTGAGGTGGCTCTCTGCAGGGCGCTTGGGGGCCTCCCTGGCCCAGACACTGCCGCCCTGCTCTGCTCTCCTCAGCAGCGCCAGCGCCTGCGGCCTCCCACCCTGGTGCTTTGATCCAGTGGCAGACAGGCCCTGGGGTGCTCCCTGTCTGTTCCTGTCTCTGGGTGCGAGCCAAGATGGAATGTGGGAGGCCGACGTAGGCTGGGGCTCCCCACCCTGCCAGGGTGACATGGCTCATCCTAGGCTGGCCCATGTGGGAGCCTGAGCACCTTCCTCGGACTGGAATCCCCCCAGAAGCCCAGAGCCACACTTAACCGAGTTAATCTGGGCCTTAGTTTCCCCATCTGTCAAACAGAGATAGTTAACAGCACTGACCTCAGAGGGTTGTTATGATGATAAAAATTAGAAATTTTCTAATGAGGTCTTAATATGCCAGAGCCTGGCATATTAGAAGTAAGTGTTCTATAGATTTTAACTGATTGTTAACCACAGCATTAATAAAATCACGACGGAGTCATTGTGAGGACTGGAGCAATTCACTTCTCCCCTTGGGCCTCCATTTCCATGTCCAGAATGAACGGGTTGTACTGGATTGTCTCTGTAGTCCTGTCCCTCCCTGAGATCTCGCGTTGCCTCAGTTTCCTCACCCTCCTCCTGGTCTGGTGGGCATGCGTCAAGCACAGGCTGATGCTGGACTGGTTCCTGATCACCGTCTGCTGCCTGGGGGGGCCTCACTGGAAGATGGGGCTGGCAGAATTTTAGACCCTCCCATGCCTGCCCCGGCCTGTCTTCACCAGGCACACTGCAGGCTCAGTCAGGATGGCGGCCAAGGATTGGGGAAGCCTGGGGAGTGATCGTGGCCATGCTAATGTATAGGACAAGTCTTGCTGAGTCACGATCAGCCTTCACCATGGTCCTCCTTCCCCTCCTTCATCTTCTCTAAAGTTCCAGCCCTCCAGGAGCTAAGTTTCACCTACCCTGTCATGCACGACAGGAAGCCCTCAAAGAAATGTGAGCACCAGGTCTGGCCATAGTAGACAGTGAGTATGTATCAGGTGAATATATATCTGGACAGGGCTGGTGAGGACCAGGATACCCATCATCACTGACGTCCAGTGTAATGGTCCAGATGGCTAAGCTGTGTTCACAGACTCAGTGAGCAGGAAGGCTTTGCTAGTTGGGGTGGGGCGCACAGGTGATAGGCTGGGGCCTGAGCTGCATCCCCTCATCTTGTCCATTTCGGGTGCTCCAGGCTGGGCCTGACTTCCAGCTGCCAGCACCCCCATCTGTCTGGACACTGGGGACCACTCAATTTGCACTTCAGCTGCAAGCCGCAGGGAATTATGTCCCCTGGGAGCAGCCTCCATCAGTGATAAACAGGAGCTGGTGGGTAAACCCCTCAGCGCCCATACCCCTTGGTTCCTCACCATCTCCCTGAGTCACCACAGGATACCAGCTCCCGTGATGGAGACCTGCTGGATGACGTGCTCTTTATTGGCTTCCTTCCCTTCCCTCTTTCACTTCTCCACTCCTGTTATGGGCTGATTTGTGTCCCTCCCAAACTCATATGTTGAATTCTTAACCCCCAGTACCTCAGAATGGGACCTTATTTGGAAATAAGATTGCTGCAGATATGATTAGTTAAGATGAGGTCATTTGGATGGGCCTTAACCCAACATGACCGTGTCTCTATAAAAAGGGGGAATCTGGACAGTGAGACACACATGCAAGAGAAACACCATGTGAAGATGAAGGCAGAGATCGGGGTGATGCTTCTACAAGCCAAAGAATGCCATAGGTTACCGGCACACCGGAAGCTAGCCCTCAGAAGGACCCAACCCTGCTGATACCTTGATTTCGGACTTCTAGCCTCTCAAAACTGAGAAACAATATCTTCACATTGTTCAAGTCACCCAGCGTGTGGTACTGTTACAGCAGCTCTGGCAAACTAACACTTTCCTCATGCTAGCCTTCTCTAGACCTGCCAAATAAAGTATTTGCACTTGAATCTTCAACTCAGGGTCAGGAACCCAAGCTGAGAGACAGAGGAGAGCAGAGGATGCTCGTTTCATAAGGCACGAGGATGCCAAGAGGTACGCATTAAAACAACCCCAGGAACTTGAGGGGCAGGGGCTGACCCAGAGCTCCAGCCCAGCCTTGGGGGGAGGTAGGAGTCCCGGAATCAGGATCTGTGGATACTCAGAGTGATTCTGTGCATTGTCAGGTGGAGGAAGTCAGGGCGGGTAATGGGCTCAGTTGTCAAGGCAATCGCTCACTCCACACCCTCTGTCACCCAACTTTGGTTCCCGGATGATGGAGAGAGGGCTATGCGGCCGCCACACTCACTGGGGCAGAGTTAGGGCTCAGGGATTTGCGTGCGTCCCAAGAGCTTCCTGCAGAGAAACTAGCCCTCTGCGGAACAAAGTGGGTAGGTAGTTGACATGCTGGCCCCAAACAAGGTCCTCTGAGAGTATTACTCTTTAATAAGACAGAGTCCACCAGCAAAAATGGAGGAAAAAAAGTCCATAGAAGAGTTGTGGGAAAAAAGAACAATTTGGTTTTTGTTAAAACTTCAGTGTTAATTTTGGGGAAGATAAGTGTTCACAGAGAGGGGAATGACAAAGTACAGAGGAATTCATCCTTGTGACTTGGCCAAGGTCCTAACTCAGACTGCTCCCTGCCTCCTGAGTCCGAGTCCCTTTCTCCTGACTGAACCACGTGGCTTCAGTTCTGGGCGTATGTGACGTGTTTCTCCTGGTTGGAAACTGAGGGCTGATGATCTGAGAAAGAGCAAGACCAGGAGTGGGAGCTGAGGCTTGGCTGTGCCAAACCCAAGTCCCCATAAGAAAGACCTCATTTACTGCTCCTCAAAACAGAGGGGATAGCAGGTGGGCATAGCTCAGTGGCAGAGCACATGCTTAGCATGCTCGAGGTCCTGAGTTCAATCCCCAGTACCTCCACTGGAAATTTGCACCTTTTGGGGAGTGATGGAAATGTTAGCTGTCCTCATTGTGGTGGTGGTTTCATGTATGTATACATTTATCAAAATTCATCAGATTGTACATCTGAAATATGTGTGGCTTACTGTGCAGGAATCATACCACAATAAAGGTGTTTAAATAAATAAATAAACCAACCAATCAACCTAATTACTATCCCACCCCCACCTCCTGCTCAAACAAACAAACAAAAAGCAGAGGGGACAGGGCATTACAAAGCTCTCCGCTCACCAACTCTGGCTGCAGTTGGTTGCGGGGACCTTCCCGGGCCTTCCTCTGAGATGCTGCTGGCGCCGGTCACGGAGGGTGAGGTTGAGGAGGTCCCTGGGAGTGGAGTCCTGGTAGGAAGGCAGGGTGGCAGGGCGATGTGGGGGGCGAAGGCTTGGGGCCAAACGGGCAGCCTGTGGGTGCTAGAGCCGGGAAGGATTCCTGATGGTTTGGGTGTAACTTGAAATTCTGCCATTTTCCATCTTATCTCACCATCAGAAGGAAATCAGACAAGGGAGCATGAGCTCATTCTAATAGAAGTCGTTTTTCACCCTCAGGTTCCTATCAATTAAATCCTCTCCCTTCTGCTGATCATCTTCAGAAACTCTCTGCAAGGCCTTTCTGGATGGATGGCTCAGAGCGAATGAGGCCACCAAGCATTTGTGGAGTGCTGTCCCCACAGGGCCATGGGACAGCTCCTCAGCCTTTGGTGTCACTTGGCTTGGATTTGAAGCTCAACTCTGCCATTATCCTGTCACTGTCAGCTGGTACTGAGCCAGTCTGAACCTTAACTTTCCCATCTATGAAGTGGGAAGTTTCTACCGATTGCAATCCTTGGCATTTACCCAAACAAATGGAAAACTTATATAGAGACAAAACACAAAAACCTGTAGAGGAATGTTTACAGAAGCTTTATTCATAAGTGTCACACCTTGGAAGCAACCAAGATGTCCTTCAGTAGATGAATGGACGAATAAACTGTACATTCAGACAATGGAATATCATCCAGTGATAAAAAGAAGTGAACTATCAAGCCATGAAAAGATTTAGAGAAAACATAAATGCACATTACCAAGTGGAAGAAGTAATCTTAAAAGGCAGCACGCAATATGATTCCAACTATTTAATCTTTTGGAAAAGGCAAAACTATGGATGTGGTAAAAGAAACAGTGGTATGGAGATTCCTAAACAAACTAAAATAGACTTACCATCTGTCCCAGCAATCCCACTCCTGGGCATATATCCAGAGGGAACCTTAATTCAAAAAGACACATGTACCCCAATGTTCATAGCAGCACTATTTACAATAGCCAAGACAAGGAAGCAACCTAAATGTCCACTGACAGATGACTGGATAAAGAAGCTGTGGTATATTTATACAATGGACAACTACTCAGCCATAAAAAAGAGTAAAATAAGGCCATTTGCAGCAGCATGGATGGACCTGGAGATTGTCATTCTAAGTGAAGTCAGCCAGAAAGAGAAAGAAAAATACCATATTATATTACTTATATGTGGAATCTAAAGAAAAAAAAAGACAAATGAACTTATTTACAAAACAGAAATAAACTCACAGTCATAGAAAACAAACTTATGGTTACCTGGTGGGGAAGGGGTGGGAAAGGGATAAGCTGGGAGTTCAAGATTTGCAGATACTAACTAATACATAAAAAATAGATAAACAATGAGTTTATACTGTATAGCACAGGGAACTATATTCAATATCTTGTAGTAACTTATGGTAAAAGATAATATGAAAATGAATGTATGTGTGTCCCTATATGACTGAAGTACTGTGCTGTACACCAGAAATTGACACAACACTGTAAACTGACTGTACTTCAATAAAAATACATTAAGAAAAATAAAAATAAAATAAAACAAGTTTAGAGACTTTCAGTGGCAATATCTCATTGTGCCTCATCTTCCTCATCTAGAAAATGGGCAGATCACAGTACCTACCCCGAAGAATGGTTGTGAAGGTTAAATGAAGGAACCCACACATAGCACCCAGCCCAGAGCCCGGCACCTGCCATCCCTTCTAAAAATCACCTCTTATGATTATGATCTCATTCTTGTGTTGGACTAGGAAATTACTGCCAGAACTCCTGGAAATTACAAATCCTATGAATGCACGAATGCAAAGCAGGAATGAACTGCATTCTGTTCAAAGCTGGTGAGTGGGAGGAACACTTTCCTCAGCCTGTGTTGGGCAGGAGTCTAACTCCACTCACAGCCATCCCAGCCTGGGCCGGGACCTGGGGCTCAGACGTGCACAAACAACCAGAAAGGGTTGTGCTGAAACAGTTGCTCAGGTCATATTTTCCCTGTATTCTGCATTATAAAAGAGACTTGTGCTCATTGTAAAAAGTTAACAGGAAAGGCCTCTGCCTCCTTCAGCATCCCTGGTGGTGGGACTGGTCCCTCCCTGTTGTGGTCTAGGAATGCAGAACGTGCAGAGATAGCATCTTGACTCTTTTTCTTTGGGGCAAGTTCAGTATCAGCCAATACTGATCCAAGATCACCTGCAGAGAGGTGCCCTTCAGAGAGGTGCTCTAAATGGTTTCGGGGACTTTTATGGCATAAAAGGGGTTTGTCTACTCCCCACACTTTCCCTGAAAACAAGATGTCTTGATACAGAGTCAGAGTGGGGAAGCCTTTCTCTTGCCAGAGAAGGAAGTGAGTTCCAGCCCCAGACGACTAAGCAGATCAGGAGAGCTCTGTAGTCAGGACTTAAGGGTCAATTGGGACCCCTGGGGAGAAGGCTTCTCTTGCAAATGCCTCCTGGGGGCAGAGAGGCACCTGCTGCGTTTCAGTGATAACCTCGTCTGTTTTCTGCATCTCCTCTTCTCCCAAATGCCAAGTCCACCCGCAGATGTCACCACAGTGCGGACCAGAACCGCAGGCCCAGTGGCGGCAGGCATTGTACCGGCAGCGGAGGCCAGGGCCGCTCGCAGGACCCGGCTGCTGGGACTTGGCTGTGCATCTTCTTGACTGTTCCTTCCACCTTTCCAGCCACTAGGGGAAAGAAGCTTCTGCCACGGCTTCAAGACACATCTGTGCATCTTCCCCTCCTGTGAGAGGGAAATAATAATTTTTTCAGCTACAAACCAGCAGTTCCGCATTTTGCCCTGTACCCCTCCGTTGACAGTGTTTGGAAGGCCTCACTCTTGATCTCAGGACACATGGGTCCTGGATGACACTGGCAGGAAAACGGGGCACCAAAGTATGGCCACCTCCCAGGTCTTGGGCGAGTCCCTGGCTTCTCATAGGAAAGAATTCAAGAGTGAGCCACAGCTGAGTGAAGGCAGATGTATTCAGAGAGATGCACACTCCATAGACCAAGTGCGGGCTGTCTCTGAAGGTGAGAGAGCGAGCTGTTGTTAGTTCTTATGGGATGGGTAACTTCATATGCTAACAAGTGGGAGGATTATTCCAACTACTGGGGAAGGGGCGGGGAGTCCCAGGAACCTCAGAACTGTCATGGAGCCTGGGCGGTGGGGGGGGTGGCACTTAGTGTGCTAGTATATTACAGTGAGCGTGTAATGAGGTTCAGGGGCTGCTGGGAGTTGAATCTTGTGCCATTTTGGGCTCAGTCGGGTTCTAACCAGTTTAGGTCCTATCCGCAATTGCTGTGTCATTCTTTTCCTGGTTATGCCCTGCCCCCCTCCCTCCTGTCTCAATACCAGCGGTCCGCCCCCCTCCTCTCCCGCCTCAGTTCTCCCCCAGCCAGGATCCCGCCTTGTTGAATGGGTCACACGGCTCATCTCTGAGCCTTCACACCTCCATCCTCTCAGCTGGGCATCCTCTCCTCCACTCTGTCCGTTTTCTTCTTCCAGTGTCTGCCGAGACGTCTGCTTCATTCCTGGACGCCGTCCCCATAGGCTGTCATCATCCCCTTCACGTCCTAGAATGACCCATCTTTTCAAATATGTGTAGACATAAGCTGGATGATATTATAAATATTATTCTAAAACTTGCTTTTTCCTTTCAACATTTTTCTTGACCCCTTGTTCCGAGAGCTTCCCCATGCCCCATGGGAAGGATGCACATGATATGTTATTGGGCGACTCCTTTGTTGATGGGCACTTAGGTTGTTCCCATTTTCATGATGACAGAGAATACTGCAGAGAACATTGTGCACGTATCTTTGCACGGATGTGGAAGAATCGTTTGGGATGGAAAACTGAAGGTAGGATTCCTGGGTCACAGGGTATATTCAGCTTTGAAAAGGGATTCCCAAGTGCTCTTCAGCCCCCACCAATGGTGGAACAGCCCTCGATACTCGCTCGGGGTCTGACGGGACTGAGCCCTGGAGCATCCTCGTCAGAGAGCTGTTGGTCAGCGTCTCCCAGCCTCCCAGCCGCCCCGTGCTTTTCTCAGAGCATCTTCCTCTCCCTCCCAGGAGTCAGATGGCTCCGGCTTCCAGGATCCAGAACGCCTTTGAGGGGGCGGGGCGACATCTGAGATGAGGATTAGAACAGGAACCCAAAGCTTTTAGTCCTTAATGGAAAAAAACCCTTTGTCTTGCTGATTGACCTGCTGGGGTTTTGACATGCTTTTGGGTTTTGTTTTGTTGGAAGTGGCAGGTGCCCAGAGAATGCTGCATGTGAATCCACTGGTGGGTGAAAGGGCGTGGCTCGTGGGGAGCCTGGTGGGAGCAGCAGGAGGGCTTTAGGCCAAAGTAGTTGCTTTGGGGTCTTATTTCCCTACATTCACATATCCATCCATTAATCAAGCCACTCATTCACAACATAATTACTGAGTGCTTTCCATATGCCAGGCACAGTGCTAGGCTTGGGAAGCCGTCATTAAACAAACACAGGTGTGTGTGTGGGGTGGGGAGGGAATGCGGCTGGGGTGGGGGTGGGGGTAACAATGGGAGGAGAGAGTGTTGCTAGTGAAGTCCCCAAAGTAGGAAGGACCACAGGGTGGGGAGAGAAATGAGGCTCCAGTTTAGGCAGGCCCTGGATCCCACGGGGTTTGGTGGGCACCCTGAGAGCCATGGGGCACCAACCACCGAAGTATTTTTAAGCAAGAGTAGAGTAACAGAATTTGATTTGTGATATTTTTTGTTTGTTTGTTGTGGGGGGATTCTTTGTGGGGGAGGAGGTAATTAGGTTTATTCATTTATTTATTTTAATGGAGGTACGAGGGGTTAAACCCAAGACAGAAAGAGCAGAACTCTAACTAACCCACAAAACGGCTTCCCTGATGCTAAGGCTGTTTGCAGCTGTTGCTGGTTCATTTTGACACACCTTGTTTTTCTTTCTGTTGACTCGCTCAGTGGCTTTGCTAAAACAGCCCCCAACCTTCCCTATGTAGTCTTTTACCCAGAAGCTGTTTTCCAGAATGAAAGTCACGGGTTGATGGCTTCGGAAGAGTGGACAGACCCTAAGGCGTTTTCTGTGACGCCAGATGGACTTATCAAGATTAAGAAGAATCAGCTCCACAGACTGCTCCATCCAGGTTTTCTGTAAAACCTCGAGACCCCAACGCCAAGATGGAATCACAGTTTCAGCTTGCTCTGACTCCCCTTTGCCTGGCAAAGCAAAAGGCTGCTCTTTCTGATGCTCTGAAAACTCTTGTCTCCAAGTCTGAATTCGTCTTTCAGGGCACAGAGGCTGCTTTTCCGGCAACAGGACCTCATGCAGGCTACACACTCACTCTACCACTGAGCTTTACCCTCCTCCCTTGATTTGTGATATTAAAGCATCCCCCCCATTTGCTCGGGGATGTGAGGACCCAGTTGACCGCAGGCTTGGAGGGAGGACTGGCATCCACCTTGGGCAGCAGATTCACTGGGTTTCCTTTCCTCCAGTTAATTCTAATTCCTCCCTTGTTCCTGGCATGGGGCTGGGATTAAACGACAGTGGCCTGGGAATTGGGCACGTGCTGGGGTAAGGGCGGGCAGCCAGGCCCGGCTCCTGGTGGCCAGTCCCCAGCAATGCCGGGCCCAAGGGCTGGGTGCTCCATTGGTCCTTGGAGAGGGAGGAAGAGAGCCTGGAGCAGCTAAGCAGGCTGGATGGTGGGGCATCAGGGGTCCCTCTCCCACCCGCTCCTCCTCACTGCCACCCCCACACTGCCTACCTGGAGGTCCAGACAGACAGCGGCAGTTTTCCAAATTGGCTAGGCTAAAGCTTTCAAAATGCAATGACAGAACCCATCTGAGACCATGAACTGAGGTAGTTCCCTGCGTATAGGATCCTTTTTTAATGCTCCAAGCCACCCTGGGAGAGGGTGACACGCCCATTAGACAGAGGAGGAGGCTGCGCATCTGAGACACCGAGTTGCCCCAAGTCTATTGATCCTTTTCTAACTTCTCAGAGTCTTGGAAGTAGAAGTCTTTCCAGGTGTCTGACCTCAGAGCACCTGCAGGTCCTTTGGGCCCCTCACCTCCTCTCTCAGCTGGGGCCACGTATATTCCCTGTCCTGGGGCGTCAGCCCACCAGGCCCATCACAGTGTAAGAGAACCTGGGGACCTTGTCACCCAGTGGCCCTCAGGTCATCAGTCCCCTCTCTGGAGCACGCATGGCTGGAAGGCCAGCATCTGCTCTGACTCACCTGTCTCCCTCCCCAGCACCCCGGAGCCTGTCCTGGCAGTGCAGACGTCGGGGGAAGTGCACAGTGAGTGTTCATGGGGTTATTATTTAGAGACCTTAGGCAGAGACCTTAATGTTGTTCAGAGTGGCCCAGTGAAAAGCAGCTCCCCCTCCCATTTCTGAGCCCCAGCCAGGCTGTCCTGGATTCTAGGAGTTCTAACATAAAGGCTTAAGCGTGCTTTCCTGGAGGGCACAGCGGGTGTAGTGGGTCAGTGTGTGGTCTCTGGGCCCAGATCCTGGCCACTCACCCACTCTGTGAGTGTGGACAGGCTACTCAGCTTCTCTGTGTGTCTGTTTCCCCATCAGTAAATGGAGACACGTTAGCATCGAGCCCATAGGGTTGAAGATGAACTGAGTTAACATGAACAGCATGCAAACAATAGAGCCCGGTAAATACACAAACATTTCTTAGTCTTGTCCTGCCCTCGGGAGACTTGGTGTTTGAGAGGGACTGACTTGCAATTATAATAGCACAGGATACACCCCCCCAAGGGGACCAAGTGCCCACAGATGCTCCGACTCATGGTTTTGAAGTCAGGGAGGATCCAGGGAAAAGTTCCCATTTTAAGCCCCTGATACCTTCTGATTCATAGTTGGAAAAAGATTGTTCTTTGTTTTGGGAAAAACACTTAGAAGTTACAGCGAGGCATTGTATTCCTGACCTGAAAGTTTCCGCTTATGAGCTAAATAATCTTGTTTGAAAGCGTCCATGGTTGTCCTTGCTGGGAGCAGAGTTGCTTCTGACCAGGTGGTCTTGGCGACTAAAGAGGAGAATCAATAACCAGATGAGGGAGAAATTCTTTCTGTCCTCCCAGGGCCCAGAGAAACCTGGGCAGGCCTGGGAGAGGTGGATCCCGGTGGAGGGCCTCGGTCACAGGGAGGTGGGACCAGAAGGTTGGCTGGCCCCAGTCCCGAGGCAGCAGGCCCTACTGGAGAGCATCCCGTGGGCCGGAGCAGGTGCCCAGCCCTTAGTCCCCCAAGCAGGGGTGCTCTGGCCCAATTTGAAGCTTTTCCCTTTTACATGTTAACCCCCTCCTGTCATTCCTAGACTTTTCTGGAAAAGTTTGTTTCCGATCTTAGCCATGTTTGGATATTTGGGGGATTCATAGAAGATCCTGGGCCTGAGATGAGTGGCAGTGGAGCAAGAAGAGAAGGAGCAGTGAGGAGAAAAGACGTGACAGGACAGTAAGATATCCGAAGAAATACTCCAGAGAGAAACTGGGCAATGGCTAGCTGTCCTGTGGTCTCAGCCCAGTGCTCCTTGGGCATAAAGGGCAGGGTGACCTTGCAGGCTGGAGAACCTGTAGAATCAGGATTGACTTAGCTGCAGAGTGAGGAAAGCAGGGCTCAGGGAGGGCTGCCCAGAGGAGGTGGCTCAGAGGCAGAGTTTTGAAGGATGAATAGGAGTTTGATAGCAAACCAGATGAGGGAAGGTATTCCAACCACCCTCCCCAGTTTCCACCCATCACACAACAGCTGGGAAATTCACACAGACTTCGAAGAAGCCTCCCAGTTCTAGCAGGACTAGGCCCCCACTGACTCAGAGAAGAAGAATTGGGGCAGCCTCTGCCTTTTTGAGTCATCTGTTGGGAGGGACAGGTTTCTGGCTCCCTTGGGCTCCTCTGGGCTTCATAAGCCTGGCAATGAATACCATTTCCAATCCCATCTCAGGCACTTCAGACTCAGTAACATGCTTATAGATTGCCTCTGTCAAAACGTGTGAATTCTCTGCGGGGGGCAGGGGAGATTTATTCAGTCTTCATCTTTGCCAAGTTGGCTCTTATTTGCCTTTACCTGCAAAAATATATTTCCTGGGCTTAGTTCCCAGAGGAGCAATATTAGGTCATTACTCTGTGAATTGTTAGGCTGTAAAGGAGCCATTCCTCACTCCCCCGCAACTGGGCAAGGGTGGCTCCGCACCGGGTCACTGCAGGCACTCCTGTTGTGACCATCTGCTGTGGCGGCAGCCGGTGATGGCTCTGCATGCGCAGAAAGTGGACACTTGGGAATTACTTGTGGGTGTGATACAGGAAAACAGGGCATGAGAGGATGTTTGTGTCCCAGGTCTCAGTTGAGTCCCTGGGATGCGCCCTGCCAGGTGAGGGTCCTTGGCTTCACACAGGAAAGAAATCAAGAGCGAGCCACAGTTGAGAAAGGTGGATTTATTCAGAGAGATGTACGCTCTATAGACAGAGTGCAGGCCATCTCAGAAAGCAAGAGAGCAGCCACGAGGTGTGGGCTTTGTTAGTTTTTATGGGTTTGGTAGCTTCATACGCTAACAAGTGGAAGGATTATTCCAACTACTTTGGAGAAAGGGCGGGGAATCCCAGGAACCGTTTTGAGCTTTTGTCGTCAGCCTTGAAACTGTCATGGCGCCTGGGGGGATGCCACTTAGCATGCCAATATATTGCAATGAGCACATAATGAAGCTCAGGGTCCACTGGAAGTCAAATCTCCCACCATCTTGGGCCTCGAGGTCTGCTGGGGGTTGACCTTTCTGCCATCTTGGTGCTAACTGCTGCGTCATTCTTTTAATGGTTGTGCCCTGTCCCCTTCCTTCCTGTCTCAGGTGCACATTTCTCCCCTGCTTCTGTTTTAATATATGGTAATGCAACTGAAGCAGCCATGGCTGAGGAAAGGAACAGTGCAAGGTCACCATTCAGTTTGTTTATCAGAAACTTTGGGTGCCTCTGCCTGATAACCCTTGAGGGGGAAATAATGGGGCCCTGGTGCTCTTCTGCATTCAATCCTCCTCTCAAGTATGTGCCAGGGTCTCAGGCCACCAGGACCCAGGTGAGTTGTCAAGATGGGGCACAGGGGCCCCAAAGCAGGTCAGTAACTTGGGTCACTTCTGTTGTCATCACCCCTCCCTTAGAGGTCTCTTGGTCCTGTTTCTTCAAGGCCTCGAGGCTTCAAGGCCTAAGGACAGGGTCCACACTTTGACTAAGCATTTAATTCTGAGGAGATGCCAATGGCTGAAACAGCCTCAACTGCACTCCTCTCCCCACCCCAGGAGGCTTCCGTCTTCCAGGTAAGCATAGGTCTTCTCAATCAGAGCAGTTTTGGTCCCCTACCCAACTCCTGGGCACATTTGGCAATGTCTGGAGACATATTTGGTTGGCACAATGGGAAGGAGGAAGGTTACTGACATTCTTGGGCAGAGGCCAAGGATGCTGCAAAACATTCTTCCAGAGCAAAGACTCCTATGGCTCAAAGTGCCAACAGAGCCCTGTAATAGGAAGAGCTGGGCTCCAGTCTGGCTAAAAGAGCTGCCTTCTGTCACGTCAGGGAGGGGTGGGCCTGGGAGGAGGAGGAGCTGGAAGGCAGGTGGGAAGAGGGGATCTTTGTATCCCTGCATCCCACCCCTAATTAGCAGATGATCAGGGACTGCCAGTAGAACTTCCTGTGCTGATGGCCCCTTGCGCTGCCTAACAGGACAGCCACTCGCCACCCATGACTATTGGGTACTTGAAATGTGCCTTTCGAGTACTACTGACTGACACATTTTTCTTTTCTTTTCAATTAATTTATAATTAAACTTAAGTGACCACAAGTAGCTAGTGTCTACCCTATAGGAAAGTACATTTCTAGAACCCTCAGAACTATCCCCCCAGCCCCCTCCCCGCCCCGGGGTGTCACATTTGCTGGGGGTGCTTCATTCACAATGAGGTGCTAATGGCAGGTCAGGAAAAGTCCAACCCTTGTTTCAGAAAGATTTCCATCTGAGAGAGGGGGATTCCAACTGAAGGTCCAGGGGTGAGTCAAGGCAGGGCCACTGCCCATGTGGCTGGTGGGGCACCGTGCTGCCCGCGGTGTGTGGAGGTGCCATGCGGCCTGAAGGCACTTCTGTCTGCAGAGCTGGGACCCAACTCCATCCCCGAAAAGCTTCAGGGGCTTTCAGGGGCTCGCACTCCCAGGCCAGGCACATGAAAAGGCAGAGGATGAGAACGGGCCAGCAGGGCAGGGAGAGGACAGCCTGGCCAGATGCAGGCTGTTAAGCTCCGAAACCTACAAGATCCTCCAAACTGGCGCCCTGTGAGGGGGGTGCTGGGCTCCACCATTTCTGTCACCCTAGGGGAGGGTAGCCAATTCAAAGGCTGAGAGGTGGCCTCTGGCCCCACTGAGTGAACTGGGAGTTTGGACATATAGATGACAATGCGAGGCCCTTTCAAGCTCCGTCCACAGCATAGATTTTTTTGGAGATGCAGGGCGTTGAGAAACCACTTTACCCTAGCACATAAGCTTTGTAATAAAATATCACTGCTGGCAATGGGGCAAGGGTTAAATCCCCGGACAGAACTTTGATTCTGGCAGAAGAGTTGGGTGGGTCAGCTCAGGCTGGGTTTATGACTGTTCATAATCATAATTTTTAAATGCCAGATCAAATTTAGCAAAAATCTGCAGATTTCTGCATAGTTAACAATCACTCCAATGTCACCTTCTCAAAATCCCCGACCGTGACACGCCCCCCCCACCCCTGCACAGCAGCCCTGAGCCCCTCCCTTCCCGCTGTTTTCCCTACAGAGTCCCTCTAAGATTTGTGAATTTATTTGGTTGATTTCAGACACTGGCCTCGCCCCACGAGCACCTAAGCTTCAGGAAGGCAGACTTTGGGTCTGCTTTGTTCCCTTCAGTGTCTCAAGTGTCAGACAGCCGTATCTGCTGAGTGAATGACATACCTCAGGTACTACGAGAGGCTGGTGCCTGTCACCTCCAGCACAGCAATCAGGCAGGAGGCCCAGGGTGACAGCGACTTGCCCAGGACGGCCCGCTGGTGTGCAGCAGGGAGGGGAGGGAAACCCCTGTGCCCACCCCGCCCCCAGTAGTGCCTCTGTCTGTGCCCTGTGGGGACTGCACAGTCACAACCAAACCATGGTGGCCCACAGGACTGTCAGCCCCCACGCTTCCTGGAGAGACTGCAAATTTCCGGGGAAGGGGCTGGGATCCGACCCCTTACCTGACAGGGAGGCAAAGCTGAGAGAGGCTTAGAGCTAAGCTGCTAGGAACACTTGTCCCGTGGAGCCTTATCTGAAAAAGCCAAAGGGACAGAGCATATCTTTCCAACAAGAATGGAAACCAGTGGGAAAACGTGTTCTGATGACAGAACTCTGAATGCACTGCCCACCATCCCAAGAAGGTATCTTTTCTTATGAAGTTGGGGGAACCATTTCCAAGCACGAACTCAGAGGACATTTTCAGAGCAGAGAATTCTGCAGTGTTCCTCGGTAATCTAAACTGGGGTCACCCTAGGAGAACAGGGAAGAGGGGAAGGGAAGAGGGAGGGAGAGAATCCAAGAGAAGTGGAGGGGACAGGGAAAAGGGTGCTATCCACTTAGATATTTCAAAGGGACACCCATTTCCAGGTGTTTCTGAAGAGTCTGTATTCCAGTAACTGTGGCTGCATAGCAATAGGAACTTAGAAAATTAGCAATGTGAATTAATTCTTTTATCAGCAACTCTGCTTATGAAAGAACTCTTTTATCATGCTCTTGGGGTCTATGAGTCAGGAATTCAGATAGGGCCCAGGAGGGGATGGCTTGTCTCTGCTCCATGCTATCTGGACCTCGTGGCCAGGCCTGGAGCTGGTGCTGCTGATCAGAGCGTCTTCTAAGCTTCCTCACAGTAGAACCAAACATTGTTAAGACGGTAAATTTTATGTTATGTGTGTTTGGAGCCGAGGATTCCCCTCCCACCTCCAATTCTCTAGTTCTTCTAGGAAGTGCCCCTTTCCCTTCCCAGGTTCACTTCCCGTCTCTTTTTTCTTCCCTCGGGCCCCTGTCTTGCTGTCTGAACTCACCAGCAGACATGGGACTGAAGTTCCAGTCAGACTCAGTGATGTCCACCCCAACTTACCAAACCAAGGGACGCAACTATAGTGTGTGGTACAAATTCACCAAGGCCAGTGAATCAGAGGCTGGGCTGAAGGCTTGAGTCTGACCGGGAGATTCTGGTCATTTGCCCAAGGCACCAACCCCTCTGGATTTCAATTTGCTCTTCCATAAAATGGAAGGATGCAAGGGATGTGAGACCCTGGAAGATAAAATGAAGAGCTGAAGTAAGATACAACGTAAGCCTTGCTGTTTGTGTTGCACAGTTTTGTTGCAGTGCAGGGGGGTTTCCCCACATTGTCTTCACGGAATCCCTCTGTGCTCCTGGAAAGCCTCCAGCTCCATCCTCTCTGCCCCCCAAAGAAGGGAAGAGCCTCTCATTTCAGGCTTTTTGGAGGCAGCACAACGTGCTGGAAGAACTCTAACTTTGAATGTGGACCGCGGGCACTGGATTCTGGCTCTGTCGCTGAGCAGCAGAGAGTACTCAGCCCTTATGGAGCCTCGGTTCCCTGGCTACAAAGCGGAGTTCAAAATGCCACTTCAACGGGCTGCTGCAATTTAATGACTTTTATTTGCCCGGGGCCCAGCACGATGTCAGGAACGCTGAAGATGCTCAGTAAATGTCGGGTTATTTCCCCGTGGACCGGGAGAGGGCCACGTGGTGCGAAGTCCCAAACACGTCACAAAAAGCAAAGCTGGAACCACATGGTTCCCTGGGCGCTGGGATCCCAGTCCCGTCGTCCCTAGACCATGGCAGAATGACTCGATTCTTAGTTCTGCACTGCCACCTCGTGGTGGATTTTTACAGTGCACTTTCGGAGGTGAGGTCCAATTTCAAGGTCCTGAGGAGAGCCATTGAAAAGTCATAGAGTGTCGCTTGGTGTCCCCATCCCCTCACCACCACTTAATGGTTCCAATTGCTCCCCTAGCTCCTTTCCCTTCCCCCAGTTTTCTAGGTAACACCCACAGCTGTGAGGCGGTGTATATACAGAAACATTTGGGGGAGGTGCCTCCTCAGGGGGCTTTCTGTGCCCAGAGACGAGGAGGAAGAAGAAAGATGGAGAAGGCACCAGGTGAGTCTGGAGGAGTGTGGAACCCGGACCTTCTGGGGGAGCCCTCTTGTTCCCTGTGGGGGAGGCGCCCCCCTGGTTTGGAGAGTCCTTCCTGTCAGTGAAGCTCTGTTCACCCTCCCAAAGGGGTTGTAGGCTCTTTAAGCCCCAGAATAGAAGCTAGGGGCTTGGACATCTTGTGGAGAGATGGGAACTCTCCCCCTTTAACAGAAACAGACAGCAGTCTGAGAGGGGCCAGGAGTGGAACCCCTGTCTGGTACATTTTGGTGTGAGCCTGGGGTGGCCTGGGGGTGCCCAGTGGGCAGTGTTTGGACTTCAGCCAGGAAGTCTCTGCTATCCCTCAGAACCATTCCACTGGGGCAGCAGGTGGTGAGGATAACAACTCGTGGGGGCCAGGAGGCAGTGGTCCCTGCAACCAGGGCAGCTGAATCCACCTGCTTCACACATGAGAAGCCTGTACCCCGAGTCAGACTGTTGGCCAGAGGTTCCCCCAGGACCGGAGGAGATGGGAGTTGGGGGGACATTGGGGAAGGATCTGCAAGCTTACACCCAGGTGCAGCCGGGGGGTGAGTGGTGGGAGGGGCTTACCCAGGCTGCTCCGCCCACCCCACCCACCTCAGAGTCAAAAGCCTTTCCCGGCAGCCTAGAGAGAGCTTCCCAACCAAGAAGTCCTATGAATGAAAATCCTCCTGCTACCAAGGGCAATGTCAGCAAATGAGGTCAGTTCTTCTGAGAACTGCTGCTTAAGAACCACAGGAGGAAGGATGAGTCTTGCCTATTGAAAAAATTCAAACGTACAGAAAAGTTGAAACAATGATTTCAGTGAACACTCATATACTCGTCACTCGCATTCACCAGTTCCCAATATTTTGCTGCACTTGGTTTTGTTCTGTCTGTCTCCATAGAGATGATGTAGCTATAAATAGATATGTAGCTACACTTATCTATGCACATGGAGCAGACTGAAAGTTGTGTTCCTGGCGACCTTCACCTGTGTTGTAGCCTGAATGACTGTGTCCCTCCAAAACTCATATGCTGAAATCCTAACCCCAGTGTCCCAATGTGATGGTATGGAGGTGGAGCCTTTGGGGGGTAATTAGGTCATGAGGGTGGGGCCCTCATAAATGGAATTAGTGCCCTTATCAAAGGGATCCAAGAAAGCTCTCTTGCCTCCTTTCTGCCATGTGAGGATACCTGCCCCAGGTAAGGGCCTTCAACAAAACTGGGTTGTGACACCCTGACCTCAGACTTAGAGCCTCCAGAACTGAGAGAAATAAAGCCACCAGTCTGTGGTGTTCTGTTTAGCAGCCCACTGTAACAACCCCTAAGGATGTCAGCCAGGACCTCCTAAGAACGAGGATGCTCTCCTCTATGACCATGATGCCACTGTCATACCTCAGAACATTAACAGTAGTTCAGTAATGTCTAATATGCCATACATATTCAGATTTTCATAATTATTCCCCAAATATCTTTGATAGCTTATTTTTCGACCCGTGATCACATCAAGATCACACATTACTGATATCTTATAGTAACCTATAATGAAAATGAACATATGTATATGTATGTATGACTGAACTATTATGCTGTAGACCAGAAATTGATGCAATATTGTAACTGACTCTACTTCAATAAATTAAAAAAAAAATCCCCCCTCAAAAAGAAAATATCACACGTTACATTTGCACGTTATGGCTCTTTAGTCCCTTTTATTTCAAAAACTTCTTAGACTTTTTCCTTTCTTTCCTTCTTCCTTTTTCTTCCTTCCTTTCTTTCTTTTTCTCTCTCTCTCCCCCGTCCCTTCCTTCCTTCCTTCCTTCTTCCCTTCCTTTCCTTTCCTTTCCTTTCCTTTCCTTTCCTTTCCTTTCCTTTCCTTTCCTTTCCTTTCCTTTCCTTTCCTTTCCTTTCCTTTCCTTTCCTTTCCTTTCCTTTCCTTTCCTTTCTTTCTTGTCTTCCATGACATTAGCATTTTAAAAGCATCCAGGCAGTTGTTTTACAGAAATTCCCTCCCTTTGGTTCAGCCAAGTCTGTTTACCCCCTGCCTAGAATCAGCATGAACGTTGTTTGTAGATTACTATGTGGGTTTTCTACTATGTCCTCCTTGGTGCATTGCTTCTGGAGGCACGTGATGCCAGGCTGTCCCATTTATAGTGGTTAGGGTGGTGCCTGCCAGGTCCATGCCTTTTCATCCATTACCGTCATCACCGCTTCTAATGCCCAAATGGCCTCACACGTGGTCAGTGGGAGCCCTCCGTACCAGCTCCTATATCCTTCTGGCAGGACCCTGATTGGCCACTGGTCGTTCCCTTGTTTCTGGTACAAGATGTCTCAGATTCCCTTTGTACCTTCTCACCCAGACCTGGAATCACCATTTTCCAAGGAAGCCCGGCTCTGTGAGTGGGAAAGGAGATTTACGAATCTAAGATGGAGGTGCCAGGTGTGCTCATCACCACCAGACACCGAGCCTCCAGCCCTGTCTCTGGCCTCCTTGGGTGGAGGCTTTTTGGCCTTCTAGGAGCCCCTCTTGGACCAGAGCTATGAGGACTCCAGGCCAGCTGCCTTGTCTGATGGACTCTGAGTGCAGCTGAGCCCTGCGCAGCAGCCAGCCCTCCACCCCCACCCCCAGCCCCGACCTGGGCAGGGGCAGCCCTCCTGTCCTTCCCGTTCCCGAGGTGTGACTTAGAGATGTGTCTGCTGTCCCCAAACTGCAGCTCCCCATGCTCTCCTAAAAGCCCTTAGCTTTCGATTCCTAGTAAAAAGAGGCACAGCCTCTCCCCCTTCCCCCACCTCTACTTTCCTCTAACCCGTTTTTTGGGTGCCCCTCTTTGCAAGTCCTTCATGGCACTCTTGCACCCCACCTTGAGCAGGAGCTGGCTCTTGTTTTGTGGCCTCGGCCAAAATGGAAACCGAAATAGTTCCACTTAAATAACCTTCACCGTCTGAAGCTGTATCTCTCCCTCCTTCTCAGCAGACTTTCTTCGGCTGTAGGCTGGAGCCCCTTCCCTCCTTGCCAGCCTGTCGAGGTGGCCTGAGGCGCTTTCTGCAGAGACATCAGTAAGATGGGAAATCCTCTCGGAGGCCAAACAAATGGTGGCAAATGAAGAGGGACCTGGGTCAGGAGAGAAAGGGATGGAGGAAGCCGCATCCTCAGGGGAAAGCTCGGGAGCTCTGTGGCCATGCGGTACCGCCTGCACCCTGCTTCTGACCAGGAAGACCTGGGGTTCTCTGAGCAGCCTGCTTGTCTGTGCCATGAGATCCTGCCTGGGTTCTCATGCTCTGGAAGCCTCTAATTGGCTGACCTGGTTTGGATCATGTGTCCCTCCCTGAACCAATCACCATGTTCATGGAGATGCATTGGCCAAGCCGGAGCCAAATGCCTTCCATGGAGCCACCTGGGCTGATAGCAGGAAGAAGGGGCATGAGGGGAAGGAGGGGGCAGCTTGGCTACCCCAGGGGTGACAGTGGGTTTCTGCTCTCTTTAACCTCCAGGTTGGACCTCAGTATTTTCAGCTTCCTGGCACATCTTTCCCCTTCTGGAACTAGAGGGAAGAGCAACTTTGTTTCCATTATGAGTGCTAAACTACTGGGATATCACCATGGAGATTCTGTGGGCCATCGCAGCCCTCTCATGAGATAAGTCCCCCTGAGACTAAAGGCAACTCAGAGGAAAACAGAGGCAAGAGGAGAGAATCGATTCTAGTGCCTGACACCATTTACATACCTGGATCAAGCCATGCCTGAAGCTGATGGCTCCACCCAGCACTTTTCACTGAGGAGGTCACAATGCAAACTCAAACATCCTGAAAATCCTGTCTTTTTCTTACTTCTCTCCTTCTTGGTATTGGGTGAGAGCTTCAATATTTATTCTGCAGATACTGACTAAACTGGGTTGCTCTGCATCAGGCCCTGGACTCCATGATCTAGCCATGATTCAGACATGGCTCCTGCCCTCAGGGAGCTCCCAGTCTTGTTAGTAGCAAGCATTCTACTCCCTGATTGCACCTTGATTCTAAATCCTCAATTTTTCTTTTTTTATTAAAATTTGTTTTGTTTTGTTTTTTGTTTTAATTTTTTTGGGGGGGGGAAATCTAATTTGGTTTATTTATTTTATTTTATACATTTATTTAATGGAGGTACTGGGGATTGAACCCAGGACCTCACACATGCTAAGCATGCACTCTACCACTGAGCTATACCCTCCCGACTCCAAATCCTCAATCAAAAAAAAAAAAAAAAAAAAAAAAATCAGACTTAGGACTGATGTATTTCCACAAAGATTCCTGCAATCTGTTTTCAAATTGACTTCATTCTTTGTCCTATTGCCCCCACCCCAAAGATTCTTCCATACCCCCACCCCTAGCCTGGGGAAAGGGGAGAGGAAAGTAAAACAGAGGGGTCACTGGCTAGGTGGGGTCTCGTGATCAGGGAAACCCCAGCCCCTGATCCTCCATGGACCAACTCTCCTCCAGGAAACTCAGGTGATGAGCACAGTAGGACATGTGACTGAACTGTCAAAAGATCATGAAATCAGCCATCTAAGTGAAGAAATACATTCTTTCTATCCCGGGACAATGCAAACATCACACAATTTCAATCATGAGTGTTGAAATATAAGTACGAGCTCGAGAGGTGTGAAATTAATGGTATGGAATGGCCAGAGATTTGCTCAGTAGCTATTAGATGAACCACAGGGAGCTGCTGGCATCCAGCTGTTTTTGATCCATAAACACAGCCATTTCCTACGATGGTCCAAACTATTCCTGCTATAATCTTGTACAGCTAGATACTCTAATGGAAACCTATTCAACAACCTGGTTGAGAATGTAAAACTGAGTTCTCCTGGGGTCCTCCTACCACAAACACAGTGTCAAGGGCATCTTGGTGGTCGTGTCGATTATGTTGGGTAAGATAAAGCCTGAGGGGGTAAGTTGGATGCAGAGGGGCTGACTGTAACTGGAGGACTTTTATTTTATTATTTTTTATTGAAGTGTAGTCAGTTACCACATGTCAATTTCTGGTGTACAGCACAGTGTCCCAGTCATGCATATACATACATATATTCATTTTCATATTCTTTTTCATTAAAGGTTATTATAAGATACTGAATATAGTTCCCTGTGCTATACAGAAGAAATTTGTGTTTTTTTTAAATCTATTTTTATATATAGTGGTTAACTAACATTTACAAATTTCAAACTCCCAAATTTATCCCTTCTGGAGGACTTTTAAAACCTTGTAAAACCTCCCTCTTTTAGCCAGCCTTTAAAAAAAATGTTGTGTGTGTTTTGAATGGAAGGTCCCTTACTGGCCTTGCTTCCATGAGTGGCTGAGACAGAGAAAAGGGGAGGGGAACAGTGCGGGGAGGGGTCATTTCCACAACATTCCAACCATACCCGGAACTAACCAGACCAGCACAGCGTCACCACTGCAGTTAGAGGCTGGCAGCTTGGGAAAGGGAGGAACAGACGGGGAGCAGTGGTATCGTCAAGAAAATACACCCCCCCAAACTGGGGTGACTGGGGGTCTTGGTCTGCATCAACTTGAGAGCAATCAGAAGATCATAAGAGTTTGGGGAAGGCCAGAACCATCGGGATGGTGGGAGGAAGGAGGTCCAGGGGTAGGGGGCTGCTACGCAAGTGAGGGTGAAGGAGTTGCTCTCCCCCTAGGTGGAATTCCCCCAGCCTCTCTGGTCTGGCAGGAAGGGGCAGCCTTCAACTTCTGTGGGCAGGTCTGGGGCTGGAGGGGCTCACAAAGGCTGGCCCTCCAAGGGAGGTGACGGTGCTGCCTCCACCACCCCAAACCCTTTCCCTTTCTCTTCTAGGGCTCCGTAGTCCCTGACCGCCTTGTAGCAGTTTGCTTAGAATTCACGCGTGATGCCCATCAGCTTCTGGATGGTGTCCTTGGAGCCAGCATAGTGTTTCAGTCATACATATACATACATACATTTGTTTTCATATTCTTTTTCATTATAGGTTACCGCAAGATACTGAATATAGTTCGCTGTGCTGTATAGAAGAAATTTGTTGTTTAATTATTTTATACATAGTAGTTAATATTTGCAAATCTCAAACTTCCAATTTATCCCTTCCCACCCACTTTCCCCATAACCATAAATTGTTTTCTATGTCTGTGAGTCTGTTTCTATTTTGTAGATAAGTTCATTAGTGTCTTTTTTTTTTTTTTTTTAAGATTCCACATATGAGTGATATCATATTTTTCTTTCTCTTTCTGGCTTACTTCCCTTTCCTTTCAATCTCACTAGCTCTCTTCCTATCTCTTTTCCTCTCTTTCTATTTTTTTCAATTTGATGAAATACACATAACATGAAATTTACCATTTAACCATTTTCTAAGTGTACAGTTCAGTGGTAATGAATACATTCATCATGTTGTGCTATGTCACTATCATCCATCTCTAGGGCCTTTTTCACCTGGTAAAACTGCAACTCTCTACCCATCAAACAATAACTCCCTACTCCCCCTCCCCAAGCCCCGGCAACCACTAGTCTACCTTCTGTCTCTAGGAAATGTGACTGTTATAGGTGCCTAACTGTTCTAGGAATCACACAGTATTTATCTTTTTGTGACTGGATTATTTTACTACACTATTTAGTATTTTACTATTTTATTATATCCACACTATAACATGTGCCAGAATTTCCTTCTTTTTTAAGGCTGAGGAATAGTCCATCATATGTATATACATTTTGCTTATCTATTCATCCACGGATGGACACTTGGGTTGCTTCTACCTTTTAGCTATTGTAAATAATGCTGCTTTGAACATGGGTGTACAAATCTCTCTTCAAGTCTCGTGAGAGTTTTGCTAATGTGTGTACGGAGAAGGCGTACTGCTAAGGGTAACTACAGAAGCCGGTGCTCATCTCAGCTTTTTAAAGCGGTTGCATGGCTCTACACTCCCACCAGGGGGCGCAAGAGAGCCCTCACTGCTCTGAGTCCTCTCCCGCCCTTAACAATCCCTTAACATTGAACACAATTCAATTCAGCTATTCTATGGAGCACTGAGCAGTCATGAAAATTAAGTTTCCCACAAATACTTCATGATGTGCAAATCGCTCTCAATATAACATTAAGTTAAAAACAAAAGTCAGAGAAAAAGCATACAGCCTGTGGATACAATAACCAAAGAACAGAGCCAGATCTGAGAGAATGCAGTAGTAGGTGAGTTTGATTTTCTTCTTTACTTTTTTGTATGATCAAAAATTTTCACAAGATGACCTAATACTGATTTTGTTGTCAGGGAAAAAAAGGCAAATATAACGATTATTTTTAGGCTGGGAGACAGGAGGGAGAACCCTGGAAGCTGGTCAGAGAGAGCAGCCTGCTGGGGGGACTGGCTCTGGGGCACGCGCAGGAAGCATCACGGTCGTGGTTAAGATCACAGGCTCTGTGTGCAGATCCTGCTGTGACCTGACGTCACGGGACCTGTGCCCGGGGAGTACCCGCTCTGTGCCTCAGTTTCCTCATCTGTGAACGGGAGGAGAAATGATGTTTCCTTCATGGGGCTGTCGTGGGCTGATAAGACGTGGAAAATGCTGAAAACCAGGCAAAGTGCACGGGTGTTCCCCGTGGAGCTGGTGGCCTGGTTGTCCAAGGCGGGGAGATGCCCTGACAGGAGTGGGAAGGAGCAGCCCTGGGACCTGGAGACACTGAAATGGGGCTGAGGGGACAAAGATGATGAGATGAGCTTGGCACACAATGCGTGGAAAGGAGAGGCTGCGTTCTATGCGTGGAGCCGAGGGAGTGACAGGTGAGGAACGAGTTCCGCCGACTGCTGTTCCCCACGTGCCCGCCAGACTCCAGCTCACCCTCTGCGCGGGGCTCCACACCTAATCCCAGAGCTCACAGTCACCAGGCAGGTGGGTGGTAACCCCGGGAGGTAAGTGGATCCCTCAGCATCACACCGTTGGGTCACACGGTCCAACACAGAGGCTCTTACCCCGAGTCCACAGGCTGCCACCTGCCTCAAAGTCAGAGAGAGGACGAGGGGCGTCGCCAGCCACACTGCTGACCCAGCGTCAGGAGGATGTTTCCTTCTGCCCCTGGGAGGGGCGGTGCAGTTTAGAGTTGCGGTTTGGGTCTGACGTTCATTGGAGGAGAGGGATCTCTCCACGCTGCCTCCGCCCTCCTCCCGGAGGCTCTGCAGATTACTTCTCGGTGTGGAGCAACCACCAGCATCCCGCATCGCCCGCATCCCCTCAGCAATCCCCGCCCGGCGCCCTGTGTGCTGGCGCCGCTGTGGAACCGGCTGTGACTTGTTGAGAGGGATGCGGACCCCCCTTCGCGGCGCGGCTGCAGGAGACGCACTGCTCGGTAGATTGGGGATGCGTCTTTGCGCAGTGGGCTGGGCCATCTCCAGCCCTCAGGTGGGATCTGCTGTCCCCTTCACTGTCCCACAGCCCTCCCACCCCCGTGTGTAAAATGTGGGTGGTCTGGGACTTTCAAAGCCCAAAGCTTGAGCCACGTTGGTCGTGGGTGTGACGTGAGCACAGGAATTCAAAGGCTGAAGAGGCCCCTGGATGCTCTGGCCTCACGTGTGTCCCTGCGGCGCGGCCCTCCAGGGGGAGGGGCGGGGCCCCCACGGTCTTCTCTCCCCTCAGGCCGCCCAGCTGCTGTCAGGTCAGTCTGCTAAGAGGTGCCTCCCGTTAGGAGGAAGGTCCTGGGACTTCTCACACGTTATCAACTAAATGAATAATAAATCATCATTTATAAAGTGAAATTTCTCACTTCAGAAATGCTGCCGGTTTTCCATTCAGCCAAGCATTTGTAAAGTGATTTTTTTCCCCCAGAAGGATAACAATTTATTTATAGCTCAATAGGAGTGAAGCACATCAAATGTGGGAGAAATAGGAGGGCCACGTTTTTCTTCATTAGCTGTAACAGTTAAGGAAGTGGGAGAATTTGTGCAAAGCGAGCATTTTTTTACTCTGGCTGTTCTGTGCTGAGCTTGAGAACTTGGCGTGATGGATAATTCAGCCCGTCTCCTTTATGTCACGCTTCTGTTTTTCCAGAAAGTCATGTGAGCCCCTGTGAAATGAAACACACAGATCTCCAGCTAACAGAGAAGCAGCTGATTTCAATGGACTCGTTCCACAGCCAGGCCTAGACCGGGGGGAGCTGACAGTGTGGGAAAATGTTGAAAGGCATGAAACCCACAGAATGAAACAACAACATCAGGTGAAGTCCTAGTTACTGCCTTCTCTTATACAATGATGGTCCTTCTGGCTTCGCCATCGCCTTTTTGATGTTCAAATGGTCCCTGAGATGGACAGCAGCTTTGGGGCATGTCTGCAAATCCGCAGGTGGGGTGACATCTCTAACTCACAGTGTAAAACGGGGTTAAGGATTGCTCTGCTGTCTCCCCAGAGGGCCTTGGACAAGCTCCTCTCTCTTTCTGGCCACGTCCGAGTCTTCCCTTGGGTCTCAGCTTATGTGTCCACCTCCGGACCTCCCACGCTGAGTCAGACGACCCTGTAACTGCGTGCCTGCTCCTGTCTGCCCCACTCGGCCCCGTGGGCCCTGGGAGGGCACTGACTCCATCTGACTCAGTCATCTTCCTACCCCAGCCCCTGCCGCTGCCCCTGGAGCCCAGGAGGGCAAGCCAAACGTGGAACGATTGAGCGAAGGCCTCCCCCCAGAGCAGATCAGGGTCCTGCCGACTCAGCTGTGGAAGGGCAGGTCCTGTATTCCCACTTGGCCTTCCCTGAGCAGGACACAGAGCATCTGAGTCTGTCGATACTCGGGCCTCCCCAGCTCCCTCCCTACTCCCTGCAGTCTGTCCCGGGTCAGCCTCCCCTCCCATCTCCTCCAGGGTCAGCTCCAAACATGCCCCTTTCTCTGCAGACTACAAGCTTACGGCTCATTTCTTCCTAAAGAAGACCTTGCTCGATTGCAGGTCCCTTTCGCACTCCCAGCCTCGCTCCTTTCCCTCAGCTGCTGAGCTAGTTCACGCTTGGTGCAAATACCTCCCCCTCCAGCCCTGGGCAGGGTCCCCTCCACCCCCGCCATCCCACCATAGTCCTGAGCACTCAGCCTCGGCCTCAGCTTTCAAGCCTTCTTGGCCACGTCTGATCCTGCTGGTCAGCCCTCCATCCCTTCCTGGTCTTCTTCTTCTTCTTCTTCTTTTTTTTTATGTTTTATAGAAGCATAACTTACATTAAGATGCAAAGGTCACAAGGGTGCTGCGCACAGACGGGTAAACAGCATCAGGGCCCTTGGGACCCAGTCCAGCTATGACTCTCCCTTCCGCCCTGTGGCCAGGGCACGACGTCCCCTCCGTGCCAGGCTGCATGTGGCAATGAAACCAGCACAACAAGGTGCAAGGCCTGCCCGCTGTGCTCTGCCCTTGCACTCAGCGAGGACCTGCCTGAAAGGGTCACTGTAACCCCCTCCAGGGTCAGGCCCTGCCCCCCATGTCCTCTGCTGTAGCTCCTCTCTGAAGCACCCAGATCATAGCATCTTGTGTATATTTCCTGAGTTTTTCAGATGCTTAAAACCACCACCAAAGGGAAGAAATTAACTACTTGATAATCGAGAGGTGTGGTCCCCAGACCTTCTGGCGCCTGGGGGTTGACAGTGTTGACCACCCTGTTACCTTGACATCAACCCATCAGAGAATCCTGCACGAGCTGATCACGTACCTGCCTTTAAATAAGCTTTGCTGAAACCCTTCAGGGAATTTGGGGTTTTCTTAGGCATAAGCCACCCCATCCTCCTTTCTCGGCCGTGCAGTGAACCTTTCTCTGCTCCAGATTTCGATGTTTCAGCTCATTTGGCCTCACGGTGTGGCAGGAACATGAGCTTGCCTCAGGTAACATCACCACGGGCTCAGTCATGTTCTGCCGGCAGATCAGCGACCACTGGCTCCAGGGGTCTTTATCTGGGTTCCTGGACCCTGAAGGTCCAAGGAGAGAATTCAGGGTGGCCGCAAGCTGGATGGGAAAAATTACTTTTACACTCTTCTTTACATGAATCTCTAACTGCAATGTAACCTTCCCTTCTAGTGTGTGGATTTAAAAAAAAGAAAAGAAAAAGAAAAGAAAGAAAAATGGTTTCATTCGCAGTACCCATGGCTCTGTCCTCAGTCACAAATATTCTCGTCTCCTGGTGCAGTCTTTATGGACGGCTCAGAACAGCGTTCGCAGCTGTTGCTACTTTGCGTATACAATCCCATATCTCCATTTTTATATACTTTGACAACTGTTTTCTGTAAAATTCATTTCCCTTGCAGACATCCTGACCTGAGGAAGGTTCTGTGGGCTCACAGAGGGGATCCGAAGGTTCAGGAAGCAGGACAGGTGGAGCTCGTGGACGAGGGCCGAGGGAAGATGCTGGGAACAGAGGGCCATCACTGTGCTGTTATGTGCTGGCGGCCCAGCCCAGGGAGGGGGAGGAGACGGGTGGGACCCGACCATTCTGAGCTGTTTTGGGCCAAAGAGTGACCTCAAACTTCAGCCTAAAGAAACATGGTCAAATGCACAGTGACCAGAAAATCGACAAAAGACGGGCGAATAGACAGCTAGGAGTCAGCGTATACTACAGGATAATAATTTGAAAAGAGATGAGAAGAAACAAGTGAATTAGAATTTTCAAGCAGGGAGGGTAGAGCTCAGCGGTAGAGCGCGTGCTTAGCGTGCGTGAGGTCCTGGGTTCAATCCCTGGTACCTCCATTAAAATAAATATATAAACCTAGTTACTCCCCCCTCCCCCCAAAAGCAGAAATTAGAATTTTCAATTTTAAACAATTCTAGGGATGCAGATTTTGAATGAGGCAGGAGGTAGTTTCAGTTTCTAGCGCAGGCTCATGATCCCTGATCCAAAACCCCCGGGGCCAGCGTGTTTCAGACTACAGATTGTCCAGCCCATAAACGACACACCTTGTCCAGGACCACCTCCGTGGAGTACGGAGAGCACCCCTCATCAAACTTACCGAGTTTTCTCTACCAAATGAATAACCTCACACAATATGGAGAAATAAAGACCAGAGGGAGTCACAGTGAGGGGCAGGGCAGGTCTGACTGCCAAATGATTGACTCAAATAAAAAAAAAAGAAGTTTGGGGAGGTTTCTGGCTTTCAGATTTGAGGATAAGGAACTGAAGTCAAGAACTGAGCATATGTTGAACTGTAGCTCTCCTTGGTCTGACAATACCCAGGCCAGAGCAGAAGTTTGTTGTATGGTCTAGACCAGGGTTTCCAATTCACAAAGCAAATTACCTGAGGGGGTCTCATCTGATCACCCCCAGGCAGAGCAGAGCAGAAATCCCAAGTAGGTGCCTGGTGCTATATTGTTTGCAGCCTCTAGAGAGCACTTTGATCTCTCCTTGCTCCCCCTTGATTCCTGCCCCATGTGACCTCCGCCCCCAACCCCTGCCTCTGACCGTGTGGTCTCCTCTGCTGTGGACACCTGCCCGAGCCTTGTCCAATCAGTGAGCTCCCCACTATCCTTTAAAGGGGCAGCTTCCTCCCAGCTGTGGGGCACGTGACCAGGCGCTATGGAGGGGGATGTAGGATTGCACCATCCCCAGGAACCCAGACTTCAGGCCAGTGGATGGAGCTTGGACCTGGTTTCCTTGCTGGGAAGTTAGTGGAGGGTTGAGTCCTGGCGGTGCCACCCAGAGCGGTCGTCTGGTTGACCAGCACACCGCGGCCCCTTCCTTCTCCTCTTTGGTGAGTTTACCCGCTCCGCCCAAGGGAAACCCTCTCCCTGCACACTTCCCCAAGGGAATTTGCCATCTCTGGGTTTAACATCAGTGTGGATGAGAAAGGGGCCTGGAGGCTTATCAGGAAAGGAGACGCCACCTCTGACTTGGCATTTGGAGCCCATTTTCACTGGTTGCAGTAATGCCAGTCCAGCCCCCAGTTAATGGAAGTGACTCACCTGGCTGGCCCCGTCTGCCCCCCAGGTCTGGCCCTTGCTTGCTGCTTTCCCGTCCTTCTCCTGGCCTGGTGCATCTACAGAGGCCTGGATGGCCCCTCAGGGCACTTTCCGGGCCCTGTTCATGTAGGCCTGGCCCTCACACTGGGTCAGCCCTGTTCTCAGTCCTGTGAGCCCCCCTTAGTGCCATTTGATATGGAACCAGCTAGAAAAGGAGAGAGCAGCCCTCAGTTAAAGTATGAACTAGTTACAGCACTAGAGCCAGCTCAGGAGCAAGCTTGTGCTGGGCTGCAGGTGGGCACCCACAGACATTCACCTGCATCGTTCTGGGGGGTGGTGTGGGGAGTGGGGAGGTAGGCACTTGGCTGGGCAGCTGGTGGGGGAGCCCGTCTCCTGTGAAGGCACCACCACTGCCCCTGGGTAGGAGAATCAATGGGAGCTTCAGTTTATGACCAGCCTCCTATACGCCACATATACTCATCCAACAACCTTATGAGGGAGGGACTATTATTCCCATTTTCCAGATGAAGAAACAAATTCATCAAGAATAAGTGACTTGTCCAAAGTCAGTGCTATTTAATTAAATAGAGTTAGGATTTGAAACTAGATTTAGGAAAGGCTTCCCTTTCCCAAGCTGCTCCTGATCACCTGCCACTTGTGGTCTGCCGCGCTCTCTCTTTCTCTCTGTGCTACACACACACACACACACACAGACACACACACACAGACACACACACACACACACTCTCTCTCTCTCTCACGCGCTCGGACAGCCGATGGTTTAGAAGAACGGTAGTGTGCATATTGACCACCAGGTGGCGCCCTGATGCCACAGTTGGGGCATCTGATCCCACTGCCGCTCTTTTTTCAGCGGAAAATCAATGGCCGCCTGGAAGGCAGGGAGAGGGCGGTCCAGGGATGATGGGTTTTGTGCACCTGACCTCTTATCTAGGGACCTAGGTGTTTGATGGTTGGGCCAGGATGAACGCACAGAGCACTAGCTATCCTGAACAGAGGTCTATGTTCTGGTTACCTTCCAGGAAATTTACATCAGGGAGGCTTAAAACAGGGGATTGTTTTGTTATAATTAATTGTAAAAATTCAACATATTCCCAGGTCCCTACAATTTGACACCTCTTATCCATCCACACTGCCCCAAACACACTAAACGACACTTACAAGGCATGATATATGAGAAAATAGTGAAAACTTAATTACACACTTTCACTTTCTCTCAAAGTTTGCACACATCAACCCAGGAAAACCTACCTGCAAGGTACAATGATTTACAGCATGGTGTGCGCCAGATAGCAGGGACATGGACCCCCACGGACAGCCTGTGCTTCCCAGCCAGCTGCTCATCTGATTTTCCGGGCTCTGGGCTAACCCCACGGGGTAGCCTCTTTCCGTGGCAGGCATTTCACGGTGTGCCGCTGCCTCCTGCTTTTTAATCTTTTTTTTTTAAAAAAAGTGCTCTTGTATGTTTTTATTTTATTTTTTCTTCCAATTTTATTGAGATCTCATTGATGTATAACACTGTATAGGTTTAAGGTGTCCGGCATAATGATTTGACTTACATACCTCATGAAATGATGACCACACACTTTTTAATCTTTTGTAAAGTACAAACTCAGGCATTGCTTTATTTTCCGTAACTCAGCTTTGTGTCTATTTCATGTGTCTGTTCCCACCAGGGTGCTAGACCTTAATGCATTCTGATTCCCCACTGGCCACAGGCTCTAAGATTTGAATGTGAGAGTGAATGGGGTGAATGTGAGAATGAGTGAGGTGTGTGTGTGTGTGTATGAGAGAGAGAGAATCTGGTCTCAGTTACCATCTGTGCCACATGAAGGGAGGCGCCCTGTCACTGTTCCCAGGCTCCTTAGGGTCCCAAGCTTTCCCTGTGGCTTCTATGCCACCTTGTGGGTGGGCAGGGAAATCTTGCGGTAGCATCTTTGAAGACACAGGAGTTGCTGACGCTCAGGCTGCAGCCCGTCCCTCCCGAGAGCTCTCCGTGGGGGTTGGGCTGAGGGTCCTTTTGTCCTTGGGTCCTGAGAGGCTGTCTTGGGCGTCTCCATTCAGGACTCCCCTATCTATCCTCCTGTCTGGTCTCCGTGGTGGTGGTGGTGGTGGTGGAATGGACAATATTCTCCTCCTGCCTCCTCGTCTCTAGCATTTATTTGACAAGGCAGGTGGTCTGTCCATTTACAGTAGAGTTTTGGCAACACAAGACCAGGAAAGACTAGCATGGCAGCTCCTGGGGGTGTGGGCACATTTTGGCTGTTCCAGTGACTCGGGGGGTGTGGGTGGCTTTTAGAGGGTGGGTCTGGGGATGCCAAGCATCCTGTGATACAGAGGATGGTTCTGTACCCAGTAACGGCCTCCTCCCGGTGCCTAGCACCCCCACAGGGGACCAGAGGACACTTGTTTTCCTCTCTGCAGTATCCCTCCCCAGCTTGAGTATGAGAAGAACAAAAAGAAAGGATGAATCCAGCTATCATTAAAATGTGCTATGCTGTCAACTGATGAGTGAGGGGAGCAGAGAGTGAGTGAGGGCTGGCTTCGGGGAGATGTGACAAGTGGCCCCAAGTCTGAAGTCTGATCTGCAGGGTGAGGGCAGGCAGTGGGAGTGAGGACTTCCAGTTGAGAACCTCTGAAATCAGGGCATGGGCAGCCAAGGGGGGCTTGGTGTCAGCCTGGGGAAGCAGCCAGGGCTCGGGGAGGACCAGCACAGAGAGGAAGGATCCAGGGCTGCAGCAGGAAGGAACACCGGAGATCCCAACATGCTTCCTTCCGTCCCTGTGTCCAGGCTGAGAACTGCCTCTGGGCAGTGTTTTCAAACACCTTTTATTTTGGAGAATCCTAAACCCGCACCAAAGTGGACAGCAGAGTATTATGAACACTGGTCCCCACCCCTGCAGCTTCATTGACCATTAACCACTGGCCAGCCTGCCCCAGCCACACCTGTACCTCCTGCCCTGCCTCCATCATTTTGAAGCAAATCTCAGGCATCATATCATTTAACCTGAAAATATTTCAGTACACATTTCTAAAGGATGGCAGGGCCACAGCTGCAGCATCAGACACCCAGGATCAGACCTCCAGTTATCTGAGAGGGGGCTGAATTTCCTTTCCAGTTTGTTTGAGTCAGGATCCAAATAAGGTCCAAATAACCGAGGACTGGCCTTTTCTTTCTTTTTTAACTTGTGTCATTTTGAAATAAGTTCAGGCTTACAGGAAAGTTGCAAAAATAGTACAAAGAATTCCCACTATACTCTTCACCCAGATTCTTCAAATGTTACCATGTTACATAAGCACGGGCCCATGATCAAAATCAGGAAATTAACATGCTTGCAAAACTAGCACCTCATCTACAGATTTTATTAAAACTTAATTTAAATTTTGCCAATTCAGTTGTCTCCTTTAGTCTGGAAGCATTCCTCAGTCTTGCTTTATATTTATATATTTTAGGAAGAGTATCTGCCACTTATTGTGTAAAATTTGGGTTTGTCTGATGTTTCCTCCTGGTTACATTTGGGTTTTGGCAGGGATGCCACACCCTCTCAGGGGGTCCCTTTTGGAGGCATGTGATGCCCTATTTCTCTAGTATGAAGTTACTGTTTTCCCTTTTGTAATTAATAAGTACCTATGGGGAGATAATTTAAGACCACGTAAATACCTTATTTTTCATCATAGTTTTGCCCACTAGTTTTAGCATTCATTGTTGATTCTTGCTTGAAACAATTATTTCTGAGGTTTTTATTAAATAGTGATTTTTCTGTGTCCATGCTTCCTTCTACATTTAATCCTTGAAATTTCTTCTGTGTGGAAGAGCTTTCCTTTCCCACTTTTCTATGTATTCATTTATATGTTTATTTCAGTGTAACTCATGGATTCCTTTTTTAAAAAAATTGAAGTATAGTCAGTTACAATGTGTCAGTTTCTGGTGTACAGCATAATGAGTCAGTCATATATGTACATACACGTATTCATTTTCATATTCTTTATCATTATAGGTTGCTACAAGATATTGAATATAGTTTCCTGTGCTGTACATGGATTCTTAGTTTATTCTATGGCTTATAGACCATTACTCTCCTCCTTTACTTTGTTGCCCAAATTATCCCAGATTTGACCATTGGGAGCGCCTTCAAGTGTGCTTCATTGTCCTTTTAATGTGTCCTTATCATCGCTCTCTGCCATCACAAGATGTTCCAGAATCATCTTGTACCTTTGCTGAGCCAGCCCTGGAAAGAGCTGTTTCTTTAAGGACCTCTCAGTCCTTTGTTGAGAATGGTTTGTAGGAATCAAGATCTGGGAGCTGGTTGTGCTCATTGCTACTCCGCAAACAGAGCTAGGAAATATACGCATGTAAAACATTTATGTGTATATACACATACATATATATTTGTATATATATTAAAACTATGAGTTATATGTATTTTTGTCATATAATATATTATTACTCATATTATTGAGTTAGTATTAGTTACATATATGTATATACTATTAATTATATATAATATATGTATAATATATATTTTATATATCTGTATATATTAAAACTATGAGTTACATGTATTATTCTCATATAATAACCACTGTTACTCATATAATATATTATTGAGTTACTATTAGTGTTAGTTACATATATTATATGCATATGTGTATTACTATTAGTTATATATTCTATATGTATATAATATATTAAACTATGAGTTATATGTATTATATATTATTGAGTTACTCATATTATTGAGCTATATATGTATTATATGTATATATGTGTATACTATTAGTTATATATATTATATGTCTATCCTATATTATAGATGTATATTATATATATCTATATATATGTTAAAATCCACAAGTTCCTTCTGATGCCCTCAACTCCAATCCAACACCACAGGGCTCCTCCTAGCTTCTCCCTTTCCCTATTTATAATTCCTTTCTCCAAACTGGATCTCATTATCCACAATATATTTACTCATTTGCTAAATTCTGTAGTGCATGTAAAACAGTTAAAGAATGGCTTTCCCATACCCCTGTGAAAAACACACCTACTAACGGATATAATAGATGTGTACAGGTCTTTATGTTTTTAGCCTCAGAGGATACAATAAAAATACTGTTTTCCAAAGCTTCTTAGATTAGTTTTCCTCTCCCTCCCCTTCAGTGTAGGTGTGTAATTCACCTGTAAAACTATTAGTTTCATTGATGATTAGTTGTATTCTTTGTGGGTTTCTTTCTGTCCTTACTGATTTAAAAAAATGTTTTGAATACATGCACTATTTTTTATTGATGTATAGTCAGTTACACTGTGTCAATTTCTCATGTACAGCATAATGTTTCAGTCATGCATATACACACATATATTTGTTTTCATATCCTTTTGCATTATAGGTTACTACAAGATATTGAATATAGTTTCTGTGCTACACAGAAGAAATTTAATTTTTATCTATTTTACATACAATAGTTAGTAATTGTACATGTTGGACTCCCAAACTATTGACATGATTCTAAAAGTCAGCACTTCAGTGTCACCCCCTCTGTCCTTTCTGCCCTGTTCACAGCTCCCATCTTTTCTACTCTTCCTGCTCCTGCAGGCAACCAGTCTCTGTCGTGTCAGGTTTATCCTTCCTGTGTTTCCTTTGCATAAATGAGCAGGTACCTGTACATTCCACGAAAGGTGGCAAGTGATAGATACCTGTCCACACTTTTCTTTTCTCTGCTCAACAATGTCACTTGACTATCACTTCCTTCCCAAATCTCTTTTAATCCACATTTTCCTCTTCATCTTTTCATTTTTCCTGCACAAAGTATTTCTTTATTTGCACAAAGAAACTGGCCGTTTGTCCTGTAGAGTTTCCCACAGTCTACACCTCGCTGGTTGCATCCCCATGGTGTAGTTGAACCAGTTCTGCTGTCTCTGCGTTTTCTTCCACTGGTAATTGCATCTAGAGGCTTGATCACATTCAAGTCTGGTTTCTTGGGCAAAGACTCAGAATTTAAAGGAATCCCTGGCAAATCAAAGACGGTCTCTGTGTAGGTCCAAACATGTGCCCCACAGGCCGTCTGAGTGTGTTCCCCAAAGACTGTTGAGCAGTGGGCTGGATCCCTACACACAAGCTCTGGCCTCTAAAATTGGTGTTTCTTCCCTCCGATGAACTTTTTGGTCTCTGGAGATAATCCTGGGGATTTTCACTTCTTATTCCCTAAAGCAGGTGGGTCAGATCCACCCCTGTTTTCATCCTTTCTAGCCGGCGAAGTCTAAAGTGGGGAGGCGTTTTTAATCTATCAGTGACTGTTGTGAAAATTCAGCAATTCCTCCCTGCAATACCTGGAGTGACCAGTAGAGGGTGATGTTACTCAAGAAAACTCTCTCTTGCCCCAGCTGTCCCAGGGACCCTCCCCTTGGCCTGTGTTTACCTGGGCCTGGTAACAGCGTTCCTCTGTGCTCTCCTGGGACCTACCTGCACCCACCTCACTGAGATTGCTTCCCCCTCCTTCCCCTGCCCCAGCCCTTCTGTGTAAGCCACACTACTGGAGCTGGTGGTGTGCCGGCAGCTCCCAGTGAGGGACGGCCATAGCAAGCGCTCAGACTGGCTTGGAGGGTGGGGTGTGGGCAGTGGACAGAGGAGGCTGACTGTTCCTCAGTTCTCTGGCCAGTCCTTCTCTCTCCCCCGCACTTCTCTGTGCTCTCCTGCTTTCTCTGCGTCTGGTCTGCTGTAGACTACGGTTGTGATGCTAAGGAGTGATTGACTGCATGTTATGCACAGAAACTCTGGCTTTTAAAGAAGGATGAGTGGGTCATCTTACATTAAAAAAAAAAAAAGAAAAAGCCCAAACAGAATTGATTTTTACTTTGCAGACCCCACTGTGGGAGGTTGGCTTTTTATAGAAAAAGTCAAACATCCTGATATAAGAAAAACAGAACCCACCCCTACCTCCACCCCTCCACGGCCCTAAGCTCCATCAGAATCAGCTTCCCCCTCTTCAGTGGGAGTGGGTGTTTTCTCTGATCACATGAGATCTTTGAACAAGCAGCCCTCAGTCTCCAGATCCCAAGGCCCCACCTTATTTTCCCCACTTTAGAGCAGATGCTCTGTGAGGGCAGGGCTGGGCAGGTCCCAGGTGGAAAACAGCCAGAGGGGGCGTCCCGGGCCCCTGGAGGGAGGGACCCATTTCACCTGCTGGGCCCTGGGCTTCAGGACGTGACACTCGAGGTGGGCCACTGTGGTCTGCTTGTTTGTCACCCACACACCACCTGATTAACTGTCAAGGGGCCTGGACATGCGCCTCTGGCCACCACTCTCCCCAGCAGGGAAATCAGGGTGAGAAGATGACCCTCCCAGGCTGTCTGGTGAGCAAGGCCCCAACAGGTGGAAGGATCGGAGCCCCTGGGGGTCTGGGCTGCTCCCTGTCAGCCAGAGATGATCCTGCTGACTGCCCATCCATCCCCCTGACTCCCGGGACCACGGACAGGGTGGCAGCAGCTGTGTGAGGCTGGGATGAGCCTCAGGGTCTCATCTGGGCAGTGGGGATGTCAGTGGTGCCCACCGTCCATGGGGGAAGCTGGCTGCTCAGAGCTTCCCTCTGTGTCCACGGGTGAAGTTGGTGTTGGCTGGAAACCTTGGTCAGCAGGGGGTGGGCAGTGCTACGCTGGGCGAGGGGAGTATGGACTGGTCTCTAGATCATCCGGAATGTGGAGAGCCATCCATCCTGACACATTAAATTAAACTTCCAATTAAATCAATTTTAAAATCAAAAGTAAGAAGTACTCAAAGCGCAGCCCTTCCAGGTTACAGTGCGGGATGGCGCCATCCCCTGTGTCCTTGTGGCTTTGACGTCTGTCCCCTGTGTGCTGGAAACACCGCATGGCGCTGTGCTGTGTGTGCCCTCAGGGAAGTCACCTTGGTGGCTCAAAATTTCCCAGCACAGCACGGGCAGGGGTCACCCTCTGCCCACCCGGAGTGTGAGCCTGACTGCCTGGCCAGGGGAGGGGCAGAGGCCCTTGGGTGCACGCAGCCCTCCTGGGCTGAGTGGCAGTTGGTTGGGGCTCTGGGGCCTGGCCTTCAGGAACGCCTCTTCCTTCTACTCTTCTGCTGAGGCTGAAGGGCCTCTCTGTGGTCAGTTCATGTTGGCTCATCTTAGGTCAGCTGGGGATGGTGGTGGCAGTGGACGTGTCTGCCGACCACAGGGCCACACCAGCCCTGGCTGGCTCACCTGCACAGCCACCCCATGAGCAAAGCCTTGGCCAGGGGATGGGTCGGGGGACCGAGATGCTGAGGGGTGACTACCAAGGCCTGGCAGACATCCTCGGCAGGCTAGGATGGGAGCCCAGCTGGGCTGGACTGGAGGCTGGGGCCGTCCAAACACATGCATGGAGCCTGAGCCACTGAACAGTGTTGGGCGAGAGGTGCCCTGCTGGTCCTGGCCTCTAGGCTGGGACTAGGGACCCACATGGCTGACCTGTCCACTCCTGGAGTGAGACTGGCTCCTCGGGGGTGTGCACGGCCCTTTCCTGGAGTCTTCTTCCTACACACGTGTCTCTGAGAAGGTGAAATCCTCAGAGCAACAGCAGCCTAGTCAGGGTTCTGTGGGGAGATATGGGCAGCGGAGGCGCCTGGGTGGGAAGGGGCCTCGCAGGGCAGAGGAAGGCCTGTCGACGACCCACAGTGGCGGCTTCTCAGAGGGGCTGTCCCCTGGGAAGTCTCCCTTTGCAGGGAAAGGCACGGTTGGGGTTCCCTGGGTGCCCAGGCAGGTGAGGAGGACGTGGGGGGCAGAGCTCCATGCAAGTGCAAAACCCAGCTGGGCACCCTGGCTGTCGGGTGAAGAAGGTCCTCAGGGAATGGAGCATAAAGAAAACACGGTCCACGCACTTACATGACGAGGTCCACAGGGTCGTCACATTCATAAAGGCAGAAAGGAGGAGGGTGGCTGTCAAGGGCTCGGGGAGGGGGAATGTGTTTCACAGGGTCAGAGTTTCCATTTTGCCAGGTGAAAAGAGTTCAGAGATGGGTGGTGGTGATGGTGGCACAATGCTGTGGACGTACTTGTCGCCAAACTGTAACCTTGAAATGGTTAAATGGTCACTTTCAGGGGCCACCTGAGCCGCCGCTGATCCTGTGCTGAGATGCGTCAAAGCCTTGTTAAGAACGTTTGGATCCCCGTGAAGCCCTCCTGTACCCAAGATTACCAGGAGATCTGGGCAAGAACGGGGTTGACAGACTTCCTCGTTTATAGAATCAGGAGTGCCGATAAAAGAAATGGCTCTTGAAGCTTCCAGTCCCACGCCTGCTCGCGGCCACCACTAGCCAGCTTTACGTGCGTGGAGCATCGGTCTGGCCGTGTTGGTTGGGAACGTGGGACATTGTGTTAACCTGCAGACGTGCCGCTGCCCTTGTGTGTGAATAAAGTACCTGCGAGATCCACCGAAAAAAAAAAAAGGTAAATTTCATATCATGTACATTTTACCACAATTAAAAAAAAAGTACATTCAAATTATGTTTTAAAAAATGCAAGGAGTTGAAGCAAAACAAAGGTGTAAAGAGAAAATCCCAAAGGTGGAGGGTAAGGGGTCGAGTGGAAGGATCGCGGGGGCTCCAGAGGGGCCGGTTCCTGGCGTGGGGCTGTGGGCACGTCCTCCGCCCTGTGGGCGCCAGTCTGCTCAGCTGTGACGTGGCTGGCAAGAATTAGCAAGCCTCCCAGCAGGGCTGCTGTAAGGACCCCGAGCCACGCAGGGGGGATATGTGGGAACTGACCCAGAGGTGGTCCGAGGCCTGGAAGTCAGCCCGGGTGGTCAAAGCCACCCCCGGGAGCAGAGCAGCTCGGAGCCCGGGCACCACTGGCTGCTGACCGCGCAGCCTCACCCTTGGGAAGGACGCGGCCTGTGTCGGGAGACCCGGCGGTGGGAGGACAGCGTGGGAGCGGGGGGTGGGGTGTTGGGGGGGGGGCTCTCCCGGAGAGGAAGAGAGGGCTCCTGGGGTGGCGACTGAAGCAGGACCTAAAAGGACCAACCAGGAACAGTGGCTGCCACTGAACACACAGTGTTTTATTTCTTTTGTATTAAATTAAAGCATAGTTGATTTACAATATTGTGTTAGTTACAGCAAAGTGATTCGGTCATACATATGAAAGTATTCTTTTTCCGATTCTTTTGCATCAAAGGACATTACCCGACATTGAGTATTGTTTCTGTGCTATGCAGTCAATCCTTGCTTTTTTTTTTAAATCTCTTTTATCTCTTTTATATATAGTAATGTGTATAGGTTAATCCCAACTCTTAGTTTATCCCTCCCCATCCCTTTCCGTGGTATTTCTTTCTTTCTTTCTTTTTTGGTGGGCGAGGAGGTAATTAGGTTTATTTACTAATTTATTTTTAGAGGAGGTGCTGGGGATTGAACCCCGGACCCTGTGCATGTCAGGCATGAGCTCTACCCCTTGAGCCACACACTCCCCAGCAGTGTTTTATTTCTAACAGCGAATTTCTGTCTTGCTCCCAAGAGATTTGCGATGATACACAAAACTTGGCGTTGGCGGGGGGGGGGGGGGGAGTAACCCCGAGTGAGACTTTGATTGACCCCGTGTCACTAGTGTCCCTGTTACAGAGATGGGAAGCGGAGCTCAGCCAGGAGAAGTGACTGCCCGCAGGCGCACACTGTGGGGGTCTGGGCTGCTCAGGCTTCAGACCCCCAGCGCATGCCCTGGCCCCGCTGCCCCTCCCCACTCCCACCCCACAGGTCTGAGACCAGGCCTGTGTTGTTCGGCTGAGAAATAGCACAGCCCTCTGCCTCCAGTGTCAGCGCTCAAGAAAGAAACTGCTCTTGGGGCCTGACTTTGTATTTTATTTCAATTAGATTTTTAAGGCACAGCTTGAAATATAGATTTCTCAGTGGCTCCAGGACCCCTGAGCATCACCACGGGAAGCAGGGAGGGGTTCAGTCCTCTCTCCCTCCCTACCTCTCCCTCCTTCTCTCCCTCCCTGCCTCCCTTCCTTCCTTCCTTCCTTTCTCCCTCCCTCCCTCCCTTTCTTCCTTCCTTCCTTCCTTCTTCCCTTCCCTCTCTCCTTGGGTCCTGGATCCCTGCCTTGAGGAGCAGACAGTCTGATGGGGAGACAGGAAATGGACAAAGGTTTGTGCTGGAACAAAGGTCAAGCCATGGGGCTGTGAGCATCTATGGGGGACACGCTGGTGGAGGCAGGAAACAGGCATTCCTGATGGGGGACAGTGAGGGAGCACCTGGGAAGGGCTGTGAGTGTGAGGTCTCACCCCATCTGGGGAGGCTAGTCCATCTCAGCCTGGGCTCAGCAGACCCCTGCACCACCCTTGGGCTTCAGAGCCCGTTCCTCAGGTGCATGAGGGCCGGTGTAGAGGGAGCAGAGCTCTGCTTCCCGTCTGAACCCTTCCTCTGGCTCACCATGGCTTTAGGCAGTTGGTATTCAGTTACTCAACCTTCCCATCAAGAAAATGGGTCCAAGACCTGCCTTGGGGAGCTGAGGCTGGGAAGGCAGCCAGAGGTACTTGTCTGTCCACAGGTTTTTTCCCCTGTCCCCTTGGGCAGTAGCAGGGGGGCAGGGAGATGGCCCGGGATCTGCACCTCAGCCTGCAGGTCCACGGCTGTGCATGGGGGTAGGGGGACGGCCCCCTGATCCGCCCCCAGGTTGGCCCCCATGCCAGCCCTGGCTCACAGCCTCCCTTTCTCAGGAAGGCCAAGTTACCGAAACAGATAAATCAATCTGTCAAGAAAAAGCCTTGGAGAAAGAATCTCTCAACTCTCTCAGCCAAGAAGCTCAAAAGGGGAATTGTTCCTGGAGATGAAGGAGGAAACAGCAGGCACCTCTTCCCGGGCTCTTGCCTGCGGGCACCCCTCCTCCCACGTGTCACCCGCCCAGGAGCACCTGTGGACCGGGCGCTCCTCCCTCCCACTGCCGCCTGTCCGGGGGACCTGGGGGCCCGAGAGCCACCGTTTGGCCCCATCCCAATCCTGACTGTGATTCCGTCTTCTCAGAAACTCAGTCCCCTGCCTGTTTAACAGAGTCCTGAGGTCCTGAGCTGCCCACCTGGCCAGTGAGCGCCCGTCCCAGGTAAAGCCCCAGTCAGGGTGACCATCGGCGCCAGGAGGGTCGTGGGGACCAGGGAGACTGGCCGCGTTGGGTGGTGAGCTTCTGGAGATCAGGACACATTTCTCAGAGAAATGGGGATGACCTCCTGCTGGAGGGACAGGGGACAGATGCCTGAGTGCACAGCCAGCTCTACCACTTGCCAGCTGTGTGGCTCTGTGCAGGTTCCTTGATCTCTCTGTGCAGTGAGCTCCTCATCTGTAGGATGGGCATCTGGCAGGAGCTTCCTTGTGACTTGCAGCGCAGATTGGCTGAGTTCATCTGTGTTCCATGTGGTGAGCATGGCGTGCATTTTAACCTCGCTGATCCGGTTGTAGGATAATGGTGAATTGTAAACCGTCACTTCTCACCCCTTTTCTGGCTTACCCCGCACTGCGGCTCTGCCGAGTGGGTATTAGCCTCCTCGCTCTCCGGATGAGGAAGCTGAGGCTCAGAACAGGGCGTAACCGCCCAAGTCTTCACAGCTGGGGTCTGCAGTCGTATTAGAAGGGGCTTTTTCTGGCTCTAGACTATGGCTGGTTGGGTTACAGTCTGCGAACAGGAGGGCAGGGGCTGCCGATGGAGCAGGTGAGGGGACAGGAGGGGTGGGTTGTGAGCCCAGCCCCCAGCCCGGCCCCTCTCCCCATGAGGCTAATCATGGAAGTGGCCCTTGAGGAAGAGGCGGAGGGAGCAGGAGTCCTAAGGAGGGGGAACCCTAGGAAGGGGGAGGCGGAGGTGGAGGGGGCTTGTGTGGGGGAGGCAGGGGAGGAGAAGGAAATGAACATTAGTTACACAATAAACTCCAAACCGAGGAATAGTCTGAGGATCTCACTGGCAGACCCCGGAATGTGCGAGCTGTGATTCAAACCATAGCAAGAGAGTGACACTTCCACCCGCCCCCACCCTGGCTCTGCCTCCCCCATGGCCCCAGGAAAGTCTGTTGTGAGCAGGAAAGTGTTCATTCAAACCTGGGAAGGTTGCCCAAGAGAGGCAGAACTGAAAGCCCTCGGTGGGCGGAGGACCCGTGAGTCAGGGGGCCGGGGTCCTGGTGAAACAGGAAGGGGAGGTGGCAGGGACAGGGCTCGGCCACCTGGAGACCCATGCGGCGACGTCTGCTCACACATGAAAGGTGCCTGCAGAGTGTCATCAGTCTGGGAGTGCCAGCATAACGTCACCGGGGCGAGGGGGGCAGTGGGGGAGCAGTCCATGCCCCCTACCTTCCCAGGGGAAAAAGCTTGCCACTGTCAGGGACATGAAAGAACTGTCAAAAGTCCATGAAACTAGCTGCATGGATTGTGAAACATAAGACGCACTTCTGTTTGTTTTGTGACAACGTGGAAGCCACAGATGTTCTCACAAGATGAAAGGAGGAACTACCAGGGACATCTCTCGGTGTGACCTCCATCGCCTCCTCCACATCACCTGTCCTCATCTCCTGCTTCTTCCCCACCTTGTTCCAGTGGGGCCGCACCCACGCCTGGAGCTCAGGGGTCAGGGGTGACAGGAGGAGATGGGCCAGTGGTGAAATCTTGGTGGGGAAGAGCAGGTGTCATGGGTCAGAGATCAAAGGTCAGATGGGCAGTTATATCAACGCAAAGACATGTGGCTGTTAAAAGCCAGAGGCCAAGGACTGGCCAGTTAGCAGACATCAGGGCAGGTGACTTGCCTGGGCTGTCCTGCCAATAGTGCCAGGAAGAGTTTTTCTCCCAACTTTGCAGGTGAGCATCATTATGTGATCCTGCAGGTGAGGAACTGGGGCTCAGAGAGGTTGGGCAAGTCACCAAAGGGCCCATGGCTTCTAAGTGGTGGGGTTGGGATCAGCAGCCTGTCTGATGATACAGTAAGAGGCAGGTCACAGGAGTGAGGATGGTGTATACATGAGGGCTCATCTCGGGAAGAGTGGGGCTTGCCTGAAGTCTGGAATCATTAAGGCATTTGATCAGAGGAATATGGAATCCATCATGTTCTAGACCAGGGATTTCCAAAGAGGTGCCAACGAGAATTAATGATGCCAGTGACTAAGGAAGTCATACTTTGGAGAGTGGACAACGCATTTTGGAGCTCACTACTGTAGAAGGTGGTTCAGGCTGAAATTAGAGTAAAGCTTCAGAGGAAACCTATGGATAGGAGACACCAGAGAAACCATGAAGTGTCCCTGGCAGGGTGTGACTGTGAGTGGGAGGCACAGAGAGGCCAGTCAAGGCCGGGCAGGCAGAGCTGCCCATGGGAACGGGCTGGCTGTGGGAGCTGGTAGGTTTCTCCTTGAAGAGGACAGCTACTCTTTGTCTGACAGCATCCGTCCCCCTTCTCTGGTGTAAGTGCCCCACTTCCTTAAGGACCACCCCTCCCCAACTCTCAGTCTGTGCGGCTCTGTGGGGTTGCGCCTGTCCCTCAGGCATGGCCGGGCAAAGTGACCGTGTTGAGTTCAAGGAAAGGGCTGGGGTTTAATCAGCCCCAGTGCTGTCCTGAGAACCACTGGGAAAGGAGGTTTCTGGGTTTGGCTTGCTCATCTATCAAGACAGGAGACGGGCCTGTTGTGGGGGGCAGTTATCTCTGTGTATGTGCATGTACATGCGTATGTGTGCGTGGTGTGTGTGTAGGACATGTGGGGAAGGCAAACTCATGAAGCAGATAAAAGCCAGACTAATCTCATTTAGTCTTTCAACATTCAGTGAAACTTACTATCACCCACACACCACGCCTCTCAGCATCCATTGTCCTTTCTTCTTCCAATGGCCCATTTGGTGACTCCCTTCCTCCATACGCGGTGGGCCAGTGGGGAGCCACCCCGGCCAAGCCAATCAGCTATCTTGTTCCCATGACCACGGTCTCTGGTGCAGATGTGGGCACATGATCTAAGCTGGACCAACCAGAGTCAATCTTAGGACTCTAACAGGAGCTACAGGAGAAAAGTTTCTCTCCTGCTGGCTTGATGGTAGAGCTCTTGCTTCTGCAGCTCTCTTGTCACTCAGGAGGAATTAGTTGTCTGAGAATAGAGCCAACACAGAAGATGTGGCTCCAAGGGATAGAAAAAAGGGAGAGAAATTAGGCCCTGGGTTTTGGTTCTGAATCAAATTGTGACTAAAACCACTATGACCCAGCCTTTTCAGTTACATGAGCCAATTAACTTACTTTTCCTTAGGTCTGTTTTATGTGGGAGTTTCTGTCCCTTACAATTAAATGGTCCTGAAGAGTCAATAAAGAGAGGATTCCAATTCTAAGAACCAGGAATAATTGAATGATCTAGAAGTAAACAAAAAGAGACTGGAAAATAATTACGATGAAAACATTAAAAAAATTAAAACAGGAAAACAGTCAAAATAAATGAGACAAGTGAGCAAAAGAACCAAAAAGATCTCAAGATCTCAAGTAATTAACATTAAGAACTGGATGGATCATTGAAACAGAGAGAAATAGGGAGTTTGCAGATAGATCTGAGAAAACGTCAACAGAAAGAAGTAAGGAGAAGAAAAATGTTAACAGTGATGTTAAGAGAATAGGGGACAGAGTGAAATGGTCCAGATACATATTCTCTCCAGGAAGAAGGAATAGGGAAGAAGGATTGAAGGAGCACATCAAGTTCCAAAAAGGTGAAATAGAAACAAATCAACATCTAGACACATCCTTATAAAACTGCACACACACAGCACGCGGTCAAGAGACAGAGCAATGAAAAAGGAATGATCATTAGGCTGACAGCAGACTTCTCAGCAGAGACAACTGATTTCAGGGGACAATGGGATAAAAATCACCCCAGAACTGAAAAAAAAAAAAACAAAAAACTAAACTGTCATCTTGATCACTGATGTCTAGCTAAACAATCATTCATGAGTGAGGATGAAATAAGACAGTTTTCAAACAATAATTGAATGAGTTTATTACTCACAGCTTCTCATCTGAGAATTAATAAAGGATTTTCTTCAGCAGTAAGGAAACTGAATCCGGAGGAAGGGTGTGATGACAGCAGCAAACTAAGCAAAGAAATTAGTAAGCATGGTCCTAAGTCCAAATAGGCATTTGTTATTAAAAAAATACTAGTCTGTAGAGGAGGTTTAAAAATCAGGTGGAAGTGAAATTCTATACAGCAATAACATAGTAAATGCAAATTCGTTGACTGAAGTTAACTAACTGTAAACTTTATGTGTCTTTTGGCTGAAGGCTAGAGACACTGATCAGCCTTAGGTGTGCATGTTAAAAGATGGTGAGTTAGCTCTAAAAATATATAAACATATAAAAGAATAGAAATAGAATGTATAACTTTCAAACTGGTTGAACAAAGAAAACTCCATCAATACAATGAAGACGGGGAAAGAGAGAGAAAAAAATAAGCAAAGGGAAAGAAAACACAAAGGAAGCACAAAATTAGAGAGCAGAAATTATTCCAAATAACTCAGTGATCATAAAATGTAAGAGTCCTAATAAATGTACCCTCTATCTCTTCCTGCACACCTGTCCCCATTTACCAGCAAGCACTTTTTTTTTTGGAGTGAGGAGATAATTAAGTTTATTTTTTTGTTTATTTCAAATGGAGATACTGGGGATTGAACCCAGGACCTCGTGCATGCTAGGCATGCATTCTGCCACTGAGGTGTACTCTCCCCTCAGCAAGCACATTTAAGAAGCTACTTAGCATCTGTCACTTTGCTTTCCTCGTCTGAAATGTGGGGATACCTTCCTCCAAGGGTTGCTGTAAGAATTATGCATGGTCACATAGATAAAATGGCTGACCAGACAGGACTCTGCAAATCGAAGCTTTTGTTACTAGTGCCAGGGCTCCCGGGCAAAGACTGGCCTGGGTCAGGGAAGGGGTGGCAGAGGAGGTGAGAGGAACTGAGACCCTGCAAGGACCAGTGCAGCAATCTGAGGCTGATTCCACCCCAGAGGCTGGGGGAAGGGGAGGGGGTCAGTGAAACCTTTGTGGAGAGGACTGTCAGCCTGGGGGACCTGCTGCGAGGGAGCCTCAGAGACATAAATACCCCACTCTTGGTCTCCTCCCTCCAATCTCCTGCTGGGCTTCCCATGTCGAAATCCAACAGGAAGGCAGAGAGCGAGGGAGCCCAGACGGGTCCATGTCCCGGGGCAGAGAGCAGGATGGATGAAAGGTGGCCCTGGGCTGCAAACTGAAGGCATCCAGCACAGACCCAGGAATGAACCTTTCCTGGTGCCTGCCCTTCTCAAAGTGTGAGCCCGTATCCAGGCTCTGGGAGTGAGCCTCAGGTCATGGGGAAAGGCTTATCCCATCAGACTGTTTCCCAGTGGACAGGGCTCAGCCAACCAGTTCCTCTTTGAAAGGTCAGGGGTAATGTATTCCTCCTCTCAAGACTCGAGGTCCAGCCAAAGCTCATCAACACGGACCCTTCAGCATTCCAGGCTTGGAATGATTCAGATGGGAGTTCGCCTGAAATTTATCTTTGCTGTATTTACACAGAAAGACCTTAAAAAGCTTGTCGATAGTGTAAACAAAGATAATTATAATATTTCAGGGGAGAAGGTTTAACATACCAAAGGAGGGAAAAAGAATTTTTTAAGCACAGAAATGGAACCCATTTCTGGATCATGAGAGAATGAAAAACTCTTCTTTTTAATAATAATCACACACATGCGATCCCATACCAGCCTAAAGGTGATTCAGGGATGAGGCAGATGTCACATGGTCTTGTTCGCTTAGTGCCCTTAGAGTAGTACCCAGCAGTGATTAACAGGGAGTGGGGTCCCTCAGGGCTCAAAGTCAGGCTCTTTCCATGCAGAGGCAGCTTGGGGCAGTGGTGGGAAAGCACGGTCCTGGGAGTCAACAGGACTCGCATGGAATCTGCATGTCTTTTGGGTCCTGTGAACCTAGTGAGCCTTTATTTCCCCATCTGTGAAATGGGTGCAGCAATACTCATCTCATGGGCTTTCTCTAGGGATCACCAAGGTCCTGTGGGGATGGCCTCGTCACATAGTAGGTCCTCAGCTCCTAATTCCCTTCCTCCATAGGTCATTGAAGGGGCACCAGATGCTCCCCAAGGACCCGCCCAAGTTCCACATCCTCCATGTCTGCCCAGACCTTGCCCCCAAATTGGAGACCAGCCAGGGAATGCTGCCTGGGAGGCAGAAAGGTGGCCAACGCCCATGATTTGACTCAGGTTGATCCAGGTCCTCTCAGGTCTTGAATCCAGACTCATGTCTGTCTTATCAAATGCTGCCCCTTGGAATTATGGTGGGCTTTAGAACCAGACAGGTTTGAATCCCGGCTCTGTCATTGACATACCAAGTAGCAGGTTTCTGAACTTCTCCAAGACTCTGGACAAGTGAGATGACCAAACCTGCTTTGAAGGTGGGTGTCCAGCGCCTGGGACAGTCCCTGGTCATCCTAACAGCTGGGTCATCGATGGCTATCACTATTGTTGTCTGTGTGGTGTGTTCAGACATTTCTAAATTGGTCAGAAATCTAGTTTTGCCTCTGGGATTTTTCCCCTGATGGAAAGTTACAGACTGTCTGGGGAATCTGCCACTTTGGGGGAAAGGTGATGGTGGTGAGCAAGAGATGGTGGCTGTGACGTGGCCACAGAGGCATGGAAGGGAGCCTTTCTGTTTTGCCCGAGCCTTGCTTCCAGGCAGGGATGCTCTGAGCTGTCAGGGCTCCCAGAGACAAAGCATTCTGAGGCCTGGCTCCTGCATCCTCTCTTTCCAAGTATGCGAGTGTGGTCCCCAGAGCATGTGTCCTGGCCAAAGGAGCACAGGACACTCTCACACTGTGACCTCCCTGCAGAAGAGATGAGTAATAAAGCTCAATGGCTTGCCCAAAGCACCATGGAAAAAGACGTCCATCATCTTAATGGTACCTCTTAGATGTCTGGCTGATCTGCGGCCTCTTCCTCACGAGCCCCGCCCCCTCCCGAAAGCACTCGGTGTGAGCTATTCCTGGCATGTCCTGTGGTACAAAAGGACGGTTCATCTTTTCAAGGAGACGTGGGGAGGTTGAAAGTCAAACCCATTGGAACAAACCTTGGCTTTGGAGGCGAATCAAGTTCTTGTTATGCAAGTCCTTGCTCTCCCTGAGGAGAAGTCAGCGTGATGAGCAAAACAGAGTTTGGGGGGGATTTGGCGATAAGGATGAAAAGGAAACAAGATCTATGCAGTACATACCGTCTCTGTGGGGAGGGCCGTGGCCATTGGGCAATCACTGCTCGTGAAGGAACTCAGTGTCTTCCAGGATCAACTAAGATAACCCAGGGTTGGGGGGAAGGTGCCGTGCTGGGTCACTCTACCCAGTGAGGTCGGGGGGAAGAGTTGGGGTTCAGCTTGGCTGGGCTTTGGAAGAGCAAGGGGTACCCAGCCTTCAGGCCCATGGCCACTGCCTTCATGCAGGCAAGGGCCAGAGAGCAGCTCATGCTGAAGCTGGAGACGTCTCCACCCGTGCTTTTCTGAGAGCTTATACTCCTCTGGGTCTCAACTTCTCCATTAGCACAATGCGGATTTTATTTATTAGCCTCATCTCTACCTAAAATGTGGGCTGGAAGCAGAGGCTGAGAAAAATGTCTCTTGATAACCATGTCTCTGGGAAGGAAATGTGTCCTAGCATCTCAGGAAGGGTGGTTAGACTGTGATGGCTGGTGTCCCTTGGTGAAGGAAGGCAGGGCATTGCCAGAGACATGGGGGCTGAAAAAAGGAAGATCCTCAGAGTGGGTAGCTTTCAGATGTACAGGAGGCCCCATCAGAGACACTGGGGCACACCTCCAGGCTGTGGTCAGGATACCCTCCAGACCAGGGGAGTGTGAATGAAGAAAGCCTGTTGTGAGGTGTTTTGTTGGGAAAAAAAAAGAAAAGAGAGCAAGAGGGAGAGTGCTGGGAGGTCAGGTGGAAAGCTCATTCATTTCCCAGGGGCTGCTGCAGGGGCACATGGGGAAGGGAAAGATTGCTCCTCCCACCTTTTAAAAAAAAGACCTACTTTGCTTTTAACTCTTTTACATATTAGAGTCCTAATAATGATTTCCAGTGGACAGAAGATTCCTTAATTGAGTGAGTTCAAAACCATTGCTTGAACTATTTACAACAGCCAAGATATGGAAACAACCTAAATGTCCATCAACAGATGACTGGATAAAGAAGTTGTGGTATATTGATACAATGGAATACTACTCAGCCATCAAAAAGAATAAAATAATGCCATTTACAGCAACGTGGATGGAACTGGAGATCCTCATTCTAAGTGAAGTAAGCCAGAAAGGGAAAGAAAAATACCATATGATATCACTGATATGTGGAATCTAAAAAAAAAAGAAAGACACAAATGAACTTATTTACAAAACAGAAACAGATTCACAGACGAACTTATGGTTATCAGAGGGGAAGTAGGGATGGGAAGTGGGGTGGGAAGGGTTAAATTGGGAGTTTGAGATTTGCAGATACTAACTACTATATATAAAATAGATATACAACAGGTTTCTTCTGTGTAGCACAGGGAACTATTTTCAATGTCCTGTAGTAACCTATAGTGAAAAAGAATATGAAAATGAATATACGTATGTATATGTATGACTGAAGTATTATGCTGTACACCAGAAATTGACACAATGCTCTAAACTGACTCTACTTCAACAAAACAAACGATCCTACTGCTTGAAACCATTGGCCAGCTGGGCCAGGGAGTTCCTTGCAAAGTTTTTGCTTCTCCAGGCCAGGATGACTGGTTTCTGTGCTGCATTACAAAACACTCCAAAACTTAGCAGCTTACAATAGCAAGTTATTATTTGCTCTCATGAGTTAACTGGGCTCAGCCGGGCAGTTTCCACTGGGGGTCTCTCCCTTTGTGGTTGTGATTCGATGGTGGCCAGAGCTGGAGTCCTGAGGCTCAACAGGTTCTCCTGTGTGGCTGTCCTACTGGTATGAGTGGTATCATATGGTATTTTTCTTTCCCTTTCTGGCTTACTTCACTTAGAATGAGTCCAGCTGGGGTGGGTGGGAGAGCTAGGGACCAGCCAGGAAGCTCTCTATGGCCTCTCTATGTAGACCTCCTCCTCCAAGCCTGGCTGTCTCAGGGTAGTCAGGCTTCTTACACGGAGCCTGGCTACCTCCAGATGCATCACCCAAGAGATCTGGGCAAAAGTTGCCAAGCTTTTTATAACATAGCCTCAGAAATACAGTTGTCACTGCTATCAACTTCTACTAGTCAAAAGCTATCCGCAAGGGGAAAAAGCCACATTGAAGGGGAGGGGACTCTGAAAGGAGGTGAACCCAGGAGGCTAAGCTCATTGGAGGCCCTCTTTGGAGTCTGCCTACCACAGACCCAGAAGAAAGCAGGAGAGCACAGGCTGACCCTTCCATGCCCTGTCTCTGTAGCCCTGTCAGAAGCTGGATTTGGGGGCCTCAGTCCAGAGATCTGTCCAAACTCCAGATCTGGGACTGGCAGAGTGGACAAAAGGAGGCCCACTCCCTGCTACTTGTCTCAAGTTCTTTTTGTAGCAGATAAAGGCTTCTAGTCCCTAATCGCTGAGATGAGACATGTCACTCCTCCTTCAAGGGAACAAACCCAAATCCCAAGTCCATCGCTCTGCTGGGGAAGCTAGGTCACACTTCCAGACACACCTCTAACATGATTAGACAGGGAGGTCTGCTCTCTGTCCAGGCTGAGGATTCCCCTCTGCTTGGCTCTTGTTTCTGACAACCATCCCTCCGGCAAATGTAAAAGCTGGAGTCAGCTCAGAGGGGAGCAGGAGCGAGAGGCGGGCTTTGGTCTGGTCTTGCTTGCAGGATGCAGGCTGGCGGGAGACTTCTGGCTTCCTGGAGTGACTGCGAAAACTCAGGCTCTCATCACAGTAAGTTTCAGACACTGTCTTTTTGCCTCAGTGCCGGGAGGGAACAGTTTTGCTTTAGCTGCCATACTTCCCAGGGATTTCAAAGCCTCCCTCAGACAGCCAGACACAATCATCATTTGGCAAAAGCCGGGTCCCGGAGAGTTGGGAGGAGGATCTGTGGCCTGAGAGGCCTTCCTTGTAGATGCACTTCAATGCCTGGGGGTCCATCCTTAGCGGGCAATGATTTTGCTAGTGTGAGCGGAGAACCCAGGGAAAGGCTGCCTCCCCATGTGAGTACGCTGCCTTTGGTGGGGGATGTGGTTGGAGTTCAGGGGCCCAGGGGCTCAGGGGCAGGGCTATTTCCTTTCTTGCTAAACTTGCGGGCAGCACAGGTATTTTCAGGGTTTCCACCTGACCTCTGATTCCCGGAGGACCCACTCCTTTCCCCTCTCAGCAGGAGGGGAAATGTCCTTGCTGTGCAGTCGCCTTTTGGAAGCAAATGAGCAGAGAGGGAGAGTGTGGCTGGGAGGGAGATGGTCCCACGGCCCGTGAAAGCAGCTGCCACTTGATCCTGGGAGAGGACCCCAGGGAGCCCTTGAACTCGATGTCATTTCTGTCATGCCTAGGGAGAGGCGCGAGTGAGCGTGTGCGGGGAAAGAGAAACGCCGAAGAAACAGTTAGCCTCTGTTAATATTTGAGAGGCAGCCAAAGCACTTTTGTTCCCCAGCCCGGCGAGCTACCCGTGAAAAAATAAATTGCTTTTCAAGAACATTCATCACAGCAAGTGGCTCGTTTCCTTGTCCTCAAACAACCCCATTCCTAGGCCCTTTCTCCCATTAAAAACTCCTCAGATGTGGTAAAATAAAGAAAGAAACAAATGGGAGGTGTGGGGCGGTGGGGGCTGCTGGAGGGAAGGTGGACACTGGGGGAGACACTGAGGGCGGAGAAGCAGCAAATACTGGGGACTTTTGGGCTTTGGGATGTGGGCCCTAACTTGGTTGTCTTTCTCAGCAGAGGGTCTCTGTTTCCACAGATGTATTTCTGAAACTCAGGAGCAAGTGTGCTGACCTTCCACAGGCTCTGCCCCTCTAAGAGTCTCTGTCCTCCCACCGGCTCAGAGGGGTCCTCCTGACCATGCATCTGCAGGAGCTCTCCCTCCTCATCACTCTCCAGCACATCATTCTGCCTTTCCTTCACTGTGCTTTTCCCATTACGGAATCATGAATTCACCCTTTCCTTGTCTACTCCCGAACTAGAGGGTCAGCTCTCCCAGGCCCAGGACCGTGCTGTCCTGCTCACCGTGTATCCCAGGACACAGGGTAGATGCTCAGCAAATTCATGTGGGATGAAGGATCTAATGCGTAAATCCCAAATGTGATGCTTTAGGGCAAAAAGTACCATCCCATCCAAGATGGCATTTCTCTGAATTTTTTTTTTTTCAGCCACAAAATGATTCCATGATTAACTGGTGAGGCAGCCCAGACCCGGGCCTGCTGTTGTGATCTCTGTGTGAGAGGGCTTAGCTCACTGGTTTGAGGGAGCAGCTTACCACAGGGGGAGGCCACAGACCCTTGGTTTTGCTGTGTGACTTTGAGGAAGTCACACCACCTCCCTGCACCTCAGAGTCCTACTAAAGGAATTAATCACTTACTTTGTGGCATTTCTGCAGAGATTACAGGCAATGCTATGGACTGTGTGTTTGCGCCCCCCCAGATTTTTATGTTGAAACCCTTACTCCTGATATGATGGTATTAGGAGGTAGGGCCTTTGGGAAGTGATTAGGTTTAGATGCAGTTATGAGGGTTGGGACCCTACAATGGAATTAGCACCCTTATAAAAAAAGGAAAGACAACAGAAATCTCTTTCTCTGTCATGTGAAGACACAGCAAGGAAGTGGCCATCTTCCAGCCAAGAAGTGGGCCCTTACCAGGAACTGAGTCTGCCGACACTTTGATCTTGGACTTCCCAGCCTCTAGAACTATGAGAAATAAATGTCTCTTATTTAAGTCACCCAGTCTGTGGCATTTCATTATGATATCCTGAGCTGAGATGGAGAAACGCCTGGTATAGGAACATGCAGGTACTCAATAGATAATGGTCACTTTTATTATTTTGACAAGTGCTTGGACCACAGTGTCACTCATGCAGGGATTTAACAGGGGACCATCACACAGCTCCACCACCAGTCGTAAGTTTTCCTTAAGGTGAATGTGGAGAATAGGGGTGTTGGCCAGACTCATCAATCAGCATCAGGAATGGTTTCAGAAGGCACACAGGCACCACATTTTGGATTCATTCATTCACCCTTTCAACATGAACTTGTGGAGTGTCTACTATGTGTCCTGGGAACGGGTCCGGCAGTGGGCAGTGAACAGATTCAGGTGGAGTTGACACTCTAGTTGGGGAGCAGAAACAAACAGGTGAATTAATGATTTCATATTGGGATAAACATAGGAAAGGAAAGGCAGAATGCTGTGCTGGAGAGTGATGAGGAGGGAGAGCTCTCCTGCAGATGGGTGATCAGGGAAGCCGAGGCCACAAGGAAGAGAAGACGCAGCCAAGGAAGGCCTTGTGGGGAAAGAGGCAATGGCTCAGGCGGAAGGAGGAGCAGAAAGGAGGCCAGAAGCAGGGGTGGTGGGTGAGGAGGACGCAGAGGTGATCCAATTGGCCCTGAAGCTGCTGAGCCCCAGGCAAGGCTCAGGCAAAGGCTGAGGTCCGCAGGGGCCACCGGCAGCCCTAAGTCCCCGTCCACCTCCAGCCGATTGAGAGGCGCTGCCCAGCGAAGGGCTGGGAGGTCACAGCTGGGGGAGGGCTGAAGCCTTCTGCTGCCAGCACCCCAGGGGTTAAGCCAACCTCACAGGTGGTTTCTCCTCGCCAAAGCCCATCAGAGCAACAACCATTTGGTTTTTGCCTAGGGGGCCCCTCCGATCATCCAGCACCCGGGGCCTGCTCAGGCCCCACCAACGCAGAACCAGCGACCCACGTAACTCTACTGTTTGGGTTTAAGAAATAGATACTGACAAACCTTTGTCTTTCTTATTAGACAGAAAGGGCTCCTTTTCAGGCCCTACTAAGAATAGCTAATTTATTCATGCTCTCCGGGTCTGGGGAGGAGGTGGAAGCCAGTGCCGGCCTGCACCCTGCCCTCACCCGCCGTTAAAGCGCAGGCTGGAGGGAGCCCCAGGCGCTGGGCCTTCAGAGAGGACCCGGCCCCGCCCCACCACCGCACCCATTGGCTCCTTAGCGGCCTTCCCGCGCTCTCATTGGCTCCCATAGGCCCTTGGCCCAGCCCCCTTAAAGCAGCGCCCTCTGTTGCCCGGAAGACGGGGAAGTAAAGGGGACCCGGAAGAGACCTGGCTGCGGGACAGTGAAGATGCGGAGGCTGACCCAGCACAGAGCTAGGCACGTGGGTGCAGGAGGTGTCAGCGCACCCAGTAACGGGGACGTAAATATGCCATTTACGGACATCTCCCATGTACACCAGGCTTCCTGTTATTTCATTCATTGCCTAAAACAGTCCTGCAAAGTAGGTTCGGGCCTACCTTGTTTTATTGTGCCTCACTTTATTGCGCTTTTTACAGACTGAAAGTTTGTGGCAACCCTGCCTCTAAGTAAGACCCTGCACCATTTCCCCAACATTTGCTGACTTCCTGTCTCTGGGTCACATTTGGGTAACTCTTGCAGTATTTCAACCTTTTCCTTTATCGTTGTATTTGTTATGGTGATCTGTGATCAACAGTGTTCGGTGTCACTACTGCAACTCGCTGAAGGCTCAGATGGTAGTTAGCACTTTTTTTTTTTAGCACTGAAGTATTTGTAAATTAAGGTATCTACATTTTTTTAGACATAATGCTGTTGCACACTTACTAGACTACAGTATAGTGTGAGCAAAACTTTTATATGCACGGAGAACCAAAAGAATTTGTGTGACTCGCTTTATTGTGATATTTGCTTTTTTGCAGTGGTCTGGAACTGAACCTGCAACAGCTCAGAGGTCTGCCCATGTTATTGTATCTCTGGCTTATGGGTGGGGAAAGTGATGACAGAAAGTTTAAGAGACTTGCGCAAAGTTACACAGCTAGTAAGGTGCAGAAGTGGGATTTGATTTGATCGCTGTTTTGTGTGATTCCAGCGCTGCACCACTGTGGCAACCTAACGGGGCAGGTGGGTGGGAGTATCCTGAGGATTAGATGGATGACGACTGCCCACCATGCTGTGAAGTACCAGCACACTAGTTACTAGCTTGGTCCTCCGAGGAGGCTTCCCTCTGGAAATGTCGCTTGGTTGCTCTTTGAAGATGGGTAGAACTGAGAACGGCACTAACAGTGAAGAGGCTGCAGAAACAAAAATTAACCAGAACAGCCTTTGGACTTCGCTATGAGATAAGTCACTTGGTGCCCTAGCCACCATGAGTTCCCTCTCACATGGGCACCAAATCTTTTTGGCCAGTATTTTACATTTGCACATCCCTTCACCTGCATGGCCTCACTTAACTGCAGAATCAAAACACCTCTGTGAGTTTGGCACCATCTGGATTTTGCAGAAGAGTAAACTGAGGACAAGCGAAGACCACTGAAGACAATGTATAGATTATTTCCTGTGTTTGGGGTACTTATATCTCACATAGTTCTCACAACAACCCTAGGAGGTAGGTGTTGTTTGCCTTATTTTACAGAGGAAGAAACCAGAGTTTAATAGAAGATAAGCAATTTCCTTAAGGTAACACGGGGGTTGAAGAGCAAGTCTACCTGACTCTAAAATCATCCTCTCTCAGTTATTCTACTGTTCCTTCCCATTCTGAGCCAGCCTGAGGAATAGAGGGAGGCAGTAGTTGCCAAGCAAGAAAGATTTAAAGGATGACAACAGGACCTCATGCACACACATATCTTCTTTTATTCTTCAACTCATTGCTGATGGCTGAACACCATCATTGACAATTATTTTGTTGAGTTAAACATTGCTTGAGCCATCAGAGTCTTAAAATTCAATTCTTGGGAATCCTCCTACCCTGTTGGTGGGAATGTAGTTTGGTGCAGCAAATATAGAGGACGGTATGGAGATTCCTCACAAAACTGAAAAGAGACTTCCCGTATGATCCAGCAATCTCACTCCTGGGCATATATCCAGAGGGAACTTTAATTTGAAAAGATGCATGCACCCCAATGTTCATAGCACCACTATTTACGATAGCCAACACATGGAAACAACCTGAATGTCCATCGACAGATGACTGGATAAAGAAGCTGTGGTGTATTATACAGTGGAATACTACTCAGCCATAAAAAAGAACAAAATAATGCCATTTGCAGCAACATGTGTAGACCTGGAGATCGTCATTTTAAGTAAGCCAGGAAGATAAAGAAAAATACCATATGATATTACTTGTATGTGAAATATAAAAAAAGAAAAAAGAAGACACTAATGAACTTATTACAAAACAGAAATAGACTCACAGACATAGTAAATAAACTTATGGTTACCAGGGGGGATGGAAGTGGGAAGGGATAAATTGGGAGTTTGAGGTTTGCAAATATTAACTAGTATAAATAAAATAGATAAACAACAAGTTTCTTCTTTATAGCACAGGGAACTATTTTTGATATCTTGTAGTAACCTATAATGAAGAAGAGTATGAAAATGAATATATGTCTGTATCTGTATGACAAAATATTATGCTGTACACCAGAAATTGACACATTGTAAGCTGACTATACTTCAATAAAAAATTCAATTCTGTCCCTTATGAGAAGAAGGCATTAATTCCTTAGTATGATTGAGAAAGAAAAATATTTGGAAATTCCACTGGAGCTATTCAACTAGCTAAAACGTCTACCAGGTTGTATTATTGTCTTGACCGCGTTTTCACATTTCTCTGTCAAGGCACAGTTTTCCAGTCCTTAGGAGGCAAAATACAACTAGAGGATAAGGCCATCAAGAAACAGATGGTAAGTATCCCCCTCAAGATACTTACCAGATATTTTGCTTGCATGTGAAGAGGGATGAAAATGCTAAGCTTAAAATCTCAGAAAAGCAGAACTTTTGAGGCCAAGCGGCCAAAGTCTTAGAGTCAAAAACTCAGGGAGACCATGCCTGAGGAGGAAGCAGCTAGAAGGAGGCAGCTACAAGAAGCACATGATGTCTCATTCTTGGGATGTCTGAAACTAGAGGTGGACTGACTAACACCAGAATCCAGTCCAGTCCAGCCCATCTCAATTTCCGATTGGAATGAGGTGATCAGTCACTCATTGCCTAACAGAGGATGGGGGATCCTCTCTGGGGAAGAATAATGACTTCAAGTTCTCTGATTCTTTTATATAAAATATCTAAGATTCAATTTAAAAATTACAAGACATGTGAAAAGGTGGAAAATATGAGAAACTGATGTGAGAAAAAATACAATAGAAGCAGACTTAGTCTGCTCAGGCTGCCATAGCAAAATACCACAGATTGGGTGGCTTAAACAACAAACATTTATTTTTCACAGTTCTGGAGACTGGGAAGTCCAAAGTCAAAATTCTGTTTCTCGTGAGATCTTCCTTCCTGGCTTGCGGATGGCCACCTTCTCATTGCATCCTCACATGGTGGAGAGAGGATGCTCTGTGTATCTTCCTCTTCTTATGAGGGCACTAATCCCATCAGGAGTGCACCACCCTCATAACCTCATCTCAATGTAATTACCTCCCAAAGGTCCCACCTCCAAATACACTGAGGGTTAGGGCTTCAGCATGGAAATTTTGAGGGGACACAAGCTTTCAGTCCATGGCACAGATTGTAATAAAGAGTTTGGCTCCCCTTTTGCTATTTGACTGCTGACAGCTGTCAAGCCCCACCACTCCTTCCCTTCTGTCTTAGATCTGTCCAGCTCATAAGGAAGCCCAGGTTTGCCTCTATTAGCTTCAGCAGAAAGCTCAAATTATGCAAGTCTTGGTCCATGTATGGGACGTCTCACCCCGAGCCCCATCCTCTAATGACCCCAAAGCCAATCTCCTTTCCCTGGTCTCTTAAGTCATTTTTGGATCTGCTTGGGAAGTTTCTAGGCTCTCTCCAGAAATCTTTATATGTGATACATCTTTTCACATTCTTGTTTCATATACTTTTGATCATCAGTCTTAACATTTGAACCAAATTTTGGTTGGAAGTGCTCAACTCACCATTACAGCACAGATAATTTAGCTATTGGAGTTATCAGACAAGGACTTAACTATTATAAATAGGATATAAAAAGGGTATATAAAGAAAAGACAAATGAAAAGATAGTGAATTTCTGCAGAGAATTAGACTTTAATAAATTTAGATAGATATTTAAGAACTGAAAAAGATTTAATATCTGAAATTAAGGAATCATTGAGTGGATTTAATGGCAACCTAAACACAATAGGGGGTAGTATCAGTGAGCTCAAAGACAGGTATATAGAAAGTACCAAACTGAAGCACAGAAGGAGAAAATAATTAAAATAACAGATCAGAGTACAAGACACATACTGGGACACAGTCACAGGTTTAACATTATCTAATTAGGTTTTCAGAAAGAGAGGATGGAGAGAGAATAAGGCAAGCAACATTGGAAGAGATGGAAGAAAAAAACTTTCAAAATCAGATAAAGACATTAATTCAAGATTTACAAAGCTCAGTGAATCCCAAAAAGAGCAATACAAAGGAAACTACAGACAGGCACATTATAGTTGAACCATGAACATCAAAGACAATGAAAAAAATGTTAAAAGCAGGCAGGAAAAATAAAACACACATTACATTCCAAGGAGCAGCAATGGGTGATGACTGACTTGTCAGTTGCAACAATGAAAGCCGGAAGACAATGGAATGGCATCTTTAATTGCAGAAAGGGAAGCTCTATACCCAGTAAAAGTTTTCTTCATAAATGAGGACAATTCATGTTCCTCTTTCCGTTCCCTTTCCTTTTTTTCCCTCCCTGAGAAATTTAGTTTTAAAGCTATTATGTGGGGGCAGAGCAAGTTATGGTATATGTGTGTTTGTGTGTGTATGGCGGAGGAAGCCACGGTGGCCCAGAGCAGGATGTCAGACCCCAAAGAGGATGAGAAAGGCATCCCCATGGAGGGGAAGCCAGATGCGGGATGCCCGAGCCTGGGCAGGGGGAGAGGTAAATCCCCACTGTGGGTGAGGAGGCTCAGTTTAGGGAGTCAGAGAGGGAGTTACAAATAGAAAAGGAGAGAACTCAAATAAACCTCGTGATGTTGGTTTGGAATAAAATACATCTGAGTGAATTCGTGCATATATTTTAACATATCACACATACATTCTCTAGCTCTGTTCACACAGAGCAAACAGAGCAAAGAGCAGAAACACCTCATAAGCAATAATCATAGCTAACACCCAAATTTTGGCTTCTAAGTAACAGTTTCTAAAAAAGGAAACAAGGATCCTTGGAGAAATGGCTTATTCCAGGATGAGGGCAGAGAAAGCATAAGATGAGTCAGGAACATATTGTGCCAAAATTCAAGAAAGTGCTCAAAGAATGACTGGGGACATGTCAAAAGGATACAGAAGCTGCCTCGAAGTGGCTCCCACTGATCAAGTCGGAAACAATATGAAAATCAAAATAAATAATAACAACAGTGGCTTATAACCCTTTGAATAAAATAGGAAGGTACACATCTATACAAATAAAAACAAAAACAAACTAACAAACAAGTAAATAGTTAAATAGGGACGTTCCATAAGGGCCAGGACTATTCACCTAGTTTCAAAGTACTGTCCCACAAATGCTTATTAACTACAAAAGGGGGAAAGAATAACTTTACAGTGGAGAAAACTTGCAACCCTCCCACCACTGAATCAAACGATGAAAGCAAACATCACCAGTAATGGGGCAAACCTGATACGCGCCGCCTGATAAGATTCAATGACAAGAGCTCAGCGTCACTTCTGTGACAGTCCTGCCACAGCAGCATCACCCGAATGTAATGCTGGCAAGTCAGACAAGCATACCCTGGGGGCAGTCTACGAAATCTCTAGCCCTATGATCAGCAAAAGCGTAAAGGTCAGGAAAATCCAGGGAAGATGGAAGACCTGGTCCAGACTGAAGAAGGCTGAAGGCATGACAGCTCATGACAACTAAATGCAAAGCATGACTTCTTTGTAAAGGACATTTTGGGGACGATTGGCAAATCTTTAACTGGAGTCCTGGAGAAGATGGTGATGCATACTTATTAATTTCCTGATTCTGAGGGCTGTATTGTGATTATCCAGGAAAGTATTCACAGGAAACATATATTAAGTATTCAGGGATATCAAGGCATCAGCTTGGCAAAATCCTCAACTGGTTCAGACAAAAGAAGTTCTTTGTATCGGACTTTGTGCTGTCCCATAACTTTGCAATTGTTACCCCCCAAATTTTAAGGCTAAAATTTAAGAAATGAAGGTAAAGTAAAGATGTCACACTAACAAAAGCTGAGAGAACTTCTAATCAGCAGACCCACAACACAAGGATACAAGGAAAATGATCCCAGGTGGAAACTCAGGACTGCAGGATGGGATGGAAGGTACCAGGAGGGCAAATGTGTGAATGTATGTAAGAAGATGACTGTTTGAAGCCACGTTGATAACTATGGCTTGTAGGATTTGAAACATATAGAAGTAAAACATATAACAGCAGTAATACCATAAATTAGATGGGTACCCATGGACATAAGCCATTTTAAGTTTTCTCTATTATTTGTGACATGGTAAAAGTACCAATTTAAGGTAGACTCCAAAAGTCAATGGTGCAAGTTAACCACTAAAAGCAAAGAGAAATATAATAAAGAATTTAACAGAAGAGGTAAAATGCAATACACAAACCCTCACACACACACACACAAAGGAGAAATAAAAGTTTAAAGAAGAGATGGAATAAATATTGAAAAAGAAACAAGATGGTAGATTTAAACACCACTCAACAGTCCTATTAAAAGACAAATATTTTTAGGCTGGATTAAAAAAATTGTGTGCTATTTATGAGACATACGTTAGATATAGCAAGTACCTTTAGAAAGGTAGCAAGTAAAAAGACGGTAAACTTTATGTCACTCTGTTAATATCAGACAAGATAGACCTTAGAGCCAGAAGCAGTAGCAGCGGTAATGAAAGACATTTCATAACAGTAAAAGGGTGAATTCAACAGGAAGACATAACAATCATAAATTTGTATGCATTTAATGATAGTGGTGCACAACACACTGAAGCAGGAAATTGATACAGCAAGAAAGACAAACGGGCACATCTGTAATCACAGTTGGAGATTTTAACCAATCTTTCTCAGCAACTGATAGAAAAAGCAGACAAAAAAATCAATAAGTGTATAGAAAATACGAACAACAGGTTTAATTACCTTGACTTAATAGACAGCTACACTACATGGCACCCAGCGACTGGAGAATACACGTTCTCTTCAAGGGCATATTTACCAAAATAGAACTAAAGTGGGACCAGAAAGCAAGTCTTCACAAATTTCAAAAGGTGAAATCATGTTAGGTGTGATCTCTGACCAAAGTGGAATTAAACTGGAAATGAATCAAAAGAAAGATTATTAGAAACCCTAAATGTTTGGATTGAGCAGAACACTCATAAATAACCCACGGGCCAAGGAAAAAATCACACAGAAAATTAGAAAATATTTTGAACTGAATGAAGATTAAAATACTACATACAAACACCTGAAGTGAGCAGTCAAAGCAGTGATTAGAAAGATATTTATAGTTTTAAATGCATAACAGAGAAAATAGTTTAAGACCAGTTATCTAAATTTCCATTTCAAGAAATTAGAAATAGAATAACTTAGACCCAAGGGAAAAAGACAGAAGGAAATAATAAAAATTAGAACCCAAATCAATGAAATATGAAGCAGGTAGACATCAGAGTAGATTAGCAAAGAAAAAAGTTTGATTATTAAAAAGATAATAAAATTGATGAACTCCAAGATAAAAAGAGAGAGAATATAATTTACCAATATAAGTAATGAAAAAGTTCCTACAGACATGAAATGGTTAAAGAAAAACTTTTTGCCAGCAAATTAAAAAACTTAGACAATGTAGCAACATGGGAATGTAGTTTGATGCAGCCATTGTGGAAAATAGTACAGTGATTCCTCAAAAGACTAAAAACAGACTTACCCTCTGATCCAGCAATCCCACTCCTGGGCATATATTTGGAGGGAATTCTAATTCAAAGAAATACATGTGCCCCAATGATTATAGCAGCACTATATACAACAGCCAAGACATGGAAACAACCTAAATGTCCATCAACAGATGACTGGATAAAGAAGCTGTGGTATATATATACAAAGGAATACTACTCAGCCATAATAAAGAATGAAATAATTTGCAGCAACATGGATGGACCTGGAGATCATCATTCTAAGTGAAGTAAGCCAGAAAGAGAAAGAAAAATACCAGATGATATCTCTGATATATGGAATCTAAAAAAAAAAGACACAAAAGAATTTATTTACAAAGCAAACAGACACACAGACATAGAAAACAAACTTATGGTTACCAGCGGGGGAGGGGGGAAGGGATAAATTGGGAGTCTGAGTTTTGCAGATACTAACTACTATATATAAAACAGATAAACATTAGGTTTCTACTGTATAGCATGGGGAAATATATTCAATATCATGTTGTAACCTAAAAACATATGAAAAGGAATATATGTATGTACACGTATGACTGAAACACTATACTGTACACCAGAAATCGACACAACATTGTAAACTGACTATACTTCAATAAAAAATGGAAGAAAAACAGACTAAATTTTGATGGAGTCCAATTTATCTATTTTTTTCTTTTGTTCCTTGTACTTTTAGTGTTAAATCCATGGAATTGTTACCAGATTTGAGGTTGCAGTGTTGAGGTTTTCACTTATGTTTTCTTAGAAGAATTTTAAAGTTTTAGCCCTTAAGTTTAGGTCTTTGATCCACATTGAGTTAGTTTTTGTGTATGGTGTTGGTAAGAGGCCCAACTTCTTTGGCGGGTAGAAACCCAGTTTTCCCACCACCATCTGTTGAAAAAATTGTCCTTTCCCCCATTGAATGATCATGGCACCCTTATCAAAAATCAATTGGCCATATGTGGGAGGGTTTAGTTCGGGGCACTCCATTCCATTGGTCTATATAACTATCCTTATGCCAGTCTAATCTTGTTTTAATTACTGGAGTTTGTAGTAGCTATTGAAATCAGAAGTGTAAGACCTCCAACCTTACAATTCTTTTTCAAGATTGTTTTGACTCTTCAGGGCTCCTTGCAATTCCATATGAATCCGAGGATCTGCTTTTCCATTTCTGTGAAAAAGGCTGTTGAAGCTGCGATGGAGCTCTCACTGCGTTTGCAGGTAGCGGTGGCTCATGCCTGTAATCTATTTTGATGGAGGCACATATGTGGGAAGAATGTGGACACACTATTCTTGGGCACATCAAAGTCAAGATTGTGGTTTCCTCTAGGGATGGGAGGAGTTCAATTTAGGGAGGGCAAAGGAACTCAGAGGGGACACACGTGGGACTTCAATATACCTATAGTGTTTTAGGCTTTCAAAAAATTTAGAAGCAAACTTTGTTAAAATTATCACCACAGAGCAGGTGGTAGATGGATGTGTGCTATTTTGCTCTCTACACTTTCCTGTAGTTTTTGAAATTTCTCATTATAGAAAAGAGAGATGAAAGGGTGTTCTTGACAAGCAGGAAGAGCAGATTCGGTAGGTGGGAGAGAGCTGAAGGGTGGGAAGTGGTGATCAGAGCAAGGGAGGCCTGAACTTCAGGGGCCAGGCGGGGCTGAAGTGGGGCGGGGGCCCAGCCTGAGTGGGGCGCCCTGGGTGGAGGCTGAGGTGGCCTCCCCTTGAGAGTCTCTCACCTGTCCTGCCGCACCCCATTCAGCTCCCTTGTACTGTCCCCTCTCTGACCTGACCACCAGGAGCTTATTAACAGCTGAATTTAAATACAAGTAGGACTTGGCTTTGATCACCCATCTCCTCTCAACTTGTGCCACTTCCCACGTTAAAGCCAAGGGGACTGCCAGCTAAAGAGGGTCAGCGTGTTGCCCAAGGACTCACCAGATGTGTAAAGACAGCTCCATATCACAGCGTCAGCTAGCTTCTCTGGACTGGGCAGGGCTTACGAGAGACTACGGAGTTGTATGTGCTTAGAATCCTGGGAGCACAAAGCAGGCTGATGTCCAGGGAGGAAGGTGTTAGTGCCGAGGCCAGGCCAGAGCTTCTGCAAACCCAGGGCTGGTCTGTATGTAGTGAAGGATGCTTCTGGCTGGAGGGTATGAGGAGGGTGGGCACTCCAGCGATGAGGGCGAAGGGTTCTTATGGGTCCACTAAGCAGCCCATCAGGACTCTGCCATCTGAGAAAGACACAAACAAGCAGCTCTATAAACAAGAATGTGGGAGACGGAATACTGTCCCTCCGAAGATGTCCACATCCTAATCCCTAGAATCTGTGACTACAGTACCCCACATGGCAAAAGGGACTTGGCAGATGAGGAGAGTATCCTGAATCACCCAGCTGGGCCCAGTATAATCACAAGGGTCCTTATGAAGAGAGAAGTGAGGGGGTCCAAGTCAGAAAGAGGAGACGTGACAGTGGAAGCAGAGGTCGGAGTGATGTGCTGGGAAGATGGAGGAAGGCATCACAAGCCTGGTGGCTTCTAAAAGCAGGTGGCTTCTAGAAGTAGGAAAAGGAAAGGAAACGGATCCTCCCCTAGAGCCTCCAGAGATGTGGAGGGATGGGGACAGGGCACAATCATTAAAAGAATGACGCAGTCATTGGCACAAGATGGCGGAAGATCCAACTCCCAGTGGAACTTGAGCTTCAGTATCTTTTCATTGAAATACAATAGCTGATAAATGGTCCTCCCACAGGTGCCAGGACAGTTCCGAGGCTGACCATAAAAGGGCAAAGGGTGGGCAGTGGCCCAATTCCTGGGAACTCCATCCGCTTCCCCAGAGTAGTTGGAATAATCCTCCCCTCATTAGCACATGAATTTACTCAGCGCATAAACACTAACAACTCCCTCCCCTCATCTTGCTTCTGCTGAGAAGATGATCTACCTGACCCTTCCCAAGGAAGAATTAATTTCCTTAAGTTCTTTTCTCCTTCAAATTAATTCCTTTTAATTCCTTTCAAATTGTGTGAAGGGGAAACAAATCTCAAGTATGTAAGAGATGCAACTTAAAAAAATAATTCAATTTAATAATTTCTCTTTAAGCCCCAATTATTCTAAATAGTAGACATTGCACCTCAATCAATCCAGAGTTTCTAAATTCACTGCAGAGATTCTCTCACCTCCTCTCCAAAGCTGCAATGGAGTGGGGTGTCCTGTCCTACTTGGTATCACCTTTCCAGGTGGGCTTCCATTGTGCTGCTGTCTTTGTCTTTGCTGCGACCCCAGACTTCCGACCACTGCTGTTCTGTTGAACTACACAGTAGAGCCAGAGAGACCCTACTCTGTCTTCATGGGAGGATGTCCTGCTGCAGCCTGTGACATGCTGAGATGTGTCGGAGTGCCCAGGGATTGGGGAACCCTCCTCACTCTATCCGTGTCCACTTCCCACAGCTGCATCAACTCTGCAGCCCCGCATCCGGCTGACGGCACTCCTCCTTCCCAGGCCCGCTGCCTATCCAAACCTCACTCAGGAAGGGGTTTATGATCAACCTCACCTCTGAGCTAAGCCTGGGAAACAGGGCCAAGAACTGGGACAAAGCCTGGGTCTCCCTGTTATCTGAAGGCTCGGTCTTTTGTGGGGTACAAGGGTACTTGAACGTAAAGATGTTACTACAGCTCACCAGTTTTCATTCATTCCACATTCCCATGCACCTGCCAGGTGCTGCGTTGCTAGGAATGCCAAGATGACATACAGACCCTGTCCTAGAGAACTCAAGGAGGAAGGAGGTACATTAAAATCCAGTAATTCCAGTACCAGATGGTGAGGGTAGCATGGATGTAAGAAAACAAAGTATTTCAATCCGTAACGTACTACAGGCTTCTGTGAGTTGATAAGAAAATTCAAGCACAGTATATGAATTTCTTATTGCTGCTTTAACACATTGGCTTAAAACAACCTGCATTTATTACTTGGTAGTTCTAAAGGTCCTAAGTTCAAAAGGAATCTCACTGGGCTAAAACCAAAGTGTTAGCAAGTCTGGGTTCCTTTTAGAGGCTCTTTTCTAGATTTTAGAGGCTGCTTGTATTCCTCGGCCCTCAGAGTCTTCCCCCATCTTCAAAGCCAGCAGCAACAGTCTGAGCCCCCATGCTGCCATCTCTCTGGGTCTCTCTCTTTGGACTCCCCTTTCAACCTTTAAGGACCCTTGTGATTACATCGGGCTCACCCATGTGATCCAGGATGGTCTTCCTGTCTCAATGTCACCTGATTAGCAACCTTAATTCCATCTGTGATCTTAGTTCCTCTTGGCTCTGTAACTGAACATGTTCACAGGTTCTGGGGATCAGCACACGAACAATTGGTAGGGAGGGCATTATTGTGCCTACCACACATACAATTAAAAATGGACAAAGATATGACTAAGCGACTCACAAGAAAATTGAGCATGTAAATAACACGTAATAGCACATAAAATCTATGAAAGAATGATCAGCTTTCCCAATAGTCAGGAAAATGGAAGAACAGCAGTGACATCCCGTGTTCACCCTCCAGCTGGCAGACATCAAAAAGATTAATAGTTCAACGCTGAACAGGTTGTGGGAAATGGGACCCTCGCACGCCCTGCTGGGAGGTGGGCAATGCTATGACATTTGGGGGAAAATAATCTGATGGTCTGTGAAAATTAAAATGCACGTAGGTTTTGACTCCGTGATCTCACCTATAGGAATCTATTCCTTTCAGTCACTTCATTCAAAAAATGACAATGTGTCAGGCTCTGAGGGTGTGGCCATGAACATGATGGACAAGGCCCTGCGCTCACAGAGCTGATGTTCTCGTGGGAGAGGCCGACCACAAGTAAACAAGGAAAGAAAGGAGCTAGAAATGTGCTAGGTTGGGATTAGGGCTGTGTGTCAGTTTCCTAGGGCTTCCATAACAAATCACCGTAGTCTGGGCGGCTTAAAACAACTGGGATCCCTCTCCTCCACAACTCTGGAGGCCAGAAGTATCCAAAATCAGGGTATCGCAGGGTTGGTTCCTTCTGGAAGCTCCAAGGGAAAGTCTGTTCTTTGCCCCTCTCCTAGCTCCTGGTGGCTGCCAGCAACCCCTGGTGTCCTTTGGCTTGTAGACACATCACCCCCACCTCTGTTGTCACCTGGCATTCTCCTCCTGGTGTCTCTTTGTCCAAATTATCTCTTCTTAAATGGACACCAGTAATCAGATTAGGGTTTGTCCCAGTCCAGTATGACCTCAACTTAACTTGACTACATCACAAAAACTATCTCCAAATACAGCCGTTTTCATGCCTGAAATGAGCACAACGTTGCAATTTAAAAAAATATATATAACTAATTAAATAAATAAAATCACTTTCAGGTACCAGGAGTTAAGACTTCGATATGCAGTTGACCCTTGAACAACACTGGTTTCAACTGCACAGGTCCACTTATACGTGGCTTGTTTTCAATAGTAAATACTACAGGACTGCACGATCCAGAGCTGGTTGCATCCGTGGATACAGAGCCATGGAAGTGAAAGGACCATGCATACTGAGGGCCAACTATAAATTATACATGGAGTTTCAGCTTCAAGGAGGGGTCCCTGGCCCCTAACCCCCGCGTTGTTCAAAGGTCAGCTGTATCTTTTGAGAGGACACAATTCAACCCTCAATAGGCTGTGTGGAGAATTGATATGAGATAATACAAGAGAGTGAGGGTGGCCACTTTAACTCGAATGAGCAGGAAGGCCTCTCAGAGGAGGTGACATTCAACCTGAGCCCCGAGTGGTGAGGAAGAAGTCATCGAAGATGAAGGAAGAGCCTTCTAGGAGAGGGAGTAGCTGACACTGTGGCATCAAGGCAGGACTGGGCCTGGCAAGTTCAAGGCCTGGCAATCAGGCTGGCGTAACTGGTGGTAATGGGCACAGGGTAGGTCATCCAAGGTGGGCGCAGAGAAGGTGGCAGGGCCAGAACTTGGAAACCCAGGCTGAGGACTTTGTGTTATATCGTGAGCGACATGATCTGACCTGTGTGGTAAAAACGGCGGTACGTGAGAATGTACGTATGAGGGTGTCTATTACATCACCATTTGCAAAAAAAAAACCCCGGAAATAACCTGCATGTGCAATAATAAGGGGCTGGTTAGATAAACTGTGTTATATTCGTTCCATGGATTATGAGTTTGAACTGTCTGTGTCTACCTGGAAGGAGGTTCTTGATATCAGAAGTGAAAACGTAAGTTGAATGGTAAGGTGTCTAGTTTATCTGTGTGAGTCTCTTCTTCAAGCAAGGCAAGCCATCTGCAATACTTGAACACGATCGAGCACAGGCCACAGGGAAGGTCTGAGTTTATCTGAGCTCTCCCAGCCAAGCCCTTGCTAGCCTGTGGGTCTTCCTGAAAGGCTCTGGTTTATAACACCTGACCCTGATCATAAGTCTTCTAAAGTCGTGCAGTCTCACTTTTGAAGCCCTCTCTTCCCCAGAGCATGTGTAGAATCATAGACCTTTGGAGAGCAAATGGCCCTTAGAGGTCTCCGAGTCCAGCCCCCCAATCTACAGATGGAGGAGCTGAGACCCAGAAAGGAGAATGAGCATTCAACAAGCTGGTGTCAGGGGTGAGACCCAAATCCAGGTTCTCTTTTGAATGTGTCCCTCTGGCCCTGTTGGATTTGCCGAGTCCAGTCCTCAAGCTATATAGACCACGTCCCATGTATTTACACACAGCGTCCATAGAGTCCAGCCTCTGAGGCTGTAAACCGTCTGTGAACACAATTTGATTTCCGTCCTTGGAACCCAAATGCCCAAATGCTCATTTACAAGAGCTCAGATTGGGCAAAATCATCGTAGGAAGTTTGTTAGCTGGTTTGTTTCATCCATCACCTTCTATGCAGAGGCTGCCTGGTAACAAGCTCTTATCTTGTGCAGTCCCCGCCCACTGGCCTCACTGCCCTGCAGACAGTGGGTTTCAGTGTTCAGGCAGGTGTGAGCCAGGTGCCCCTTCGGATGGGGATGGAGAGGTTTCCAGGCCCACCTGACTCGGGGAGACAAGGAAGCCAGGAAACTCAGACGTTTGGAGGGATTTCTGCACAAAGGACTGAATTAAATAATTTCCAGTTTACCCTAGATGAATTCTCCTTCTCAGCCCATCCCAGAGACTGCTTCCTTCTGGAAACCTGAGGCCCTATCTTCTGAGGTCTCCTGCACATCGGGACCCATTCACATGCTGAAAAAAATCTTTGTTGATTTCTTGGCTCAGAAAGTGAAATGAATCTGGATCTCCATTCCCTGAGAGGTCCAGGATCCGGTCCCTCAGAAGGACTAGGATTTCTCTGGATTTCCCCATTTTCAAGTTAAGTGCTCTTTCCTCATGTTCAAGTTGCTTCTTGGTGGTAAAATTCAGTGATCTTCTTAGGATACCTAAAGAAAACTGGACGGAAGGACCAGAAGAGTGATTCATAATGTTCTCTGCCTGGAAACAATGCCCACTGCGACAGTGGGATGGATGCACACATTCCAGTGTGGCCAGTCATGGAGTAACGAGCGAGCACCGAGAACGAGCGAGCACCGAGAACGAGCGAGCTAAACCACGGGAAAAGACACAATTTAATCCCCAAAACGGTTCCACTGCATCAAAGACGCTGAACTCAAAAGAACACATAGGTACAATTCCATTTATGTAAAATGTCAAAGCTGGCAGAATTAAACTACAGAGTCTAAGGTCACATGCTTAGTTGGCTCTATAAGGTGATAAAGAAAAGCCCCGAGATGCCGGCCACCTTTGTGGGGAAGCGGGGAGGTGAGTAGGATGTGCTTGAAGGGGCCACAGTCTCCATTCTCCTACTGGCCTGTCATTAAGTGGAATAGTTATTTTATGCAGATTTCTCCCTACATATTATTTTTCAAAATGCAAATGCCTATAAAAATTTAGTCCATACATTTTTTTAAAAGATTAGGATTTCATGGAAGGATTTTCAGGGACTGATACCGGGACCCTCTGGAGGGTATTTTAGGGGGTTGGGCTTGCCCTCTCTCCCCTGCTCACCCCCTCCCCCTCCCTCTTTCAGTTCCTCCTCCTCTCCCACTCTCCTGTCTCTACCACTAAAAGCCCTCACTGCCCCCTCATCCGCACCCCACTTTGCTAAGCACGGGCAGCCCCTCTGGACCCAGACTTTCATCTCCTCCAAGAGCTGGAAAATTCTGTCCAAGTTCGGATCAGTGGACACGAGCTTGTAATTGGCCACTGTTGGGCACCAGCCTCCCGCAGATTGGCTGCCGTGGGCCAGGCCCTCCCTGGTCCAAATCATCTCTGGCCCACAGGCCAGGGAAGGGGTTGAGGAGGGTCACAGCCTGGTGGCTTTGGTAGAGGGTCCGAGGGTGGCCAGTTTCTCTGAGAGACCTGAGAGGACAGGACGGTCAGTCCCTCCCACACAAGGACTGGACGTTGTGAGCTGGGCTCATGGACGGAAGGAGAAGTGGACAAAGGGGAGCAAATTATCTCAGGCCCCAGCAGGAGCGAGAGGCCTAACTAGACGGGAAGAACCAGGACCCCTGGCTGCCCAGCTCTATTTGGCTGCTTTGGGCCGCCGGGGCCGTGGCCTCTCCAGACCCCATTTTTTCCCACCGTCATGGAGACCTGGTCCCCACTCCAGGTCTGTATCCACCAGTGAAGCCAGGTCCCCCCCGCTTTTTGTGTTGGCAGCTGTCTCCAGTGGCCAGACCCCCAACCCCTTCCTGAGGGAACACATCCACGGGTTAGCAAATACTGGCATGTCCCCAAGAACTGTCTTTTTTTTTTTTTTTTTTTAAATATTTCTCTTCTTGCCTTGCCAACCTCTCCCTCCCACACCACCCCTTTCTTGGGAGTCGGCTGAGGAGGAAAGGGCTTTCCTCACACATCTTCTGCACCTCCTCCAGGGAGCCCTCCTTGGCTCCCGCCCTGGTGGAAGCCTCTCCTGCCAGAGCCTTTATCACCTTGGCCCCTCCCTGCAGCCTGCCGGCCACAGTATTTCCATGTGCATCTCTGATCTTCCCAACTGCGAGGGGTGGAGCCAGGCCTTCTAAAGAGGGGTCCTGCCAGCAGCAGGAAGGGGGTTCACCATAGCTGAGCACCTGCTCCCACACGTGGCGCCTTGCTCCGTATTCACAGACCCCTGCCAGGAAGCGAATTCCTTTCCCAAGTTTGCAGCCGAGCCTCAGGCGGTCAAGCAATGTCCTCAGGACCCAGCAGGACGCGAGGAGCAGAGCCGGAACTGGGTTCTGTTCCTGCCTGAATTCAAAGCCCTGGGCCGGTTCACTCTGTGAACTTACAACACGTGCTTCTGTGCTTATCCTCCCGTTTATCCTTGAGAGGCAGATCCTATTATCATCACTCTCTTCCTGCACAAAAGAAAATGGAACGTCAGAGAAATTGAATGACTAAAACTATATTGGGCCTTCTAGGTTCAAGCCCTGAGCCTTTGCTGCTGCGGTGTCTTCCGGCTCCCCTGTTCTTCTAGGGACAAGGACTGCCCTGGATTCTGCCTTTCTTCTTTCCATGTTATCTGAGTCCATTATGAGCAAATCACCATCCCAGGGTCATAGGAGATGAATGGCTGGATCTATCCATCCATCCATCCTTCCATCCAACCATCGATCCACCCACCTATCCATCCACCTACCCAATTTACCTACCTACCTACCTATCTATCTATCTATCTATCTATCTATCTATCTATCTATCTATCTATCATCTATCTCACAGCCTGTACCATCAGGGAACTCCCAATCCAGTAACAAAGATGGGTACATGTGCACACACACACACACACAAACACACACACACACGAATATTCCCGAAAGGTATATTTATAGACAACCACTTACAGATATGCTTAAGATACTGCCTGAGAGAAATGTGTGTACCATGTCAGGAGACCTTGACCTTGCACCCAGGGGTAGCAGCCCTGTCCTGGCTCCTCCTCGGGCCAGATGGACACTAGGAGGACCGAGAAATGAAGCAGACATGACTCTAGCTCTCAAGGAGCTCCCATCTTTAAGAGGGACTCTCAGATCGAAGCTGTTCTGGGTTTTGTGAGGAGGGGCAGGTGGCCGGGTTGGAGCTGGGCCCTGCGTTTCCTAGGGAGAGGCTGAGAATGTGTCTGCTCAGGAGACGGTCCCTGCCCACCCTTCATTTGCTAGGTGGTTTGAGAAGGGGACACAGCATCTCTGAGCTTGGAGTGCCCCTTCTATAGAATGAGACAATTTAGCAGCAGCTGCCGCCAGAGGAGCTGAGAGCCCTGAGCTAAGGGGAGGGTCTGTCCCCTTCCCCATCCTACCTTAATGCAGGGGAACAAGGTTGTCCTTATGCTGGGGCTTCACTAGTAGCCAGGAGGTAATCTCAGCCTCCTGGCTTGCTGGAGTTTCTTCTTCACCGAGGAAGGAGGCCCAGCGTGGCCCTGTGTCCCCCTTCTCCAGCTCAGGGATGGAGGTCTGTAAATTTCCCACATCTCTTGCTCCTTGTTCCACACCCTCTCCCCACTAGAAACAGTATCTACGTGCTTCTCCCATGGAGGAAGGAGCTCTGGTTTTCAAGTCACTTTACTAATACCAAAGACCTTGGGTTTAAAGGGAGGAACTGAGGGGTGCATGAGGAAGGGGCAGCTCACTGGCTTCAGGGGCTTGGCTCAGATCCAGCACCTTTACTTCCACTTGTTTGCTGGTCAGAGCAAACCTCAGGCCAGCCTGGATTCAATGGCTGGTGAGCAGACACCCCCTTCTTGCTGCTGAAACATGACTTCCATAACCCACTTACCAAACTGAGACTTGAGGACAGAGTTTTGGATGAAGTAGAAAAGGGCAGCTTTATTTCTTTGCCAGGGAAAGGAAGCCATGGTGGGCTAATGTATCTAAGACTGTGAGCCTGCTGGGGAGAGAAGGCAGGGGGTTTTATAGTAAAAGTTCAAGAGTACAAGGGGCAGAGCTAGTTTCCATAGAGATCAAATGCAGGGTAACAAATCATTGCAAATTTGGGGTCCTCTCCCCTCTGGCTTTGGGACTCTCTTGATATTCTAAAACAAAGGATGCATAGGAAGGGGCTTTGTGGAAAAGAGCTCTAGAGAAAAATGTGTGCAATTTAAAGTCAGGTTGATAAATACCTAAAGCCTTTTAAGCAGGCTGAGGTCTGGGGCCTTCTGCTGCAGGTTGAGGCCTGCAGGTAGAACAACAGGATACAAGGAAACCACAAGGGGTCAAGAGGAAGGCACTGGAGTCAAGAGCAGGTCACTGAGGGCAAGAGCAGGGCACTGAGCATGATCCCTGCACACAGCACCACGAAGGGGTTGGGCAGATCACACAAGCCTCCCTCCTCTCCAGCCCAACCCTGGTCAGCAGAGTGAGAAGAGCCCTTTAAATGATGATACGGTTAAGCAGTTACAATCATCATTGCAGGTATCAGACAGTCACCAATGATGACAATAGGGTCCTACTCAGTTACACTCTCACTCCCTAGAGGAAAGAGTAACAAGGTCATTTCAAGAACTTGGAGAGAGGGCCGAGAAAAGCTTTCATCCACTGTTTGCAATCTACCTCTGGTCATCACTGAGGGCTTGGGGCCAATATCCACTGTTGCTCCTGTGCGCCTAGAGGGGCAGAAGCAAGAGATGTTACATGTGGGGAAGAGGGTCAGGTGGAACTGGGTCAAGTCCTGGTGGCCCCAACCCAGACTTTCTCAGACTGGGGCCAGTAGCTTCTTCTTGAGGATTGAAGAATTGTGTATTTTCATTTTCATGTTAATCTAAAAATGCATCTAAACATGTCCTGAGCCATCTGCATCACCATGAGTCCCACCAGGAATCTCAACGTGCTCAGGTCTGTGTTTCTTTCCAAAGCATGGTGCCAGGGCCAAGCAGCAAAATTTTGATGGTCATAGAAGGTTGAAGAAAGAGGCAGCCAGATGCCATCGGGACACAGGGCATGAACATGGTCTCTCAGGAGTTCAGGAAGACAAGAGCAGAGGGAGACTGAGTCATGACATGGCAGAGCTGAATGGGGAGAACTTCATCCCAGCAGCTGGGAGTGTTTCACATCATCAGTGGTGATTCCATATCCACCAGCTGTATCACCTGCCATCTTGAAGTCACGCTGTGTGTGTCTGGGAGCAGCAAGCCCACAAGCTGGGATGGAATCAATTTGTGAAGGAGATTGAGTGTGGTAGGTGGATCTCCAAAACATCTGAGTCCCCAAAAGCCTGACCACATGAGGACTTCTTTATTAACAGCAGCCACCTTTGCCGAGTCCTGGGGGCCAGGCCACCATTGCTAATCTTCCACCAACCCAGTGAGGGAAGTATTGCTATTTCCACTTCTCAGATGAAGACAGTGGTTCAGAGAGGTTAATTAAGCTGTTCAAGGTCACACAGCATTCTTACCAGCTCTGTCCTGCTCTGCAGCCAGGACTCTTTCAGGCCCAACTCAGCCTTCTCCTCTGGGTTGCTGCTGTCTTAGGTTGGGCAGCCCCCCTCCAGAGACTTCTCAGGGTCCACGTGAGAAGCAGATGCATTTGCCCCCCCCTTACCTTTGCCAGCCTGCCAGGCAACCCACTCCGTAATCAGGTAATTAAGTCTTCAAGTAAACACCGGAGAAGTCCAACCTGCTTTTGTATCATTTCAGGAAAACAAAGCCCCAGGAGCTTTCCAGTAAGTTCAGAGAGTTTCTGGCTTGGCGGTGAGTAAACAAGGACAAGTGGCTTTGGCGCTGTCCCCCCGCCCCACCCCCGCCTGGCTCCCTCCCCATAGCAGTCACATCACCCACTCAGTGCACTGTTTGTTCTCCTGAGAGCTTTGGTGTGAGCTGTACATGGTGAGAGCAGCCTGCTCCTTGGGGTCTGCTGTTTCTGGGAGCCAACAGACCAGGACTTCGGGATTTAAAAACATCCATCAGGGTGTTCTTAACACTTCAGCCCGGGCTCCACTGGCAAGTGAGGGGCTGGGGGAGACAAGGCTTGGGGCTTAGTGAGTTTCTGGATCCCCAGTGATGAGCACAGAGTCAGCCTTCACAAGAGTTTGTTGAATAAAGCAGGTTGAAGATGCTTCACACTGAGCACTGTCTAGGGCTGTGAAAAGTCTCCTGGGGCCAGACCGTGGGCAGAAGTGGTCACAGAGAGGCCCCTGCTGAAACTCACCTCACTTTCTATCATTTCATTTCGTAGGAGACAGAGCCTGCATCACCACAGGGAGTGCTCAGAAGGCCAGGGTCTGGGCAGAGGGCAGCTGAGACAGACAAGATGGGAGGGCATGAGAATGCCAGGTCCTGCCATAGGAGGAGAGGGCAGCAGGGAGGGCCAGTGGCACAGAGATGAACACCATCCCTCCCCCACCTCCCAGGCTGGCACCTGTTTGAGGCTGGCATCATGGTGAGCTCTCACTCCACAGGTTCATTCCACGGCCATATTGGAAAGGAGATTTTCAAGAGTTCCCTCAGAGCAGATGGGGGCGGGCTACATCATGGTCACTTCACTGCCTCTCTCTGATGTTGCATGAGGGGCTGGCTTTTAGGCCCCGTGGGCTTCTGTGCTTGCTGTCGCCCACTGGGGGCACTTACTACCCCATGTTGAAATTGTCTCCTTACCTGTCTCCCCACCAGACTGGGGGCATCTTGAGTGCAGGCCCACACATGAAATGACCCTAAACCCCCACCACCAAACCTGGCACCTGTAACACAAGAGGGTCTCTGTGTGCAAACACGTCCCCATTGATGGAGAACTGTGCAGAGAGTGTTGGAGCAGGAGTTAGGAGAGTAGGTTGTGGTCCCTCCTGGATCACTGGCTCGCAGTGTGACCTCGAGTAAAATCTTTCTGAGCCTCAATCCTCCCAGCTGTGAAATAGGGGATTGAGCGACAGGAATATTTCTCTGCATTTCTGATAGTATGTGTACTGGTCAATGGTTCAACCTCAGAACCATTTGGAGCCAAACCAGTGGAGGAGTGAGATTTTAGAGAAATAGAAGATAGATGATAGATACACAGAGAGGGCATTTATTCTAAGGCACTGGCTTAACGTCAGTTGTAGGGGCTGGTTAAACATCTCCACATTTGATGAGGGGGTTGAAGTTCACAGCACAGCAGTCAGAAAGGAACGCTCACTAGCAGGCTGGGACCCCAAGAGCACGTGCTGCAACCCCACCAGGATGGACTGACCTGTGTCCTTTCCTGTTGCCTGAGACTTCTGTGGCGAGGGAATCAGCAGAAGTTGGGGTCCTTTGTCTAAAATGACCTCTGAGCCAGCTGCTGCTTCATACCGGTGAAGCAAGTCAGCAGATCAACCCTCCCTGTGTTTGCTGTGCACGTGCTGCACAATGCCTGGACCTCCTTCCTCCTGCCAGCTCTCTCCTGAGAGAACCTTCCTTGCAGCCCACCCTGATCACACAAGAAAGGGGATCCTGGGGAATGGAGTTCAACGCAGCCAAGGTGCTACATTGAAAAGCGATCATAGTACCATGATGATTCATTTCTTCTGTAAAACAATTATCAAAAGAAATTTGAGGGGAAAAAATCATCCTGAAATTTTCTTAGTGAACTGAGATTATCTCCAAATGAATGGCTGATCTTTCAGTGTGCAGCTCCAAGGTCATTCTTTCAGAGTTAGATGAAGCTTATGGGCTGTCAGATCCTCCATCATGGCCTTGGGTCACCTCCTTTTCTCATAACTTCAGTGCACACAGCACCACATAGGGTGTGGTCCAAGGTGGGCTGATAAAGAGCCTTAGGATGGGCTTCCTTTACTCAACAGTGCTGGTATTTATTATTATTATTTTTTATTTGGAAGAGGTAATTAGGTTTTTTATTTATTTATCTTTAATGGAGTCACTGGGGATTGAACCCAGGACCTCATTCATGCTAAGCATCCATTCTACCACTGAGCTGTATCCTGCCCCTTACAGCTGATGTTTTTTGAATGCTCACTCTGCAAGCTCTGCTCCTTTTGAAGAGAGATACTAACATCATCCCCTTTGAGAGAGGATACTAACATTACCCCATTTTACAGATGGGAAATTGAGGCACAGAGAGTTTAAGTAACTTGCCCAAGACGATGTAGCCAGTAAGTTGTAGAACCAAGGTTTGAACCTAAGCAGCCAGCCTCCGGTGCCTGCGGCTTGACCCTGCTTTGTACCACCTCTGAGACTGAGCGTGTGATGCTTGGCATATTATCAGACTTGCCCTAAGATGGACTGAGAGACTGTGGGCAGAAGCCTTGGGCCCTTCTCACATTTGGCCCTAGAAGATTGAAAAAGCTGGCCAAGCTGCCAAAGGTTCAGAAACGTCAACATTCATCCCGATCTTGCTGGGCAGAGCTCTGTGTGATGCTTGAACCCATCAAGAGTCCTGGCAGGAATCGGAACTCCCAAGCCCGTGTGTGCGTATCCGTGCCTATGTGTGTTTGTAGTTGTGAGCAGACCTGTATGCTTGCCTGTGTTTGCAGAGAGGCTGGAGGGGCCAACGGACTGTGTTTACCCTCTAGTTGATGCATCTGTCAGGAAAACAAAGGAAGACAAGAGCTGGGGTATACTTAGCCTGTGGAGAAATGTGATTAAAATTAGACTGGCTCTGTGGTATATGCCTGACTGCAAGAATTCTGGGAAGTCAGGCATCTGGGAAGGCGCCATTGTGAGAGACCGGTCTGGGGACCTAGGATGAGAAGAAGCCATCCTGTTCTGAGGATAGAAGCCATGTGCACTGAGGGGCTGGTGCCCAAGGCTCCTTTGTCCCTGGGTGAGGGACCAGCCACCTGCCTGCGCAGACCATGGACAGTGACATCTGGGTGAAGGAGGTGAAGTTGGCTGACAACTGCGCAAAGGTCCAGAGCATGGTTTATGAGCCTTGGTCAATGTTTCCATTGTCATTCTGTGTTGTCAACATCTTTCTTGCCTCTCCCTGGTCCCTCTTAGAAGAATTCCTTCACGCCTGATAGCCAGAAGGGCATTCAGTTCCGAGAAATGTGGGAGGTGGTGAGACTGGCGCTGTTTGTTTTCTTGCTGCCGGATGCTATGCCCTGCGGTCACCTCCCCTTCTCTCCAGGAAGCGAGAGCAGCGGCCAGAGAAGCAGAGGCCACATCATATGACTGGGCTCACTGGCGTGGCAGCCACCTGGGGAGAGAGGGGGATTCAGGGATGGCTGCTTGTTTTGTGGGCCAGTGAGCACTCTTTGCTGGACAAACATGCCTTGGACTCTGGCCCAGAAAATCACCCTGAAGCCAGGAGAGGAAGGTCCCGCTGGCATCTGGAGACCCTCCCGGGCCGGAAGGGAGTCAGACTTGTAAACAATTACAAGAGTTTTCTGCTGTAAAGGAAGTAGCTATGTGACCTTGGGCAACTTACTTAACCTCTCTGTGCCTCAACGTCCTTATCTCTAAGATGAAGATGCTACTGTCTCCTTATAGAACGATTATGAGAATGACATGAGTTAATATTGAATACTCTTATTACTCTCGGGTCAGGGTCCTGGAAGGACCAGAGGAGGGGCCCTCTGTGCAGTCTGAGGGAAGGCGGCGCCTCAAAGGGAGGCTGAGGATAAGCTGGGGTTTGCCAGGCAAAAAGGGAAGAAGATCATTTTGGATCCAGGAGAGAGGCACCAAAGAATCTAGTGGAAGAATTCAGTCATGGCCGGAATGGTGAGAGTGAGGCCGGAGCAGTGGGTGGGACCTCATCCAGGGCTTCCCAGACACGCAGGCCCAGCCTGGAGCCCTCTGGCCACCTCCACGCAGCACCAGCGCTTGGCTGGGACTGTTCCTGTGGTCCAGGCTGCTCTCCCTCCTGTATTTTCTCAGACAGAGAGCTCCCGAGGGCGCCGTCATGCTGACCCGTTGAGGTCGGCTTCTCAGCTGCAGCCCAGGGTCTTTACGTGGGAAATCTCCACGAAGTCTTGTCAAACGCATCCAGGAGTCTCACCCCGGGTCCTGCCCTGCCTGCTCCCTGAGTTCCCCCGAACCTTCTCGTTCTTTGGGACTCACAGCCCCTTGCCTGACACCTTCTGAGACAGATCCAGGCTCTCTGACCTCCCACTGTACCCACCTCCCCCTCTCTGACCTCTCCTGTACCCACTCCGATCCTGGGCTTGGCTAGGCTGGCCTAGAGCCCTTCCTTGTGTGGGTCTTGCATGGAGTGGATCTCTGGGCCTGGAATGGGGCAGCCCTGGGGCCCTGTCTTTGCACACCCCTGCGCCTCCATCCTATGCAAAGCTTGAAGACAGGAAGTCTAGAAGCTGCTGAAGGCCACGTCTAACTTTCCTGCAGCCCAGTTGGCAGGGCAGCGTCACTGTGCTTTAATGTGTGGGGCCTTGTTTCCATCCTCAGGCCTTGGCTACAGGTGGCTGTGGTCACAGTGCTGGTGCTGACTGCTGGGCCCTGACATTGGGCCATGCAGCCTGGGTGGATGCCAAAAGGAGCAAGCAGAACCCCCCAGCCTGTCACCCTCTGACCTGGTCCTCTGCTTCCTGGGTTAGGTGTTTCCCTTTATTTTTCAAACCCATTTCTGATGAACTAATAGCCTGCAAGGAGGACAAGAACCCTGACTTCAGGCACTGACCCCTGGGCTGAAAACAGCAGTCCCGAATGGCTAATGTGCTGGCCTGTGATGGACAGGTGCGTTCCTGGCTGTGAGCACTGGGTGGTCTCAGGACAGGGCTTGGCCATCTGGTCGCTGTCACCAGGGGTGGGAGTGCTGTCATCAAGCTATGAGTCAGCGTCTCCTCCCTTCCTCCCTGCCCAGGGTCACAGCCAATGCTACCAGGAGGAAATGGGGACCCTGCTCCCTGCAGTGTCCCCATCTACAGAGGGCTGTGGGAAGTGGCGTGCACCTGGGCAGGCTGTGTTCCAGATTTCCTAAGGGCAAGTTTCATTGAGGAGGGTCAGTTTAGAGAGGTTTAATCATATAGCCCATTGCTGTTGGCAAGCAAGTTTTGTTGAACACTTAACAATGTGACAAGCAGATTAAATAATGGGGTTATTGGAAGATTCTAGTTTCAGACTTCCGTCCCAAACTCCATATATCTTATTTCACTCCCCACTCATATTTGACCTCATAGCTGGGAGGACCTGAAGTGGCCTCTTCTGCGACATACTGCCTCCTCCCTCCTGCCTCACCCCATCCCGACTTCTGGGCATGGGTACCCTAAGGATGGGGACCAGGAGAGTAGGGCAGAGGGGAGATGTTATCCTGGGACCCTGGTTTTGTGCTGGTGGCTGGAGGCCTCCCTCTTCAGCCTGTGGCTGGCCGTGAGCTGACGTGTGGTCATCACTGAGGAGTGTCCCCCTGCACCTCGGGTCCCTCCCTTACTATAGGAATGGCCTCATGCGATTATGGAAACCAAGAAGGCCCAGGATCTGCAAAGTGAAGAAGCTGAAAGCTGGTGGTGAAATCCAGTCCCAGCTGGAAGGCCTGAGAACCACGACAGTCAGCTGTAGTGGTTGTAGGCTTGAGAGCTTATTATGCAAGGGCTGGGGGTGCCTGCTGGTGTGAGTCCCGAGTCTGATGGCCAGAGAAGCAGGAGCTCTGATGTCGGAGGGCAGGAGACGAGGGGATGTCCCAGTTCAAGCAAATTCACCCTTCCTCCATCTTTCTGCACTATCCAGGCCCTCTAAGGATTGGGTGATGCCCGCCTCCATGGGTGAGAGTCATCTTTACCCAGTTACAGATTCAAATACCAGTCTCTTCCAGAAATACCCTGCAGACACATCTGGAAGGGATGTTGTAACAGCTATCTGGGCATCCCTTTGCCCAGTCACACTGACCTATAAAACCAACCATCACAGGGGGCAACCCCTTTTTCTGTGGGGAGGGGAGGGTGAAACCTCCTCCCACTAAATCCACAACCCTCGAATCTGCTCTTCTCCCCCAGTGCAGCCATCTCTGTAGGATGGGCTGGGCCGAGGGTGGCACAACGGACTGGAGCGGTCCCCGGGCTTCCACCTCCCCGGTAACCCTGGCAGCAGAAGTCTGGCCATTGCTGTTGGCTGCTCTTTTTAAGCTGTGGGGTATTTGGTGCCTCCTGGTGTTCACGTGTGGACCCTGGGCCCCCATCCCTGAGCCACAGGAAAAGTCCCCTGCATCATGGTACTCACCTGGGTTGTTGAGCCGCTGCGCAAAGTACCAGCAATCAGTTGATTTTGTGTCAGACCCAGGGGAAGCTAACTTTTCAAAGAACGTTTACAACCCTTTCTCTTTTGATCTTTCTAACAGCCTGCTAAGATAACATGTAGGAGCCATCAGTCTTTCATAGACTTAAGCAGTTAATTAGCTTGTCTGAGCTTCAGTTCCCCCATCTGTAATACTGGGGATAACTGACTCTATCTCACAGGGGTGTGAAGAGCGTTACATTTATTTAATTTCTCTCTCTCTCTTTTTTTTTTAAATTGAAGTATAGTCAGTTTACAATGTTGTGTCAGCTTCTGGAGTACAGCATGGTGTTTCAGTCATACATATACATACATGTATTCATTTTCATATTCTTTTTCATTATAGGTTACTACAAGGTATTGAATATAGTTCCCTGTGCAATACAGAAGAAATTTGTTGTTTATCTATTTTATATATAATAGTTAGTATCTGCAAATCTCGAATTCCCAGTTTATCCCTTTCCACTTTCTTCCCCCCTGGTAACCGTAAGTTTGTTTTCTATGTCTATGAGTCTGTTTCTATTTTGTAAATAAGCCATTTGTGTCATTTTTTTTTTTTAGATTCCATACATGAGTGATATCATATGGTATTTTTCTTTCTCTTTCTGACTTACTTTACTTAGAATGACAATCTCAAGGTCAATTCATGTTGCTGCAAATGGCATTATTTTATTATTTTTATGGCTGAGTAGTATTCCATTGTATAAATATACTTCTTTATCCAGTCATCTGTTGATGGACATTTAGGTTGTTTCCATGTTTTGTAAATAGTGCTGCTATGAACACTGGGGTGTATGTATATTTTCGAATTAGAGTTCCCTCTGGATATATGTCCAGGAGTGGGATTGCTGGAACATGTGGTAAGTCTACATTTAGTTTGGGGATGGACATCATTAAAAAGTCCACAAACAATAAATGGTGGAAGAGGGTGTAGGGAAAAGGAAACTCTCCTACAGTGTTGGTGGGAACGTAGTTTGGTGCAGCCATTATGGAAAACAGTATGGAGCGTCTTCAAAGCATTATGAACAGCTATATGGAAACAAATTGGACAACCTAGATGAAATGGACAAGTTTCTGGAAACATACAATCCACCAAGACTGAATCAAGAAGAAATAGACCACTTGAATAGACTGATCACTAGAAATGAAATAGAATCAGCAATAAAACCTCCCTACAAACAGAAGTCCAGGGCCAGATGGCTTCACTGGGGAATTCTACCAAACATACAAAGAGCTCATATCGATCCTTCTCAAACTCTTCCAAAAGACTGAAAAGGAGGGAGTACTCCCAGACACATTCTATGAAGCCATCATCACTTTGATACCAAAATCAGACAAACAAACTACCAAAAAAGAAAATTACAGGTCAGTATCATCAATGAACATAGATGCAAAAATCCTCAATAAAATACTAGCAAACAGAATCCAACAGCACATAAAAGAGATCATACACCATGATCAAGTTGGATTTATCCCAAGGACACGAGGATGTTTCAACATATGTAAATCAATCAATGTGATACACCACATCAATAAAAGAAAGAACAAAAATCACATGATCATCTCAATAGATGCAGAAAAAGCATTTGATAAAATGCAACACCCATTTATGTTAAAAACTCTTACCAAAGTGGGTATAGAGGGAACATATCTCAACATAATAAAAGTTATTTATGGCAAACCCACTGCCGGCATAGTACTCAATGGTGAAAAGCTTTTGAGTGAAAGCCTTTCCGCTAAAATCTGGAACAAGACAAAGATGCCCACTCTCACCACTTCTATTAACATAGTCTTGGAAGTCCTAACCACAGCAATCAGGCCATAAAAAGAAATAAAGGGGATCCACATTGGAAGAGAAGAGGTAAAATTGTCACTATATGCAGATGACATGATACGACATATAGAAAACCCTAAAGCTCCACACAAAAACTACTAGAACTGATAAAAGAATTCAGCAAGGTAGTAGGATACAAGATTAACATACAGAAATCAATTGCATTTCTTTACACTAACAATGAAATAGCAGGAAAAGAAAGTAAAGAAACAATCTCTTTTAAGATTACATCCAAAACAATAAAATATTTAGGAATAAATCTGACCAAAGAGCTGAAAGACTTATACATGGAGAACTACAAAACATTGATTAAGGAAATTAAAGATGACTTAAAGAAATGGAAAGATATCCCATGTTCTTGGATTGGAGGAATCAATATTGTTAAAATAACCATACTGCCCAAGGCAATCTACAGATTTAATGCGATCCCTATCAAATTACTCATGACATTTTTCACAGAACTAGAACAAATAATCCTCAAATATATATGGAATCACAAAAGACCCAGTATTGCCAAAGAAATACTGAAGAAAAAGAACGAAGCTGGAGGAATAATCTTCCCAGACTTCAGACAATGCTACAGAGCTACAGTAATCAAAGCAATGTGATATCGGCATAAAAACAGACATAGGGATCAATGGAACAGAATAGAGAGCCCAGAAATAAACCCACAGATCTATGGTCAATTAATCTTCGACAAAGGAGGCAAGAGTATACAATGGAGAAAAGTCAGTCTCTTCAGCAAGTGGTGTTGGGAAAACTGGACGGCAGCATGTAAATCAATGAAGTTAGAACACTCCCTCACACCATAAGCAAAATAAACTCAAAATGGTTTAAAGATGTAAACATAAGACAAGACACAATAAACCTCTTAAAAGAAAACATAAGCAAAACATTCTCTGACATAAATCTTAGCAATAGTCCTCCCAGGGAAGTCTCCCCAGGCAACAGAAATAAAAGCAAAAATTAACAAATGGGACCTAATTAAACTTATAAGCTTTTGCACAGCAAAGGAAACCATACGCAAAACAAAACGATAACCTATGGAATTCCCAGTTGTAAATTATGCGACTGACAAGGTTTAATTTCCAGAATATATAAACAGCTCATACAACTTAATAACAAAAAAACAAGCAACCCAGTCCAAAAATGGGCAGAAGACCTAAACAATCAATTCTCCAATGAAGACAAAGAAAAGGCCAAATGGCACATGAAAAAATGCTCAGTATCACTAATTATCAGAGAAATGCAAATCAAAACTACAATGAGGTATATCCTCTCACACCAGTCAGAATGGCCATCATCTAAAAGTCCATGAATGATAAATGCTGGAGAGGGTGTGGAGAAAAGGGAACCCTCCTACACTGCTGGTGGGAATGTAGTTTGGTGCAGCCATTATGGAAAACAGTATGGAGATTCCTCAATAAACTAAAACTTACCATATGATCCAGCAATCCCACTCAGGCACATATCCAGAGGGAACTCTAATTTGAAAAGATACATACACCCCAATGTTCATAACAGCACTATTTACAACAGCCAAGGCATGGAAGCAACCTAAATGTCCATGGACAGATGACTGGATAAAGAAATTGTGGTATACTTACACAATGGAATACTACTCAGCCATAAACAAGAATAAAATAATGCCATTTGCAACATGAATGGACTTGGAGATTGTCATTCCAAGTGAAGTAAGCCAAAAAGAGAAAGAAAAATACTATATGATGTCACTCATATGTGGAATCTGAAAAAAGAAAAAAAAATAAGACACTAATGAACTCATCTACAAAACAGAAATAGACTCGCAGACAGAATAAACAAGCTTATGGTTACTGGGGGAAAGGGGGTGGGAAGGGATAAATTTGGGAGTTTGAGATTTGCAAGTGTTAGCCACTATATATAAAAATAGATTAAGAAAACCAAATTTCTTCTGTATAGCATAGGGAACTATATTCAATATCTTGTAATAACCTTTAATGAAAAAGAATATGAAAACGAATATATGTATGTATATGCATGACTGGGACATTGTGCTGTACACCAGAAATTTACACATTGTAACTGACTATATTTCAATTAATAAAAGAAAGAGATATGCAGAGTGCTTAGGGTAGAATCCTCCAAATGCAATTCACCCCCTACACTGAGACAGACCTGGGGAGGCTGTGACCGAGGGAGCAGCAGACAGGAAGGGCAGTAGGGATGCAGAGCAGGGGATCCAGAGTCCGGTGGCTTGGACTCAATCCTGTACTGTCACTTAGGAAGTTGTGTGCTCTGAGGAAATTCCCTTAAATCCTTTAGCCATTCCTTCCACTTCTGCCGAACAGGCAAAACAGGAGGTAAGAGACCTGTGCCTCCTTCACTTTTCCCACATCATCAAATAACACTGAAGGCAGTTCTCACCCTCTTTGGCCTGTGGATGGAAACCTGGACTCAATGGTGGCCAATACTGAAAAGCCAGAAACTCCTTGTAAATTTATGGTTCCGAGGTGAATATACTACACAGGAATCCTCCCTTAATTTCATTTCCCAAGAGGGCACCTCTAACAGCAGAAATACATTGGTGAGGGGAGTGCTAGCATTTTTGGAAAGTACTGTGATGACTGTGCTCTGAAGACCAGGGATGGGGGTCAGAGATGGTGTGGTTGAACAGGACTGACTTCAAGGACAGAGGGTCCTGACAGGCAGAGGCCAGACAATGGCACATGGCCACCAGAGGGACTGAGTATGGTGACCATTAGAAGATGCTGGACTGGAATGTTAATGGCCTGAACTACAGGGATCTTGGCTGCGACTCTTTGATTTTAGTGACCCTAGACTGAAATAGATAGGTAATCTACTAAGGTGCTCTGGTATCAGACTTAGGTCATCTTGATAGAAAGTTATGGCCTTTTAGCCAGTCAACCCCTAGACCTACTGCAATTCATAGACCCAGAACCCATGGAAAGAATCTACCACCCTTAATGCAGTACCTTATAGTAATGTGACTCTTCCTCCTGACCTATCACAAAGGGACCTGGGTCATTTAATAGGTAATTCTGCCCTGGAAGAAGAACTACTGAACATTGGCTCTGAGCTAAGACTGGTTTCTGGAAACTCAAAGCATCACTGTGGTCTATCAGCTAGAGGATTTTGAAGCTTAAGTGATCATTGGAGTTTCGCTCAAATCCATCTCAGTGAAGGCAGTGGGAACCAGAACCTATCCCGTGTTTATTTGCCAAGGTTTTGAGTGAATAGGTTGTTGGACATGCTTGGGAATTGACAGAGTGACTCCTTGGTTTGTGGAATAATGACTATTACAGTAGGGAAGGACCAGATGGAAGCCTCTGGAATTCCACCTCCCTATCAAAGTTTTTGGCCCATGCAAGTCCACATCCTTGGGGAATTTCAGATATTAGTGCCAGTATGGAACATTTGAAAAAACAATTCAGTGGTAGTTTACATACAGCTTGCCTGTTTCGTTGGCACAGAACAGAGATTCACCTTGAAGAATAACTATTAGTAATTATAAGCTTATTTTTATTCAAGTGATGATTTCAATTTCACCTGTTATTTTAGGTGAGGCATCTTGACAAATCTACACAGCCCATGGCACATCAGCTGGTAATTTTTTTTCTTTATTTCAGTCCCTCTGAGCATAAAGGCATCAGGAATTCAGTAGTTAGAGTTCATCTGAAAAAGATAGCAGTCCGTCTTCACGATCTGCTCTCTGGATTACATCAGTCTTCTGGCTCCGTGATAGAACTCACTCTAATCATCTCATCACCCCACATGATATAATGCTAGTCTGCTACATTGCTGACATCAGGCCAGCAGGCCATGGAAAGTAGAAAGTAACAGGTACTCATATGCTTTTGTAAGACATATGTATGCTTATAGGATTGGCAAGGAATCCTATAAAAATACAGAGGCTTGGCCACCTCACTGAAGTTTCTGGGCTTCTGGCATCTTGGACATGTCGGGATATTTCCTCCAAAGTGAAGGAGAAATTGACTCACTATGTCCCTTACTACAAAGAAGGAGGTATGATGCCTTGTGAACTCCTCTGGACTTTGGAAGAAACAGAAAGAATCAAACGCTATGTTTGGCTGTGCTCTTCCGATTCATTTGCTGAGTAAGCCATAGCAAGAGAATTCTCTTAGGCTGGTCCAGGCTATAGTGTAAGCAGATCTGCTCTTTGGGTCTCAGAACCCAGTAGATCCAACGGCCCTAAGTTGCTTTAGCAGATCATTGATTGGAGAATCAGCAGAAACCCCAAGGTTTTGGAGCAAAGCTATGATCTGTTCAGCAAGCAACTATTCTCTTTTGGACAAGTAGTTCTTGGTGTTATACTGGGCCTGGCAGGGAAGTGGTATACGTGGCTAGAAGATGTCAGAAGGTCATGCAGCTTGTGTTTCCCCCTGTTAGCTGGGTGTTATCTGCTGTACCAAACCATAAAATTGAGCATGGCCTGTAACATTCCATCATCACTTAAAAGGAGTATAGACCAGACTGGGCCCACACGTTCCTGAAGATCAGTCGTGTACCTAGCATATTTGCTATGCAGGGTCAGAAGTGTACTGGTAAGTACTTAAAAACCAGCCCTCTTGCTGGGGTGGGGGGAGCCCTGATTAATAGGTTTGCATATTTACATGGTGTAAAGACTATCACTGTGGCTGATTTCAAGCTACCAATGTAACATCACTGAACACAGAGGCTGGAAAGAGATTTCACCGTTGGCTCCCATGATGCAGTGCAAGCTGGCTCCAGCCATCTGCCCAGCGTGGGTCATTTTTCCAAATCCCCTTCCTCTGTGCAATAAGATTATTTTCAGAAAATAATCATGAAATGAAATTAATAATAGCCAGAAAGGAAACACAGATAGTGAAAAAAATTTTTTATTGTAATCCTGCTGGTAAACACTTTCTAAATAAAAAAATAGAATTAATCTACAGTAAAAAAGAGGGGGAAATGATAGGACCTATAGTTTCTGGGCCAGGATTTAAGGAGCTTAGAAGTCTCCACTCCATCCTCATAAGTAAAAAGTGGAACAAACTAAAAAAAATCAACAACTCTTCTTAAACCTGTAAGAGAACTGAGGTCACAAAGGCAAACTGCCTTCCCCTAAAATTGAAGAGACTGACAGGCAGCTACAGAAAATCATAATTTACCTGGACAAGAACCCATGAGCTGAAATCTGTGGGAACCAGGGCTGGGGTAGGAAAACGAATTGACATATTGCTGAAGACTCAGTATGGACAAGACTGAGAGTTAAAATTTGCAGGGGGATCTGGTAAAGGGGAAGTGGAGGGTGGGGGGGCGCATTTTTTTGTGAGTTTTACCTCCAGGAGCTCTACCAGGTCCTCACAGTGAATATCAGAGAAAAATCCCCTCACATTTCCAGCAGGGGAAGGAGAAAGAGACATTTGGAAATTCACCAGAACATTCTGTTCTTTTTAGCAAGACCATGCCCTCAGGAGAAACAAGTTTACCAGAGCCTAACCTTTGGGGGTTTTATCAGCACCTAACAGACCTGGGAGAAAGGAAAGGGGCAGGAAAGTAATAGATTAATACTTTTAAATCACATCGGTGTATCTTCTATTTTTTGAAAAAGGGAAATATTTTTCTCTAAATGTTGGTCATCAGTGACAGTAACAAAGGACATACAGGTTCTGATTTTGAGCCTTAACTTTAGCAAGTTTATCCATGACTTCATCTGAATTGACTTTCTTTGAATATTAATATTCAGTGGAGAGTGTAGTGAGATTTGACAACCTATCTTTGTTCATAGTTGACCAAAGAACACTTTCGGTTCATCTTGACACCCCAAAATTTCTTACACACGAAGCAACATATAAACACAACGTTTTTGTAAATAAAGTTTTAGTGGAACACAGCCACACACATTTATTTACATTTTATTTATAGCTGCTTTTATGCTGCAACAGCAGAGTTGAGGAGTTGTGACAGATTATACTGCCTGCAAGCCTGAAATATTTATTATCTGGCCTTTTAAGAACAAGTTTGCCAGCCTTGACCTAAAGGATTGGGAATAAAATGCAATTGTATTTAAAGTGTACACTTTTTTGGTAAAATATATTTTCACCAAAAAAATCTGAATTATTATTTGCTTTTGTACAGAAGTGAAAACAAGTAGTCTATATGTACCATTATTTTGATCTTAAAGGCCATGCTCATTAGAGAGAGATGAGATTAATATTCTGTAGTTCTTTTTGTGTTCCCAAGTTATTTTCCTTACAGCCATGCCTGACAATACATTAAATTGTATTTATATTAGTTTCTATAGAGGCATGTATTTATGTATATATGTGATTAAGCACGGATATATGTATCTAGACTTTGGTGTGTATAGACATAAAAAATAAAATTATAGGCTTTTGTTGTACTATAAAAAATCTGAATTATGATAAACATAATAAAAAATTTTCATTTTTATGTTTTCAGAGAAGGCTTTTTTTCGCTAAAAAAATTCAAAATGATTTATTACAATTGTGTGTGTGTATAATGTATAGGGCCCTCTGAAGCACGGAGCCCAGGGCTGTGGCCCCTCTTGCTGGCTCTCGGAGTGGTATGTCCAGCCACTGATCTGGCCACTGTCCTGTGACTGCCGGCAGCCGTGACTGTCATATGGGACCCGACCCTAGCAAATGAGTGAAGGAAGGGCGGACATTTGACCCAAGTTGCTCAAGGTGTCATGCTCTCTCTCTCTCAGAATATTCGGAAATTTAACTGAGGGACTGGGAACCAAATCAAGTTAATAACAGACTTCTGGATGGAAGGCCATTACCGTTCACTTCTGGGGTCCTCAGTGTGGTCCCAGACATCCCTGGATTCTGTCCTTTCGGTCTTCCTGTTGGGATTGCCAGTTCCTTCCTCAAACTCCACTAGGCCTCTCAGCATCTTTCTATTGGATTTTTTTTTTTCTTTTGCTGGTGTGGCCTCTCTCTGTTACTTGAAATCAAAAGAGCTCTAGCACATCATGTAAGGAATTATCTGCATGCCTAAATTGTAAGGTTGGGTCAGCCATAAACCAGCTGTGGAGAAATCCTCTGTGTAGACTGCTTCATGAGGCTACAGTGTGCTCTCATAATAGCCCGTCTGTGCCACCAACACTCTGGAAGGGATGGAGTCAGAGAGACCTACCAGGGGCGTGACCTTGAGCAAGTTACTTAACCTTTCTGAGCTTCAGTTTCTCCCTCTGTAAAACGGCATCACCCCTTAGGGGGGTTAGGTATCTGGGTACTGCCAACCTATGAAGCATCTTTGTATGAATGAGAAAAAATGCCCCCTTAGGCACAGAGCTTGGTGAGTGGACTTGAGCCCCCACGCCCTCAGCTGGCTATTTTGGTGTAGCGCCCAGTCTTTATATTGAGGAGAGGAACCCCTGGGTGCAGCGGACCGTCCGTAAAGTCCACAGATTCCCCTGCACACATTAACAGAGGTTCCATCTTCCTTTCCCACCCCGAGTCTCAGCCCAACCACAAACAGCACAGAAACCAACATGCAAGGTTGTGGGTGACATGACAAAAGGAATGAAATAATTATAAAGAGGAATGCCACTCAAAGTCTCCTAACAGGTGGGCTGGACTCTGTGTCACGCTGACCCCCATCTGTCCTTTGGGACCTTTGGGTGGAAAAAATGAAAGGGCGCTCACTGGTGCTTTCAATCCTTAGTTCATTTATCTGGCCACCTTTGGTGAACACCTGCGTCCAGGCTGGTTCTGCTGGCTGGAGGGAAACCCAGATGTGTAGTGCCTGACTCCAGTCCCCCTGAGAGGGGAAAGCTAGAGAGCGGGGCCAGACCAGCTCGGGAGGAACAATTCAACAGCACCGTAATAGTAGGCTTCGCTTTTGTGCACCTCCTCACGGCTCACAAAGCTTTCCCACTACACTGCCTTAGCTCATCCCCACCCTGTTCCCAGGTAGGCAGGGGGGGGGGGCATTGCTGCCGTCTTATGGCTGAAGAAACTGGGGCTCCTAGAACTAAAGTCACTGTCCACTTACTACTAATCTCTGAAGTTGAGATGGGAACTTAATTTTGGTGACCCCTGGGCTCACTTCAAATCAGAGGCTTACAGAGAAAGCAGACCTTTCACCCTTCCCCCTCCTCCCACTGGCCTCCCTGCTTGTTTCCACGCCCCCTTCAAGGGAAGAGAAGCTACTATGCTACTTGGCTGGCAAAACACCGCAGTGGGCCACACTTGCCATCGGGCAGAAGCTTGGCACTTAAAGATGCGCAGTGGATAGGGCTGCCCCCTTCTTCCTTCTTGCTCGGTCTCTGTTTCTCTTGGAAGAAGGCCCTGGCTTATCCTGCCCTGTTTTATGCCCCTGCCTGCTGACTAAGAGTGTGGGTTTGGGTGTGACTGGCTAGAAAGCTTCGAATTCATGTTTAGTGGGAGACAGGAAGCCTCCCCTGCCTGAGGACCAAAATGTGTTCTCCACCCAGCGCTCCGGACCTGTGCATGGAAATACTGGAAGGGACCAGTTTTTGATAAAGTGGCCCTTTCTTAGTCTCCTGCCTGGCACATGTCCCAGGTAGGGTTCCCTGGGAAGCCAACTGCCATGGAGAGAGGACTTCCCTGTGGGAAGTTTATTGGGAGCGCTTGGGGGATACACACCTGTGCAAGGGAAGGGCAGACACAAAAGTGGGAAGAGGGAGGTCTCCAGTAGCCAGGCAGTCTCCACAGATGCCTGGGCCCACCCTGAGGGGGCCCTGAAGATGCAATGCCAGCCTCTGTATCCCTGTGCCACCTGTCAGTCATTCTGCAGTCCCCCTGAGGAAGGGGGCATGCCCTCCGGAGGTCCTGCAGGGTTGAGGGGTGGGGGATCAGGTGGAGGGGGTTGGGGTAGTGGTTTTGCAGAGCATTCCCAGCAGTTGGAGGAGTCCTCCGTTCCTGAACTGGGCCCTGGGCAAGGCTTCCAGGAGGCCACCTGGCTACTCTGCTTCCTTGTACATCTCTCCTGAGGACCTCAGAGCAGGCGGGGTGATTGACAGAGCAGGATCCTGCATGGCTCTGTCCTCTAGGCAATGCCAGGACATACCAGCAGAATCTCCCCTCAACTCTGGATGCGGCACAGGCACAAGGCGAAAGCCGGAGTGATCAAGCCACAGGCAGGAGTGATGGTTGTGAGCCCAGGGCTTCCTCGGGGATGGGCATCTTGGAAAGGTTTGGAAGGCTGAGAGGAACATGGAAGAGAAGTTATTTAGGATAAGAAGGAGGTGACCTGTGAGGCAGCCTGGAATGAGCACAGTGGGTCCAGGAATCAGTGGGGCACTTCTACAGCAGGAAGCCTTACTGCCACCGCCACCACCCCTCCCTGCCCCAAGGGAGGCCACCAACTCTGTGCCCAGGGAGGGCTTGCCGCAGGCAGCAAGGAACCCGGAGCAGCACAGGCCTAGCTCAGGGGGAAGGCTTGGGGAAGATGAAGGCGCATCTCTCCTGGACGGGGTCCAAGAGGCCCCTCCTGCCCTCTCTTTCCCCCAGGGAGGCCCGGTTGCTGTTGCAGGGATCTGAGGGGGCGGTAGGGATGACAGTGGAGAGGGCCCGAAGAGCAGGCACTGGGTGGAGGACCAGCTGCGCTGGGGGCTGAGCGGACCTGGAATCTCGGAGGCAGAGGCGAGTGGGGAGAGAGGAGCGGAGCGGAGGATCGCGGTGATCTGGGACCAGGACCGCGGTGATCTGGGACCAGCCCCGCTGAACAACCGCAACAGCCGCTTCCTCCAGCGCAGGTTTTTCCACAGCGGAAAGAAGATACGGGATGGCGGGGAGCGGCTGATTGCCTTTGGGGTCCCTCCGTGACTCAGAGCATTTTCCAACTCGTTGAACTGGGGCCCTGCTGTGTGAAGTTTTCTCCTGAGCTCTGGCGGATGCATAATGAATAGGAATTTAATCCATATGCTGATGATTCCTTTACCCTGAACTCATCTGCAGGCGGCTCCTCGAGGGCCCTTTGATGTCCAGCAGGACTCGCAGCCTTTTTATGAGACGTTTTATGCTCTCTCCCCACCACTGCGCACCCCACTCGCCGTTTATGCTGAAGGAACGGAAGTTGTGTTTTTCGGAGTCTAAATGGACTCAGACTTTGAAAAGTTCAAGTTCTAAATTCTAAGCTCCTGAGACTCCAGCGACCTGGTGGCACAAATTGCAGCAGGGATCCCAGGCAGGGAGCAGAGCTGCGAAGATCAAGATGGGAGGCTTTAGCCCTTTGCTCCTTTTTTTTTTTAATTGAAGTATAGTCAGTTACAATGTGTCGATTTCTGGTGTACAGCATAATGTCCCAGTCATACATATACATACATATATTTATTTTCATATTTTTTTCATTGATCCTTTGTTCTTGACCTCTAGAATAGGAGCTGACCCTGAGGGGAGGCATCGTGGGGAGGGGCGAAAGGATAGAAGACCCCGCCCCTCCCCCCTCCCTAGTGCCTCTGCCATCAGCTACTTTGTTCATGCCTTTGAGCTAAGGCATTTCTCCTCAAATCTCTAGTAGCATTGCAAACATTTATCATCTTGGAAGTCATTACCACGATATCATGCATTCACTTATCAGCTGGGAGACCATCTGAGGCAATGGGACACAGGATGGTAAGTTTTATAAGAGAGTGTAAGGAAGGGGAGGAGATGTTGAAAACTGAAAACAGGCTCCGAGGGCTTCCGGCTTGCCCTGGGCTCCTGGAGGTCTGGACTGTCCTGGGGAGCAGAGTTGGGGTAGGGGCGTAGGGTGGGACTGACTCAGGCTGCAGCAGGTGGAAGGATAGTGTGCAGAACTAGAGGGGTGTTTTTCAGAAGAAAAGGTAAGTCTCTGAAATGGGGAGTGTGTATGTACATTTGTGTTGGACTTAGGGTAGAAGGCTGTTCCCTGAGCTGTGGGCACTTGGAGTTGCTTTTCATAGCTGCCTAGCACTTTGACCTCGGGGAGGTTGGTAGCTATCAAATGCAGAGACTTGTGGGGAACTGAGAGGTCAGAGGTCAAACCTACCTTGAACAGAGAGCAGGGATGTTTTCCCAGAGAAGGGAGAGGGGCTGAAATTTGGAGGAGCATAGGGGTTCTCCTGGGATATAAGAGTGAAGAACAGCAGAAGAGGAGAAAAAAGAGATCAAAGATGAGCAGTAGGTGTTTGGGGATGGCTCATGTGGTGGAGAAGGTGTTCTTTGCTTCAGGTAAGAGAATGCTGCCCCCGATGACACTGAGGGAGGTTACACCTGCCACATAGGAGGGGGAGGTCTGGATTCTCTTAACTCATTCCCACCTGGTTTGCATCCTCCACTGGCCAGTGGCACCTACTCTGTGTCTCGTGGAGACAGCTCATTTAGAATGTCTGGGGATGACTCCTGGGCATATATCCAGAAGGAACTTTAATTTGAAAAGGCACCCCAGTGTTCATAGCAGCACTATATACAATAACCAAGGCATGGAGACAACTGAAATGTCCATCAACAGATGACTGGATAAAGAAGTTGTGGTATATTTATACAATGGAATACTACACAGCCATGAAAAATAAAACAATGCTATTTGCAGCAACATGGATGGACCTGGAGACTGTCATTCTAAGTGAAGTAAGCCAGAAAGAGAAAAAAAATACCATATGATATCATATGTGGAATCTTAGGGGAAAAAAAAGACAAATGAACTTATTTACAAAACAGAAACAGACTCACAGACATAGAAAACAAACATGGTTACCAGAGAGGGAAGAGGGTGGGAAGGGATAAACTGGGAATTGGAGATTTTCAGATACAAGCTACTATATATAAAATAAATAAACAACAAGTTTATAGTGTATAACACAGGGAAGCATATTCAATATCCTGTAGTAACTTATAATGGAAAAGAATATGAAAACAAATATATGTATGTATATGTATGACTGAAACATTATGCTGTGCACCAGAAACTGACACAACATTGTAAACTGACGACACTTCAATAATAAAAAAAAAAAGAGAGAGACAAAAGGCAAAAAAAAAAAGAAAAAAAAAACTTTGGGGATGTTACAGTCTTGTGACTCCTCACGTCCCCACCATTTCATTTTATCATCACTGCCCCACCCAGAGATGGGAACAAGAGTGGAGTTCTCATCCTTCTCTTTATATGGCAGACAAAGAAATGGAGGTACAGAGACACTGTGTGGCTTGTCTAAGGTCACACAGCGAGCCAAGGCAGAACTGGGGTTCAAACCACCTAGGCGAGGGCTCGCTGCTGCTCCCTGCTTCCTTGGTGGGCTTCCTCATTAGCTCCACAGGGCTCCTTCTGGCTCTGTTTCTCTGGGCTCAGGACTGCCTCATGAGACAAATCTGCACACAGAGGACCTACTATGTGCAGGCATGAGGCCAGACACTTGGCAATAGGAAGATGAATGGGGTGGCTCCTGTCCTCAGGAGCCCACTGTCAGGTGGGGGACAGTCATGGGAACAGATACAGAGAACGTAGTATGTTGGGTGAAGGGAGAGACATGGGCTGAAAGCAGGGTCCCTGACCTAGGCTGGGGGGCAAGAATGTGGAGCGGAGTCTGGGAGGGCTTCCTGCAGGAGGAGAGGAAGAGGGCAGAGGGCAGAGGGGAGCAGGGAGAGAAGAAGATGGAGCCAGGGGAACTGCAGAGCCCAGGCACGAGGTGGGAAGGACCACAGTGAGCGGAGTCACAGGTGTGAACCAATTGGTGTCATAAAATACGAGAGTGTGGTCAGAGAGGGCGGGGAGTGAGCCATTGTGGACCAGGAAGCTGGGGAGATAGGTCAGCTTCCTTCCCAGGGAAGAGGGGATGTCTAAGCCTGCTAGCATCAGGACTTAAGTCTCAGAGACAGAGCAGACTGTTTTAACGCAGCAAGGTCTGCATCTGGAATGGTCCTTTCTCCTGGGGAAAAGCAGTCTGGGGAGGGGAAAGGCTGAGGCAGGAGGCCAGCGAGGAGGCTGCTGGAGTAACACCCTCACCGCCACCACCAGAGGTGAGGGCAGCAGTGGGGACAGAGAGCAAAGACAAGAGGTGGTGACCGGGGCTGCGGATGGGGAGTTCACGATGACTCTGAGCAAGACAGAGGTGCAGAAGCTGGTTCGGGGGCAACTGTGGACATGGTTTTGTGGCCCAGGCCAGGGGAGACTTCTAGTCTGGAGTTACCAGGGCTGCAGATCTGGTGAGAGACCCCAACTGGAGATTCAGATCCAGGGGTTCTCTGCTTAGGGGTGGGATTTAAGATCCTGAGCTGGACCAAGGTGGTCTAGGAGTGAGGGCGATGGTCATTAGAGGAGGCTCAGGACAGGGGCGGGGCTTTGGCCAGGACTTAATGGTGGGGAGAGGGGGGCTTGGCCCTGAGAGAGACCGAGGACCTTAAGAGCTAATGAGGAGACATGTTGGAGTGAGCTAGAGGCAGGTTTTGTCCCTGGGGGATGATGGTTTTTTCCCAGAGTCAAGGGCTTAAGGAAAGGAACAAAGCACAGGGCAGCTGTTGTGCTGTCCCCCAGACTGGTGGACCCGGTGGTGAAGGCTGGGGCTCCTGAGAAAGAGGGAACCAAGGGTTTGTCCTTTTTTATGGGTCCAGACAGGTAGGGCACACGCCCATGGCTGAGACCAAGGCTGGGCGTGTTCTGGTGGCTCAGGTGCCAGCAGGAACTGGGGCAGCCCCTAGCAATTGGGTACCAAGGGTGCCTGGATCTGGGATTTGCCTTATTGGTTCAAGGGAGCACGTGTCCTTCAGAGGGCTTTGCTGTACTGCAGGCTGGGAGTCTTGGGGCTCTGGGCACCCCAGAGAGATAGACTTTGTGTCCTTTCTGTGATGGAGCCAACAGGGCTAAGTCCTGCCTTGGCTGTCTTTGACAAGAGAAGGTGTCAACCAAGCACAAGTGGCTCCCCCACCTCTGCTGATCCTCTGAAAATATATTGCTAAAAACCAGCCATTACTGTACATTTCAAACATGGCGTTAGTAGATAAATTCACAGCATCGCAACACTGAAAGTACATCAGCCAGCTTTGTTGGTGAGGCTTCAACCAACTAAGGGATCAGCCTGGTGCCTTGGGGAGGAGTCCTGATGACAATGAGGCATTTGTTGGAGGGGTCTGAGTGGAGGAGATCACCTCAGGCCACCTCCCAGTACTGGGAATGTCCACCCACAGAGCACCATGTAAGGTGTCACTGTCACTGGGAGGATTCTGATCTCAGTTCTATCACTCACCTGAAGTGGGACCTTGGGCAAGCCACTCAGTTTTCTCATCTGTCAAATGGGCATGAAAATCCTGGGATTGAATCAACTTTTACGGGACTGTGAAGTGAATGGACTCATAGATGAGAAATTGATTTGAAAATTAAAAAGAGCTTCAGCTTCCAGCTTTCCTCGACTCCTCCGCCCGAGTTCACCCTGAAATCTCTGAAGGCTGCGCCACCCTCGCCTGTCTGGGGGCTGTTCTTTTGCCTTTCTGGGCTCTTCTTAAACATCAAATGACACTGCAGCCAAGAATCGCAAAGAAGCAGCCCTATTTCAGCCCTGAGCTAACAGCAGATGACAAGATGGGGAAAAATGGCCTAAAAGCATATAAATTCCCTTAAACTCCACCTTCCACGTGAGGATCATCTGACTTTCCATCAACAGCGGTTAACGATGTGCGGAGCTACGACCCTGGAGGGTCCCGTTTCTGCCTCTTTCTGTGCAGTAGAGCCTCACGGAGGGGTGAGGGCCTCCGGAGTCTCAGGGAAGCTGCCGGTCTGTAAAAAGCCAAGAAGATCCATTGACAGGAAGTGGAAGCAGGCCCAGAGGGTGGGCTTTTCCCCTCCCTGACCATCCAGGGAAGCTCCTGTCTTCACTGGGAGCACGGGAGAGGCCCACAGCTGCTGGGGCTGGGTGCTTCTAGAGATGCGAGGCCTGGTTTCTGAGCGGAGGCCAACCCTGTCAGCTGGTTTTTATTCCCTCCTGTGGGTGCTCCTTTGACAAAATGTTTACGGGGCCCTGTGTGTCATAAAGAGCATCAGCCTGGTGAGGGGGGTGTCCAGTCTGACTGTAGATTCACGAGCTCCTTTGGCGGTTAATTTGCAGTTCTGGCTCCAGCCAGGGCCCACCCTCAGCCGTGCCTGTCACAGGTGTACGTTGATCTGTGACCCTGGAGCTTGGCTTGACAAGGGCTGGATTTCCAGTCTTCCACACACCCATCGTGCTTGGGCCCTGTAGGCCTGCGACACTGTGGTTCTGAAGTCCCTCCCTGCTTCTGTCTGCCCTGGAGGTCACTTCCTTCCTCAACAGCTGTCTTCCTTACCAGTAAGACTTGGATTTGCTGGTGTCCATGCCTACTCCACCTGTGGTTTCAAGGATAAATCCAAAGGATTGTCAGCCAAACATGGTAATTCTAAGTTTCTTGTTAGTGATTGGTGTAGAAGTAAGCATGTGACACAATTCTGGCCAATAGGATATGAGGGGAAATGAGCTGGGGGAGGAGCTTCTGGAAAAGGTTTCCCACGGACTAAGAGACACTGTAGAAGAGGTCTCTCTCTCAGTGGTGTCTGTCTGTGTACGACACCTGGAACACTGGCAGCCATCTTGAAACCATGAGGGAAGCTAGCCTGAGGGCAAAGCTAACACACTGAGGAACCAAGTTGAAACAGAAAGAACCTGGGTCCAGGATGGTGTCAGTAAATTGCTGGATTAATTAACCCTGGTGCTGCCCTTCCTCAAGACTCCTTGTTATGTAAAATTGTCTTCAATGCCATCTTAGGTTTGGTTTTCTGCTTCTTGCAGTGAAACATCCTCACTGATTGGGTCCCTATCTTCATGTGTTTATAGACCCTTTCGACCTCTTTGTGATCCAGAGATTGGAGTCAGGGGGCTTCAGACTCAGAAAAAAAATAATCTAAAGGTGTCAAAGGGTTGGGTTGCATTGCCTGGGACTGTCCTAAATCTGTGAGCTATGGTGGTTGTGGGGACTGGCAGCACTGAGCTCCCAAGGCCTTCTTCAGAGGCGAGGTGAGTCCAGTGTCCTCCCCACCCCGGCCACACAGCGCATGAGGGCTGGAGGTCCTCATGCTCATCCATTGCTCAGGGTGGGGGTGGGGTCGTGCCTACGCAGCTGGCTCCCACCATGACCCTCCCCTTCCAAAGTCTTCCACCCTCCAGGGGCCTGGCAGCTGTTGCCCACCCTCCTGACGGACTCAAGGGAGTCTGCCCTTGTCCCTGCCATTCAGCCCGAGGCTGGTTTTGCCCAAGGCTCGTTTCTCCCATGGTCTTTTCCAGCCAGGGAAGAGCAAGGCTTCCAGGAACAGCAGAGTCATGGCCTCAGGAAACGGCTGGGTGGGTGAGGGGAGTGCAGACGGAGCTCCCTGGTTCCAGCTCAGGAGGTGCCACCAGAACTAAGATGGATGTGGAGGGGTGGGGACTGCAGTTCAAGGGGCAGCTTGGAAGCAAGAAAGGCTGTTGGTCAGGGCTGAGGTTCTGTGTTGGGGACAAGATAACACAGGGAGCTCCTTGCAGGTGGGAACTTTGTCCTATTCAGCCAATCCACCCTGTGCCTGGCATGCTCAGACCATCAGGTTTCTTTAATTTTTAATTTTTGTTTATTTATTTATTTTATTTGGTAGTGGGGAAGTACTGACGTGCTCAGTCTGCGCTCAGGGGTTGTGCGTCCAGTAGATGCGATCATTCATTCATTCAACAGACATGGTGCCATTTTGTGCTGAGCAAAGAGATAAAATGTCGAGTAGGAGGAGTGAGCTTCTGGGTCCTTATGATCAAATTGGGGGCGGGGGTTGGTGAACATAAACCAGGAACTAAATAATTGATTAACCAACCAGCTAACTACTACTAACTAACTAATATTTGTAGTTAGTAACATGTGCTACAAAGTAGGACAGCCCGTGTAAACTGTGAGGAGAGGGGATTGTAGAAGGTGGGAGTGGGTGTAGGAAGGGCCTCAGCAGGGCGGAGACGGAAGGATGAGAGGAAGCCGGCACCCAAACTCCGCAGGAGGGGTCCTTGGGGAAAGAAATGCCAGACTCAGGCCCAGAGGTGGACCAGATGTATTCAAGGCTGGGTGTCTGGGAACTTCTGAGGGGTCTGGTGGAGTTGAAGCTGAAAAGGGAGGCAAGGAGCTGGCCTGCTAAGCCCTGTGGGCCATGGTCAGGAGTTTGGAGACGTGGCTGAATGGTTCTGAGTCCCAGAATGTTAGACTGAAGCACTACATCCTTTTCTGCCCAAGGTCACAATCAGTCCTAGAGACCTAAACAGAAGTGTAGTTGTATTGAGGGACAAAAGGACACTGCTGTGGAAGAAGAGGCCAGCAGAGGCCCGAGGGCAGGTAACAGCCAACGTCTGAGGCATCCAGTTTCGCCATCACCCTGGCTGTGACCTATGATGTCCTGGGCTGGCCTTCCTACCCCCCTCACCCGCCTGAGTCCCAGGGCTCCTTCCACGCAGCCGTCCTAGTTGGGAAAGATGGTGGATGCCAGCCAGGGACGACACGCAGCCCCTTCATGGGACCAGCCAGGGACGACACCCAGCCCCTTCATGGGAAGCAGGACTGAAGAAGCTGAGCCCCGGGACTTTCCGGTCCCTAAGCTCCCTCCCACGCCTCGCCACCTACCAGGCTCATCTGTGCCACCCAGGCCCCAGGTCGCCTTGAACTTCCAGTTCCTGATCTTGAGCAACTGGCCTGGCTCCCTTTTCCAAATGACACCGGCCCAGATTCCCTAGGAAAGGAAGCTGTTTGCTGCTGTTGCTGGCTCCACCCTTTCCTCCTGGCCCAAGATGGCTTACAGGAAGCTTTAGTTTGGCCCCTTTTAAGGAAAAACGTTAATATAAAGAAATGAAAAGAGGCACAGAAACAAGGGCAGGCTGGGCTGGAATCTCAACACTCAGGCCCGCGGGGCTGGGCTCCCTGCAGAGCGGGACGAGCTGAGGCAGGTCCGCGGTGGTCTCAGTGCAGCGCGCTCCTCGGCCTGCGGTCAGCTACCATCATGAGAGGGGTCACACAGGTCGCAGCGTGGTCAGTTAGCTACGTGGTCCTCCGCAAGCCACAAACCCACTCTGGGCCTCCGTTTTGTCACCTGTAAGGTCAGCATAACGACAGCTCCCTCCTGGGATTAGTTAGGGGACAAAATAAGTGTGCCGTATGCACGCCGTGGGGTCTGGCAGTCCGTGACATGCCCGCTCCCACCTTCCCTCCGTTTCCCCCCGCTGGCCTCACTCCCTGCTCTGCTTTAATTGGGTATATGACCCCCCAATATCCCCCATCATAGATTCCAAAAGAGAACCATGGCTGAAAAATGCTCAAAAGCACGTGTATTGGGAGCTGGTGGCTCAGGCAGCATGCCAGTCCTGGAGGGGACAGAGTGTGACTCGGTGGGGACCAGCTCAAAGACCCGCCAGCTGCCCCCTCACCACCCATACAGGGACCCTGACACTCCCTCTCCCGTAGCCCTGGGACCGGGGAGCCTTTCCTGTCACCATGCAAAGGCAGCCAGCTTATCCAGCAGCGCTGCTCCTGGGCCCAGATGGCCCGACTGCTGGAGCTCCAGTGCCAGCCAGGGTGACTTCAGGCACAGTCCTCTTGGGGGCCCCACTGCCAGGGGACAGCCAGCTCATCTGCAAGCATGGCCCCTCAGGAACCCTGGCCTCCTACCCTGGAGAAGCCAGTGAGGCAGGGCTGGAGAAACGGGGTACTAGGATGACCCCGGGGGTCTGCGGGTTAGTGTGTGTGCTTGCGTCTGTGGCATGGATGTACGCAGATGGGACTCTGTGGTGTGCTTCTGTGTGTATCTGTGGAGCGTGTGTCTGGGCAGGGTGGATGTGTGTGTGTGTGCATGGATGGTGTGTTTATATCCGTGGTACGTGTGGTGTGTGTAGGATGTGCATGTGTGTATCTACGTTCTGTGCAGTGTAAGTGTGTCTGTGTGTGTAGTGGATGTGTGTGTGTCTGTGTCTTGGTGTGTGTGTCTGTGGTGTGTGTGTTGTGTCTGTGTGCCTGTGCACACCCAGCATTGGTGTGCTGCCTTGGGGAGGGCGCATGGCCTTGGTGAAACTGTCATATTGTTGTGATGTTGTGGGGTCATTCCTTGTTTCCCCACTTTTCTGAGTCCCGGTTCCCGCCCCTGGACCAGCCCCTCCTCCTCCTCCATCCCTACTGAGACATCTCCCGGCCCCCATTCCTGCTGCCTCTTAGGATGGGCCTCGGGTCCCAGCACTGGGCCAGCCATGCTGGCTCTGCCTCTTGGTTTGGCTCCAGGCTGCCTCTTCACCCTGGCAAGCTCTGCAGACCCTCCCAGACTGCGGTGAGGCACGGGTGACATCCTCTGGCTGATCTGCTGTCAGACTCCCAAGTGAAGGCTACAGGATGCAGCTGATGGCTCAGCTTCCTCCTAGTCCAGGAGGTGGCACGATCACTGTCCGTCTGCATGGCCGATCCAGCCAGCCAGTGACCAGCATCCATTCCTATCTCCTCCTCTAGAGCTTGGGGAGGGAGGGGAGGAGTTCACGCTGGGACCTGTTGGGTGTGAGGCTCTGATGGGGCACTGGCGGACAGAGGTCAGGGTCATGGGAGACACAGGGCTGGAGACCAGGACAAGGTTGGAGCTGGAATTAACAGAGTCACTCTTAGACGCCTACGGAGGGCTTTCCATGTGCCAGGTGTACCAGTGCTTATTGGTGGCTACAAGACTGCAGGAGCGAGAACTCATCGTGAGGAGTGAGAACTCATCGTGAGGAGTGAGGTGTGGGGTGGCTGACAGAGGAAAGGACACACGCCCACCCATCCACTCACCTCCTCTCACTGGATGCACCAAAGGCCCTCATCAAAGACTGCCAGTCACACCCAGAATAAAACCTGACCCATCCCAGAGGACATCCAAGGCTGCTGTGATCCAACCCACCACCCCTCCCGACCCTGACCCAGAGCACAGGGCCATCTCCCTGTTCCTTGACCTGGTGAAGCACATCCTCTCTTTGGGACCTTGCGCTCATCACTGCCTCCATCCTGAGCCGTCTTCCCCAGGCAGCCAATCGGCTCCTCTCCCACTTCATCAGCACCTCTGCCTTTAGCTGTCTTCTGAGAGAGACCTTCCCTGACCACATTATTTAAAACATCACCCCTGTATTAACCCTCCATCCCCTTATCCCATTTCTCCCCATATTACCCCAAATCGCGTGATCTGTGTGTGTATTCGTTTGCCACCTGTCTTCTCCACCAGGAGTCACCTCTGAGAGGGCGGGCTCTGCTGTGTCATCAGTGTCTGGTGCAGAGTGAAGACTCAGAACTTTGTGGAGTGTACGGGTGAAGGAAGCAGAGGAAGATGGACCAGTCGGAGCATCTGTGACTGCCTAGGCAAGATCAGGTTTCACAAGAAAGGGAGTGTCACACTGCGAAATACATTTCAGATGGGTCAAGGCTGTGAAAGGGAAAAACAAAGCTATAAAACCACTGGATGAAAAGCAAGGAGAATATTTTCAGGATCTCGGAGGAGGGAAAGCCTTCACAAGGAAGACACAAATCCAGAAGCTATAAAAGAAAAGCCTGACAGATTTGACCCCATAAAAATAAAAAGCTGACGCATGGCAAAAGACAAAGACAACAGACAAAGATAAAAAACATTGGGCTGTGAGGAAATATTTGAAACGTGTACAACAGACAGTTGATTAATATCATAACATACAACGAGATTCCATGAGCCAATAAGTAAGACACAGACAGCCGTATAGAGGATACATATGGAGAACACAGAGAACACATACAGAGAAAAATGGGCAAAGGAGAGGAAGAGGTAACTCAGAGAATCAGAAATACTCATGGCCAGTGAACAGCTGTAAAGATGCCTAACCTCACCAGTTACAGGGAAAACACACTGCGGGCAGAACTGAAAGGAGGGGCAGTGCCGCCCTGCCGAGGGTACACCCTCCCTCCCCCACTACCCAGTGTCTCAGACACTGGAGGGGTGTAGTACCTGCATCCAATGGGAGGGCGAGCTGGATGGACTTAGCAACATGAAATGGAGATTCCTTAAAAAACTAAAAAAAGTCTGACCGTATGACCCAGCAGTCCAACTCCTGGGCACATATCCAAAGGGAACTCTAATTCAAAAAGCTACATGCACCCCAGTGTTCATAGCAGCACTATTTACAATAGTCAAGACATGGAAGCAACCTAAATGTCCATTGACAGACGACTGGATAAAGAAGTTGTGGTATATTTATATAATGGAATATTACTCAACCATGAATAAGGATAAAACCTTGCCATTCGCTGCAACATGGATGGACCTGGAGATCGTCATTCTAAGTGAAGTAAGTCAGAAAGAGAAAGAAAAATACCATATGATATCACTCATATTATGTGGAATCTAAAAAAAAAGACACAAGTGAAATTATTTACAAAACAAACAGATTCACAGACATAGAAAACAAATTTTTGGTTACCAGTGGGGGAAGGAGGTGGGAAGGGATAAATTGAGCATCCAAGATTTGCAGATACTAACTACTATATATAAAATAGATAAACAAATTTTCTACCATATAGCACAGAGAACTATATTCAATATCTTGTAGTAACCCATAATGAAAAAGAATATGAAAAAGATTATGTATATGTATATGTATGACTGAAATGTTATGCTGTACACCAGAAATTGACACAACATTGTAAACTGACTATACTTCAATTAAAATAAATTTAAAAATAAATATTGTTTAAAATGCATGCTCCTTGTGACCCAGAAATCCCATTTTTAGGAACTTATCCTTGCAAAATGCAAAAGGTGTCCCATGCCTGTGGTTTACTAGCACAGGATACACTAGCACAGGAAAAAAGCACAGCCACTCGTTTGTCCCACAGCAGGAAGGCGGCTGCATGGCAAAGAACTATGCAGCCGATAATAAAATTCTGCCCTGGCACTGAGAAATGTTCTCACCTTATTCGAGGAACATAAAAGCAAGATGCAGAAAGAACCACAGCAGTGGCAAGGCCTCGTTTGCATCTTTTAAAATCCTGCGTGTACATTCAAGGAGGTGTATACACACGCCTGCGCAGAGAGCCATTGTGAGAAGTACACGCCTGTAGACAGCAGATAGCTCAGGGGGGTGCCGTGGGGCTTGAGGAGTGACTTTCTGTCCTTCCTGTTTGTTTCTTTATCATAGGATTTTACCATCTAAAATATATTACTGTCGTGATTTTCCAGTATGGAAAAAGTAACATCGTTGCTGAAGGGAGCAGCTGGGGTGTGTGCTGCTGGTGGGCCGAGATGGGGAGACCAGAGGATGGTGAGCTGGCTTGAGCCCTTGGGAGACTGCAGGGCACCTTCAAGGCAGATTCACTCTGTGGAAACTAGGCAGCAGAAGCCACAGGGTGCCCTCGGGGGCTGGCCCTCCTCCCGGCTTCCCCTGGAACCCTGCATGCTCAGGACAGATTCCTCCGTCCCCACTTTTCTGTGGTCTGGGGAGAGATGGAATCCACATCTCCAGGGTGGGAGGCACGGAGGCCAGGCTGACTCCAGCAGGGAAGCAGTGGCCCCTCTCCTGGCACAATCAGGGGTGGGGGTACCCTAGCAACGGGACGTGTCAGGACCTCAGCTCTGGTGTCACCCTTTCAGCTCAGCAATCATGGGAAGGGGTAAACAGTTCCTGTGCAGTCTCCTCCCACCCCCCGAGACTTCAGGTGCCCCTTCATAGGAGGCAAGGGCCCCCATCCTCTCATGGAAGCACCCACAGCACCCGTCCCATATCCAGGGGGCCAGAAGCTGAGTTATGGATACATTAGTATTAACATGGATACGAGACCTTGGGGGCAGATGTCCAGCTCACAGGGGGCTATGTGTGCCTAGAGTTCTGTGGATATGCCCAGCTGGAAGTAGACCTTGGAGGGGCTAGAGTCCTGAACTGGTAAAGACACCAGGGACGGGGGGCAGAGAAGAGCGATGGGCCCAGGATGGAGCCCCGGGCTTCCTACACATAGAAGCCCGCAACAGTAACAATGACAGTAGTAATCACTGCTTTGTTAGCCCCACGAGCAGGGTCCGGGAGGAGAAGGAGCTTGCCCGAGGCTGCCCAGATAGCACCTAGGTCTGCCTGGCTCCAAACACTGCCCTCTGCCCTCTGGTCAGCCTACTCTGTGTTTCTCTGTCAGACCTAATATCTCATCTTTGTTTTACTGCCCTTCCCCACAACAGCTAATGTAATTTAAGACAGCTAAGCTGTTTTGTCTTTTTTCTGTCTCCGACCTTGGTCCTTGAGCTCATGGAGCTGTTCAGCTAGAGGTTTGAAAGGCTGGGAAGACCTGGAAGCAAATGTGAGTGGCCAGAGACCGAGAAAGCCCAGCTGGGGGCACTGCGCAGTCACGCTCGAGGGCACAGGCCCTCGCTCGGTGCTGACTGGGGATGGGGGCCCCAGGAGGATGATACAGAGCTCTGATGCAGAGAAAGGAGGCACGTGCTCCGGGCCAGCAGAAACTCAGTGGCTACTCTCCCTGGGACATCCTCTTCCTCCAGGTAATGTTCTTATTTACCCTCACAGCCCCACAAGGTGGGCACCGTGGCTCTCTTGCTATCGGCAGAGGGAGTGAGGACACAGACTGCCAGGAGCTGGGCCAGGCCTATCCGATGTCACCTCTCAACTGTATGACGCTTAAGCCTCAGACACTTAGAGGCTCCTGTATTTGCTAAGGGTCTACACTTACATTTTTTTCTACACATTTTTTACTTGCACCTCACAAGGACCCTAAGAGTTCGATATCATTGGCTCCATTTCATAGACCAGGAATCAGAGGCCCAGGACGGTCAGTGAAGGCCACCCAGCCAGTAGGCTCCAGCTCTTGCATTTTGACCCCAGTCGCTCCCCAAAGTCTTGACACAGCCCGGCCAGCCCCTCTGGGGAGAAGCACAAGGACCAAGCACTGCCAGGCAGGTCTCTCCCCAAGCTGGCGCCCACCCTCTTTCCTTGTCCTGCCATATTTGATGGCCTCTCCGATGACACTTTCTACATTGAGGCATCTTTGTAAATCGGGGGGCGTTTTGCAACCTTTGTCAGGTCAGGGGTTTGTTGTGTCTGTTGTCTTCTCTGAGCACCTACATCAGAACATGCAGGATGGGTGTCACTTGCTCAGGAGAAAATCCTGGAACCAGCTGTGGAACATTCTTAAGAAAAGGTGTTGAATGGCTGTGCCTTTGATGGTGCAGAGGGCAAGACCAGGTGGAAGACCCCAACTTCAACTGCTCTTGAGTCGTAAGACATTCTGAAGAGATTGGACTCTGAATAAAGAACACTTCTAGTTCTACCTGACCCAGGGTGCCTCCGTTTACATCTCATGGGGGGCTGCACACACTCATGGCCCCCCCACCAGTCCTCCTTCGTGATGGTGGTCCTAGGACACATGCTCCAGAAGCCACATGGCTGAAGTGCAACATCTCTTCCAGGGGCTCATGTTTCATCCCACAGGAGGTGGGGGAAGATGCTCTCTCGCCCACCCGGGTGTCCGCAGGTGGCAAAATGGGGGAGTTGGATGGTTGGTCTGACAGTCCATAGGGCTGATAATCTTCACCAAATGACTCTGAACCAAAGCAGAGAGGAGGCTGAAGTCTGGGAGCCCTGATCCTGCTCCCTCTGCCGAGCTGGTACCCACAGACATGATGGGTGTGGCTCACTGCTTTTTCTCTAGGGCCCCATCAGGAACACAGACCACTGCAGGCATATAATTAGTGTTTGCTGAATTAATGAAAATTTCACGTGGCTTTGCAATCTCTACAACATGGGTTTGAATTACACCTCCACCACTGCTCTGAGCCTCAGTTTTCTCATCTGTAAAATGGGGATAAGATATCCTCGTGACAGCGTTGCTGGGGAGATGAATGGAATGACGTCATGAAGTGCTGTGTGCCATGGCCGGCGACTGACTGATGGGGATGGTTGGGAATATTTCTGAGGAGACTGGATTTCATGATTTTTTTTGTATGATGGCCTCAGGAGGAGCCCTAATCCCAGCCCTTGATCATAAGATTGGAGGGAGAAGCACGAATGGCTCAGGGTAAATCCATCCTCAGTGCAAGGCACATGCTAGCTCTGGGTGTGATGGTATCTGCTCTGATCTTGCCCTCACCCTGGGCAGGTCCTAAGTAAACAGTGTCTGCAGGTTTGTCTGAGGCAGTAGACAGGGGCTCCTCCAGGGTGGGGCCTTGCCTTATTCACCTCTTGTCTGCTGGTGTATAGCAGGTGCTCCACATGTGATGGATAAATGAGTCCTTTTTGTGAAAGTGTGCCTGTGAACAGACTTGTTCTCTTTCTCTCTCTCCGCCTTGGACACATGTGCACACTTGGGCACATGCAAGCACACATATGCACATGTGAGCACAGGAGCTCACTCACCTGGCTGGAGTCTTTTTGCAAACGTGGGGTTTATAATGCCATCTGTCTTCCCACAGCCAGCTGTAAACTCCTGCTCAAATGTGTGGAACTGTGGGTTACCTGCCTTTGCATTTTTCCAGGCAACCAGCACAAAAGATGCTCAGGAATCCCTAAATGGATGGATGAATGAAACAATGAAACCGCTCCTGGGCAACTGATACAAACGATTTCCACACAAAGCGGTGAGGATAAACCCTGTGCCCTGGTTAGAATACAGGCTGCATATTGCTTGAAAATATAGGTTTGCTGTAAAGATACCAAAGTAACAAAATCCAAGTCTACTACTCCTCACATGGTGGGCTGATCACAAACATGATGGGCTGCTCTGGTAGCTTCCTGGTGTCGGGGACCCAGGCTCTGCTAATCCTAAGACACAGCTTTTACCTGGAGGTCTAAGGTGGCTGCTCTAGCTCCTGCCATCACATCCACATTCCTGCCAGCAGGAAGTGGGAAGGGGAAGTGGAAGTGGAAGGAAACCCTTTTTCCTTTAAGAGCCTGGCCCAGAAGTTGCCCCTGTCCCCCCTGCTCACATCTAGCTGGCCAGAACTTAGTCCCAAAGCCATACTTCACTGCACAGAAAGCTGGGGGAAAGTGGTTTTCAGCTGGGTGGTCATGTGCCCAGCTTAAACTTGGAGGATCATTTACTACAGCAAGAAGGGGAGAATGCGTATAGGGGTAACCTGTTTGCTCTGCCCCACCTGGTTTTGGAAAGATGGAACAGCTTGTTTTTTGGCGATGTGTGGTCAAGGAGAGGACTCATGCCAACTCTGGGTGTAAGTCTGGGTCAGGGGAAATGGAGGGAGAGGCCTGAATACAGTCAGATGCCACTGAGGGGTCAGGGGCGTGTGGGGTTCTCTCAGGGGCAGGGTAGAGAGCCCAGGGGCCTCCAAGAGATACAGAGAGAAGGAGAAGGTGGCAGCGAAAGCCAACCTGCAGCCCGCCCCGCGGAGCCCGTGTTCCAGCCCAGATACACGGATAGAGGGCATGTATGGGGGGACCGTGCAGCCCCATGGATTGCCTCAGGGGATGCCCACCATGGGAGCTGCACAGCCTTGTCAGCAAATCTGAATAAGCTACCAGCATTTACAAAATGACAAGTTTTTCAGTTTCCTTAAACCATCAGAGGCTTGGACGAGGCTGGGCTGACTCTTGCTGAGGTGATACGTGATGGGCCCCAGCAGCCGCTGCAGGTTCCAGCTCACCAGCCCCCACCACCCCCGACGAGGCCTGCTGCCCTCGTTGACACGCCAGCCTGCCGTGCAGAAACAGGGGTGGGCCACCTTCTCCGTGACACCGAGAGGCCCACCGTGTCACCCCGGGGCCCGGCAGGGCACATGCACCCCTAGAGGAGGAACGTTCAGCTCACAGAGGCCGGGGCTCGTGCCCACACACTCCTGTGACAGCAGCAAGGGCAGAGAGCCCTTCGGTACGGGGGTAAAAAACCCCCAAAATCCAAAACTCACTTCTCATGGAAAAGATGTCCGAGGGAGGCAGGCCACGACATGCACTTGTCAGCCCAGGTCTCCCCAGGCGCGATGGGCCCTGGAGCTGCGGGCCTGCTCCCCACGTGCCCAGCAAGCAGCCTAAGGGTGGGACAAAGAAGTGGGCCAGGTGTATACTTTAAAGTCTAATCTTTGAAGGAAGTTTCCAGACGCTCCACGCAGGAGTTACACTTACATCCCACTGGTCCAACGCAGGGCCACACCCAGCTGCAAAGGCGTCTGGGGAAACCTGGTGTTTATTCTGGGTGGCCCTGTACCCAGCGAAACGCCAGGCTTAGGTTACTAGGAAAGGCGTGAGAATTCGAGTTGGATGGGGACCCGAGAGCAACCTCTGCCACAGGCTTATCGGTGCCTCGTGACGCGTGAGCTATTCACTCCATTGCTCAGAGGGGAAACCGTAGCCTAAAGAGTTTCCATGTATGTGTGCGAAGGCTCAGCCTGTGAGTGGCAGGGCGTCTGTCTCACTCTTGGACTTGACCCCACACATGACCCTGCTTCGTGCCTCCTCCGAAGTCCCTAACACAGCATTGAGCTCAGAGAAATCCAGACACCCTTTACCTTCAAGGTTTCTTGCCACTGGATGGATCTGGCATTTTTTCCCTCTTTTTCAGGGGTGAGAGCAGGGTGTGATTTGGTCCCCGTTACAGTGACTGAGGATGTCTATGAAACACCGAGGTGACCCTGGAACCTCAGACCTGTGGGGACTGCATCTCTGGAGAGAGGAGGAGATGGGGTAATGAGGGGTCCGCCTCAGGAGTAGAAGAGCTGCTCCCAGAGGCAGAGAAACCCCACAAAACAGAAACACTTTGATTTCACCCAGTGGCAGTTACTTATTAACTCACTGTTTACAACATCACCCTTGGCCTGATCTCAGAAGTGGCTTTCTCTCGCAAGCCTCTTTGTGTGTGGAGAGACATCCGAGGTTGATAAACTGCAGATGGGGGTATTATGGTTCTTCTTTATTTAAACAGAAGATCTCGATGCTGCCCAGCCCCACCTCACCCTCCAGATTGGAAACTATGTGACCCTCACGACAGGGTTTCAGCTGGACATCTCTGGCCAGCTTTCCAAGCTGGAAGGAACGGGGGGCCTTGCCAGTGCTAAACACGTGCTCTGGACAGCTGGGTATGATGTTTTGTCCTGTTCCTTAAAAACAAAGCTTACACTGAGCAAGGAATTGCTTTCAAATCAAATATTTGTTGGCACATAAATGTGTCCTGTTGGTTAGGAAACATGTTTTTTTGTTTTAAAATTAGATTTCCCTGGAAAGAACGATGGCGAAAATCAAAGGAGACAAGTTGTTTGGTGGGGCAGAAAAGAACAAATTCCTTGGCTCCAAAAGTCTTGAGGTTTGGTGAACGCCCAGCTTCTGGTGGCGTCTGGCTCCCAGGCTTGGGTCAGAAGACAAGACTCACAGCTTGTCAAGAGCCGTGCAGTGGCCACCCAGGTCCCGTGGCATTGCGGAAGCAGCGCTGCAGATGGGCATCTCCCAGCTCTGGTCAGTCAGCCTCTGTTCCTACCTGGCTGCAGCGCTGCCCGAGAGTGCCCCGAGGGTCTGGGATTGCTGGGGTGATCCTGGATGTGAGGGGTTCTGAGCATGTACCCCCAAGGCTGCCCTGGTGCTGCGCAGTGCTGCCCCACTGAGGGCCAGCACCTCCATGCAACCCAAGACTCTGGCCACAGCTGGGGTGACCAGACTTGGAGCCTGGACCCAGGGCAGTCGTCAGTAGCCTGACCTGAGCACATGGCCCAGAGCCCAGTGTCTGTCCAGCCAAACAGATGCTCTCTCTTGGGGCTTTTGGAGGCAAAACACCCAGAGGAGGATCTAGACAGATACATACTGAGAGTATTGCTGCAAAGTGTGTTACAGCTCAGTGTTCTCAGTGTTACAGCTCATTTGTGACAGCAACCTGGATCCAGGTGAGAGACCAAGCAACACTCGAAGGTTGGAGAACTCAGGTTTATTATGCCAGTGGGCCCTGAGGAGTTAACACTCCAAGCTCTGGACCCTGTCTGCAGGTTTACACAGGCTTTTATAGGCTACCAGTCTAGACTTTGCAACATTTTGTAACATCATAAGCAAATAAGGTATAACAAAGATGACTAATTAGGAACAAACTTTGTAGAAATGGACCAATCAGGAGTGAGAGAAATGGACCAATCAGGAGTTAGCTCAGGGAACTAATAGAATCTTAGGGGTAAGTTCCGCTTTCCTAGAAGTAAGCTGTTTCAGAGTTTAAAAAGCGAGATAATGCCACAGGGCCAGGGAACAGAATGGTGCCGGCAGGAGGGTACTGGCCCTGCCTGGGGGACCTGCCGTCTTTTTCATGGGGCTTCCCACCTCAAGAGCAGGCAGTGTGCAGAGGCCGTAGGGCAGCACTGACTCTGAAGGGCAGGGGTGGAGACTACGGAGGGCGGGGGAGCAGGAAGGGCAAGAGCTGAGACATAGCAGCTGAGGCCAGGACGCAGGGGCACCCAGAACTGTGGCCAGAGATGCTGCTCCCTGGAGACCAGCCCCTGCAGCAGCTCCCTTTGACAGGCTGAACCCTGTGCACTGAGCTACCCGTGTAACACTCACATGTGCTTAAGGGGATGTATTCTGGAGTTGAGAGCAGCAGGCATATACACAAAGGACTGCTCATTCTTTTCAGAGTTGTAGTCCCTTCCCCACCTCTTCCAGGAAGCCCTGCTTGACCACCTCTCCACCGACAGTTCTCAGCCTTCTCCCTCCTTGGAGTGTTCACAGGACTCATCCCTGAGGGTTCCTACCTCCTCTATAGCCCAGCTCATCTTCATGTTCCATCTCCCCAAAGGGAGGGACTCCTCTTGCATCCATGAGTCCTTGCAGCTCTGAGCTTAAGGCCTGGAGCGTGGCTGAGGCTCAGTACTTACTAGGAGGTGGGCAGGAGGGTTCACCTGCACAGAACACCAGCCCTAATGGCCTCTTAGGACAGAGATGAGGGCTCCCTGTGGACTTTGCTCTTAGCAGAGCCAGCAGAGCAGCACTGAGCCCTGGCCTTAGGGATGGAGACAGGTGGCAAAGCCCAGCCAGTGAGAATGCTGGTACCTAGGAGAGAGCCAGAGACACTGGCCAAGCTCAAGGCAGGGCCCACCTGGAAACGTGGGGATCTTTCTTACTTCTCAGAACTCCATTTGTGTTCTCTGCCCATTGGCCATTAGCTTGGACAAACTGTCAAAGACTGCCTGGACTTGCCTTGAACAGGACAGTGGGAAGCTGGAGACCCCTGCTCTGGAGAGGAGACGCTGTAGCCCGCCACCGCAGCCCAGGCCTGCCCCTCTCTGCATGCCCTGCCTTGCTCCCCACTCTGGTGCACCTGTCCAGCTCTCCTGGGGACTGTGCACTTCTGGGGGCAGGCAGGGCCCGAGTCCTGTATTTCAGGGTCCCCAGCACTACCAGGCCCAGGATGAAGGAGATGAGGTTTGCTGGGTGAAAGACAGAGATGAGTCAGGAAAGGGGAGCAGTCTGGTCTCCTGGGGCCTGGTGGGGGCGGAATGGAACATTGAGGGGTGGGGGCTGGAGAAAGGGCCCTGGGATGCTGGTAGAAGGGTCTTGGTGAGTGCCCCTGATGGGTGAATTCCAGAGTTGGCAGGAGCTGCCATAAGCACTCCTGGGCAGGACTCATGAAAACCAAAGGCAGAGCTGCCCCATCCTGCACCCTTAGCACATGTGCACACACACACACAGGCATATGCACACGTGTGGGAGGGAGGAGCCTGGGCAGAAGTAAGGAGTCATCGTTCAGCTTCAGGTAAGGAGGGGCAGTGAGGGCTGGCCCCTGACGTCACTAAGGAAGCCACTGTAGCCAAGCAGTGAGTGGTGGCAGATTGGAAAGGTCTCATTTTTCTTTCTTTTTTTTTTTTTTAAATTGAAGTATAGTCAATCACAATGTGTCAATTTCTGGTGTACAGCATAATGTTTCAGTCATACATATATTCATTTTCATATTCTTTTTTGTTACTGTAAGATATTGAATATAGCTCCCTGTGCTACATATACAGAAGAAATATTTTAAAAATCTATTTTATATTTAGTTGTTTCTTTTTTTTCCATTTCAGTTCTTTTTTAAAAAATTATTTTGTTTATCTTTTTCTTTGTGGGGGAGGTAGTTAGGTTTACTTATTTAGAGGAGGTCCTGGGGATTGAAGCCAGGACCTCATGCATACTAAACATGTGCTTTAGCACTTGAGCTATATTCTCTCCCCTTATAGTTGCTATTCTTAATAGTCACCACTGTAGTCCATGGTAGAAGCTCCAAAAACTTGTAGTTATTGATTCTCACAAGCCTGTTTGGTGAGTGTTCCTCTTCCCCTTTTGCAGATGAGCAAACTGAGATCTCAAGTAGTTATGAATCCTGCTTATGCTGAGACACTGGTAGGTGTGGAGGCAGATTTAAACCCTGGGCTCTTGGGTTCCAAAGTCTTTCCCCCAAGCCCTCAGCCCCATTCTGCAAAGTGGCCTCAGGGGGGACACAGAGATGGGACTGGTGAACACCTGGGGCCAACGAAGCCCCCTCACCTGGTTTGGAGTCACAACCAGCCCCCAGATGAACCTGCTCAAGCTCCATCAGGCCAAAGGGCCTTGCCAGTTTCTCCAGTAATTTCCCCCCGTAGGTCCCTATGTCCCCAGAATGTATAATCAGCATCCTCTGTAATGTCTGTGTCCTTAATTTGAGGAGAATGGAATGAAAAATGAAAATAAAAGGCAACCGCAAATCCCCACTTATGGAGTGACGGGTATAGGGATTGGCTGGAAGCCTTTCAGCCTTAAGGAGCTCGCCCTGGGGTGTCTCCTTGCTGGGCGCACCTGCACGTGGCCCGACACCAGCCCTACTGCAGACTAGTCACTGCAGCTGCCGTCAGAGTGGGTGACTCTCCCATATAGATCCGTGTGCCGTCCTGTGATCCTCTCCCTTGGCCGTGCGGCAGGCCACAGCCACCCACACGCAGGGCTTTCTGACGGGGTAAGACAGTCGCAGCCAGAAAGACAGAGAGAGAGCGCTCAGCTTTTGAAGACCCTCGTGCCTGAGTGGCTTTGAATTATGGGGCTCTGGCCTTTCCGAGTCCTGGAAACCAACATTGCTATCCACCATCAGCAAAGGCTCTGGGGGACCCAGGGTGAGTGACTGTCCACTCTAGAGTCCTATGCGTGAGATGCAGACAAAGGAGGGTGGCCAGGGTGCTCGGGTAGGAGCCTAAGCTGCAGCAGCCATAGGGCCAGGATCACAGCCACCCACATGGTGGGAGGTGGCTGGAGCCAGGGTGGCACAGGGTTGAAGAGTGGGACCCTGCCATAGAGTTATGGCCTGGCTCCTCCTGGGCCAAGGAGCCTTCACGCCACTGCCTGGTGAGGACCTTGTGTGGGCAGCCACATGGTGGCCAGCCAGCAGGCCTTTCACCTGTGTGTGCCCAAGACTTTGCCTCACCCCATGTGCCCCATTTGCATGCACATCCAAATTCTCCATAGCCCTGGGCGACCAGACATCCCAAGACTGGAACTCTGCTTGGAAGATGGTGATAGTTAGGGTAGCCTGAGTTGCTGAAGCACATATGTTACTGAACCAAACTTGGGTTGGCTTGCTCATGCGCAGTAAAGCCAATCTACTAACACTGGGTTGTGGTGAAGGAAAGTGCAGTGGTTTTTTTCTTTTTTTTAAACTATGTTCTTTTTTTCCCTTTTCTTTTCAAAATAATTTTTTTATTGAAGTATAATTGATTTACAATGCTGTGTCAGTTTATTGTAAGGTGCCAGACAAGGAGTCCAGGGTAGCTAATGCTCAAAATACCCCAACTCCCTGATGGGTTTCAAAGAGACATTTTTAAAGGCCAGGTGAGGGAGGCCAGTCACAGCATATTTGATCAGCTTACGCACAGTTCTCTGATTGGTGGATGGTGAGGTAACCGGGTGGTGTCACAGGGGTTAACGTTATCCATCCTCAGGCTCCGGGAGGCCTGGGGGCTGTGTGCTCATGGTCGGGAGCTAACTTCTTCCACTTGGTGGGGGTTTTAGCATCAGCAAGATAACTCAGGAAATGTACATCAGATGCTGTCATCCAGGCCCTTCAGAGAGGAGCTAAGGCAGAGGACATGCGGGGATGGGTCTGCCCTGGGAAGGCTCCATAGGGTCCTGATCAGTTATGCATAGACCCCAAAATGTTCTAACTTAAACCCAAGAGAAACATATCACTCTCTCATCCAACAGTCCAGGGTGGAGAGCCTAGGTTGGCAGGGGCTTCGCTTCACACGGTCCTTTGGGGATCCAAGCTGACCACAGCTCTGAGATCTGTGACTCTCGGAGGCCCAAATGCCACCCTGGGTGTTGCTGGCCTTGTCAGTGAGAGGAGGAAAGAGCTTGGAAGGTGTGCATGCGAAGCAGCTCAGGGCCAGGCCGGGATGGTGCAGCTCACCTCTGGGCACATTGTTCCGTCGACCTTTACTGAACCAACTTGTAAAGGAGGCGGCCTGCAGCTTGGGTGTCCCTCATCTCCCCCCAGTCTCTTCTCCTTCCCCCTCCCTCCATTCAGACCTGCTCCAGATCAGCTCAAGGATCTCCTAAACTCATACCCACTGAGATACAAATCACTGAGAATGGTTTACCAGATGCCCCTCCCGGAATTATTGGCATTTCAAAAGCACTGCCGTCACTTATACCCAAGAGGGTGATGTCTCAGGCATCGGCCACCGTGGATTTTGGAGCTGCCCTGGGGCATTTCTGAGTTCTACCTTACTTCTTTGTAGTGTCTGTGCTGACCTTTGTCAAAATAGTATTTATCCTTCTTCATATATCACCAGTTTTCAAAACCTTGGAATCCACCTAAAAAACAACCTACCCTAAACCAAACATTGAATAAAATTGAGTCTCGCTTTCAGTTTTTAGGGCCTTAGCATGTCCTAGCCATCATTAATAATGCTTCTGATCAGCAGAACCTTGGGTAAAGCCGAGGAATAGCTAGCTATGGGAATAGCCCCTTTGAATCTGATGTGTGTGTCAGAAACAGGAGGCTCAAGCAACCCTGTGTCTGAGGCAACAAGCTGTCCACGGTCCCTGGACATCAGCCGTCCATCAGCCCGCCTGCAGAGGACCTGGATCATGCTGTTTCAAGGAAATAATGTTGATTAAGTCACAGATCAGACCATAAAAGCTCTTTGAATCCAGCATTAGCTTGAAGCTTAAAACCATTACATCTACAATACAATACTTTGCTCATTCATTCATTCATTTAATCAACAAATATTTACTAAGTGTCTACCATATCCAGTAGTAGAGTAATTAGGTTTGGGGTGCAGTTACCATGACACAGACCCCAGAATGGCAGTTGCTCAGACAAGACAGAGGATTAGCTCTCTGTCATGCTTCATGATATGTGTCAACTGACCGGGCTATGGGATGCTCAGCCAGCTGGTAAAACATTATTTCTGGGTGTGTCCACGAGGGTGTTTCTGGAAGAGATTAGCATTTGGATCAGTAGACCCACTAAAGAAGATCCACCCTCACCCACGTGGACAAGCATCGCCTGATCCACTGAGGGCTGGGAGGGAACAAAAGGGCAGAGGAAGGGTGAATTTGCTCCCTGCTTGAGCGGGGACATCCATCTTCTCCTGCCTCAGACACCAGCGCTCCTGGTTCTCGGGACTTCAGCCCCGGGAGTGAGACTTTCACCATTGGTTCCCCTGGTTCCTGCACCTTTGGGCTTGGACGGGAGCGACTCCACCAGCTTCCTGGGGCTCCAGCTTGCCGGCGGCAGATTGTGGTACCTCTTGGCCACCATGATCGATTGCTTCTTATGTACAGCTCTACACAGCCTGTTGGCTCTGCTTCTTTGGAGGACTCTGGCTAGTACGTTTTCTCTTGTCAAAGTCCCCTCTACCTTGTTGCTCAGCATTCCTGGAGTGAAGCCCCTGTTTGCATGGCCCAAAGTGGACCCCAAACACCTGCATGCCACCCAGGGATGAGGTACAGGAGCATGGGCACAGCTGGCAGTGTACACAGCGCCCCTGCTCATGTCCCGGTGGCCAAAACTTGGCTCATGGCCACACCCAGCTGTGAGGGAGGCTGGGCCTGGGGTCTTGATTTTGGGTGAACACCAGCCAAGCTAAAAAATCAGATCAGTCACTGTGAGAGAGAGAATAACCGTTGGGGGACAACTGGTAGGCACAGACAGAATTGGCGAATAAAACAGATGTGCTTCTGCCCCAACGGAACTCACAGCAGCCAGATGGGGGGATGGACATTAAATGACAAATGACCTCAAGAGTTATGCTTCTCGCTGTGCTGAGAAATGCACAGGGAGCTCCCATGGGGGTCGGGTGGGGCAGGGATATCAGAGCAAGGACCTAAAGGATGATAGGTTAACGGGGAGGGGAGGCGCGGGCGGCAGTGAGGAGGGTTCCTCCGGGCAGAGGGGATAGTGAATGCTAGGACCTAGTGGCAGGTGGGAGGGTGGCACTTAGAGGACTAGCAAGAAGACTACTATGGCTGGAGTCCTCTGAGCAATGGGGGGAGGATGGGCAGTGAGATGAGAAGCTGGTTGGGCTGCGGTCACTGGGTTGGACAGGTGTCAACTGACCCCTGGGAGCTACCTGTCTGAAGCAGTTCCAGAAATTTAAATCTGCTAATTAATTTCTAATTCCAGCCCTAAGCCATAAAATCAAACCACATACTGAGCTGCCCACGGTTGCCTGACAGCTGGCCTGTCTGATCCTGGCTGTCTGCTCACAAATTGGTATTAGTGGCATCAAGAGCAGATTAACATGGTGACCGGGCACCCAGCAACTTGATGCCACCAGCTGGGCTCACTAAAGCTGTCAGTCTCCCCCAGCTGCCAAGCTGCCCACGCACCCACATTTCCTCAGCCTGGGGATGGAGAGCAGTCCTGGACCCAGCAAGGGATGGGTCTTCCCTCGGCCGCCAAGAGATGCCACTGGTCCAGCATAAGATACAGGAGAGAAAGCAGGGTAGCCTGGCCAGAAAGGCCAAGATCTCAGGGTCAGTATAGGGCTTAAGAATCAGTGGGGTCCATGGGCATTCATCACCTGAGCCAAAGCTCACATTGCAGAGCCAGGGAACTGAGCCCAGAGAGGAAGAAGCTATGCCCAAGGCCATACAGCACAGGGCTAGTGCTCTGACCTCCTCCGGGTCAATCTAACGTTTTTCCTGTTCCACCACATTAAGGATGTATCTTTTCCACCATTGCTAATCTGAGTCTCTCTTTTATGGATTTGTTCACATCATCAATTACCATCTCCTAAGTGAGCACCTGCTGAGTGCCACACTGTGCTAGGCAATGGGATGCAGGAAGCCAAGGACTAGAGCCATTAACAGAATCATTCATTGAAGTTAGCACAATGTACATTAAAGAATGAGGAAAGGGGAGGAGTGGGGGCAAGGAAGATATTTCAGGAAGGATGAGCGATGATCGGGTTGCATTAGATAGGGTTGGAAAATGCCACAGTAGCAATAGGGTAAGCAAGGTATCTCACTCTCCTGTAAAATTTCAAGGCGAGTATGGTGATTTTGGTCTGTAAAGACCTGGAGGACCCAGGTTCCTTGCACCTCACAGCATCGCTACCCCTAGTGAAAAGCCCTGGTCCTCATGGCCAAGATGGTGACTAGAGCTCCAGCCACCACATCTGCACTCCAGGCAGCAGGATGGTAGGACAAAGAGGAAGGAAGCAAACATATGTTCACAAAAACACTGGTTACAAGATGTTCAGTGTCAAGTCCTATGAAGGGGCTGAGATTTCACCCAAATGAACACTAACAAGTGAGCCTGCCACTGTTTCACAGAGGTTGGCAGAAGATGCGAGAACCGTGGACTTTATTACTCACAGCACAGCGAGCAGCAAGAGCATCAGCACATCTGCATCAGTTCCTCTTGTTCCCAAGTTCCAGGCGGTGACGTGGATGGGCCCCGATGGATGCTGCACATGAATTGAGTTGCGTTACAGGAGAGGAAACCGAGCTTAGGGAAGCTGGAGCTGTTATAATGGGAAGTAAGCATACCTGCCCTTTGCTCCCCCAGGAGACACATTACCTTCCAGGACTATTCACAATAGAAACATCCTTGAAAAGACATTCTAGAAAAAAGGGCGATCGGTGCCTCATTTGCAAGACAGGACAAATGCAAGACTCATGGGGGAATTGTCTCCTAGTACATGCAGCTTTATTCATGGTGGCCCGCCCCTGGAAGCAGCCCGGGGTCCATCAGCAGGAGGACGGATACACACATGAAATGGACTACTGCTCACCAATGGAAAAGCTACTGATAGCAGCAACAGTGAGGGTCACCCCAAACCATGCTGGTGACCAGAACACACCAGGCACAGGAGGACATGTTGTGCGAATGATCGTTTAAATGAAATTCTAGAGCAGGAAAAGCTACTGGATAGTGGGGAAAAAAATCAGAACAATGGTTGCCCAGCAGTGGGGAGAAGGTCAAGGACTGACTGGAAGGGGCATGAGGGAACTTTCTGCACTGGTGATTCTTGATGTACTTGTCGGGACTCACCAAACATACACTTAAAGTTTGTTAATTTCAGTATATGCAAAATATGCATCAAAATATTGTAAAAAAAATAGACAAGTATTTGGAGGAGAGTACACTGGTGTCTGAAATTTCCTCTGAAACACAACAAAAAATAGGTTTGTTGATGGACAGATAGAAGGATGGATAGATGACCGATCACACAGAATCTAGGGGATGGGGATGTAGGTGTTCACTATATAATTCTTCCAATTTTTCTGTATATTTGAAATTTTTCATAGCAAAATGTTGTGAGAAAAAAGAAAGGGCAGAGGTCATATACCAGCTGTCCTTTAAGAAGTTTCCCAGAAGCTGCCACGTGATATTTCTGCTTATACCTGATTGACCTGAACACAGTCACACGACCCTATCCAGCTGCAAGGGAGGTTGGGAAATGTAGTCTCTGTGCTAGGTGAACTTGGATTCCTGCTAAAACATCTAATACTGAGAAAGAAGGAGAGAACAGGTACTAGAGACCAGCCCGCAGCCCCTGCCACGAGCAGGACTGCTCTCAGCCTCTCCAGTGCCTTTGTGAGAATTATGCCTCCTCCAGGCAGGTGGGCCTGGTGCCCGGGTACAGCCTGGCGAGTGGAGTATGGGCTGGCATCAGCCCTCACTTACCTCCGAGGCCAGATGTCCTGGAGCAGGTGTGATCTGCACAGCATACAGCATAAAATTTGGCAACTTCATTTAAAAAAAAAAATAAAAAAGAATGACCCCTTAACTAAATAAGTTTCAATTTAATTGATTTCAGAAATCCCTTGAGAACACAAAATGGATCTGTTTCTGTGTTGGTTTGGTTTCCAATAAGAAAGGTATTTGAATGTCAGGAGGATTGTCTGCTGGTTCCCACAGTCCATGCCTTTGCCTTTGGAAATCCTCATCATGGGGCGAGAGCCTGCAGACATCTGGAGAAACATTTTCTTTGAGCAAAGTCACCATTTTTTAAAATTCTCCTGAGGGCTTAGAGTTTGTCTGATGGTGAGCTGCTTCTTAATGTGACAAAGCGTAAATTTAGATGTGATGCTGTCACCACGGAATAAAAAGCTCATCCCGAGGTCTCTGGAAGAGTGAGCGGATCCCTCACACATGGAGCTGTTGCCCTACTAGGGAACATCCCTACGGAGCTGAGAACCTGCAGCTCTGAGCGGGTTCCAGTTAGGTCATCAGGGTGTCAGATCCCAGGTCAGCCCCCTGCCACCCACAATGTTTAGCACTGTGGGAAATCAGTCCCTGTAGCTGAGGCTGAAAGAATTGAGCTGTGGTTTTTTGTTTTGTTTTGTTTTGTTTTGTTTTGTTTTGTTTTTGATGTTTCTGGAAATTGGAGGCAAAAGTGGAGATTTTGAAAATGGAAACACTTGATGAGTGTTGTATGAACCAGGGTGGACTCCAAGCAACAGTGGCATCAGTGGGTTCTCCATATTGTGCGTGTGTGATTTGTTTGTTCCACTCAGGGAATCCAAGGGGCCTGGGATGTTTGTGGAAGGCCTGGGGTAACTGGATGCTTGGCTTGTTTGATGCCAGAGGCAGGATTGCTCTGGCCCTTGCTAAGGAGCAGAGCAGTAAGCTCTGAAACGCGGAGTGTGCATGTATCGGGGGCAGTAGAGTCCCCCAGCATGGGTAGCCTGGAAACTGTCCTTTCTTTCCCTCAGAGACCTGTTACCCTAGAGGGAGGGGCAGGCACACAGCACTCTCGAAGAGTTCCTCTTCTCAGCCCATGTCCTTCCACTCACCAAGTAGCTCAGGTTAGAAACGTAAGCATCATCCTTCACCCCCCGTCTTTCTGGATCTGATACTTTCACCACGGCTTCGGAGAGATGAGTCAGCGCATCTACTGCTGGGAAACTGCCATGGTCGCCTACCTGGTCTCCCAAGCTCTACTTCTGTCTCTCTACAACCTGGTTGCCACATGCCATCAGAGTGATAGTTAAGGAAATCCTCTGTTGGGTGGCCCTGGGGGTGCAGGGGTAGAGGGCTGTTCATGGCACTGGGAGATAGTGCCTCCTGGCCAAATCAGCCGATGCTCCCTGGTTAACAACAGAGGAGAAGAATCAAGTTATACCTGACCTTAAACCAGCAGGCTGGTTGGAATTAAGCGAGAGACGCCATAGAGACAGGAGGGAAGGGGACAGGGCGCAACAACCATTGAAAGAATGACACAGCAACTAGCACCAAGATGGTGGAAGATTCAACTCCCAGTAGACCTGGAGCTTCAATATATGCTCATTGAAATACAACAGCCGCTAAATGGTCCTCCCACAGGTGCCAGGACACTTCCGAGGCTGACCATAAAAGGTCAAAGAGTGGGCGGTGGCCCTGTTCCTGGGAATCCCAGCCCCTTCCCCAAAGTAGTTGGAATAATCCTCCCACTTGTTAGCATATGAAGTTACCGTGCCCATAAAAATTAACAACTCCCACTCCAGTGGTCAATCTCATTTTCCTAGCCTACCTGGTACTCTGAGGCCACAGCTCTCCCTTGTGAGACGGCCCGCACTCGATGGAGAGTGCATCTCTCTGAATAAATCTACCTTCACTCTACTATGGCTCGCTCTTAAACTCTTTCCTGCATGAAGCCAAGGACCCTCACTTGGCGGGGCACATCTAGAAACTCATCTGAGATCTGGGACATGGCCATTCTCTCGCCCCACATTTTTCCTGTATCACCATCTACAGAGAGTTCTCCTTCAAAAGTTTTAATCAGTCATTTGGCTTAATGTCCTGAGTGGTCCAACAAGTCAAGAAGATGATGAACCATCGCCCGGAATGGTTCAATATGTACAACCAGGCCCAGATAACTCTCCCCTCACCTGTCTGTGGTGAACTGACCAAAAGAGTTGGGGAACTGGCCAAGTTTACTTGAAAAAGCAGCTGCTTCTGTGTGATTTCTTCCAAAAGGCATGTAAAAACCTAATACACATCTTAGCGGCAATGGATTTGGAAGGAAATTTACATGAACAAATTAAGTGGTAAATTTAGTTCACCTTTGGAACGATCACGTTTTGTAAAATCAGCGTTTAAATACAAAATGATTTCAACTCGAAAAAAAGGAAAAGAAAAAAAGAAAACCCTCTATCAGGCTTAAAACCCCAACAGAACCAAGTTTAAACTGTGAACCACGGCCTGTGAGGCCCTCCTGGCTGCCACTATAATCACCCGGGAGCTTTACAATTCCTGATACCCAGACTAGGTGCCTCCAGGGTCAGCTGGCATCCCAGTGCCCATCCTGGCCACTCTCTGTTTTGTATCCTTTCCTCTCCTTTGCTGCCACACACCAACCTCGCTGGCCTCCTTGCGCTGCTGACTCAAGGCCATTGCTTCTGCCTGGATGGCTCCCTCACTTCCTTCACGTCTCTGCTCAAGTTTCACCTGCTCAGAGAGGCCAGCCTGTCAGTCTTACTCACTATTTACTCATTTTTCCTCAAGGTGCTCTCACTACATGTCTCCCGCCAGAGCTGGGCATCTCCCGTTTTGTTCTGTTACCCTTAGAGTCTAGAAGAGCGCAGGCACATAGCGAGCCCTCCGTTAAGCTTCTTGAATGCGGGAAGGATGAGGATGGGTTGGGACTGTACCTAGGTAACAGGATTTTGCCTAGAGAGGCCATTTCCTCTAGGAGATGGGAGCTGTCTTAAAAAATAACAGAGGCCTTGGAGGCACCCACAGTGGTTAAGTGCTTGGTCAGGGCCACGCCTGCTTGTCTGTGTGAGTGTCTTCAGCTCTCTGCCTTAGTCCCTTCAGCTCTACAATTGGCCTTGATTATTAGTGTGATTTTGTGATTTAAACTTCAGTAACGGAAGTAAGGCTTTGGCCTCATTCAAGGCTCAATAGCATAATTATGGGTCATGAGTCCTGTAAGCTTCCAGTCGGAAAAATTTAGGAGTCTTATTACTCTCCAGTTACCTGACTTCTGTAACAGTGAACTCTTAATATTAAGGACTAGGAGGGCCGCCCGGAGAGGCGCGGTACGGTGCCTGAAGGCGCACAGCCCCCGGGCTCCCGGGCCAGAGCCGACCCCCCCAACCCCGCCCCGCCCCCTGCCCCCGTCCCCCGGCGCCTGCACGGGTCTGCCCAGCCCGGGGCTCGGGTCGCGACCGGCGCCGGGGACCTTGCCCGAGGGCGGTCGGCGGGGCGGCTTTGTGCGCCGCCTGATTTCCATTTCCCCAGATAAACACGCGGCGGGGGCCGCGACCTCGCTGCATAGCAAATGCCTCGGCTCCCCGCCCCGCGTGGGGCCCGCGAAGGAGATGATTTACTCCTGTTTTGCATATTAATTGAGCTAAAAGCCACCCGTTCTGGGAACAATTAAGAGGCCCTCCGGCGCCCGGGGGCCGCGGGGCTGGCGGCGGCCAAGTGGCGGGCGCCCCCTCGGGGCGGCGGGGGCGGTGGGAGGCGGGGGCGAGGCCTGGGCTGCAGCCCCACCCGCACTGACCGCCGCCTTTGTTTCCCCGCCATCCAGCCCCGCTAAGGGGGTCGTCCTTACGACCCTCACTTTGCAGGTGAGTTTGACTGACTCCGGGGTAACAGGTGGAATCGGCCTCCTCCCCGGGTCACTGGCCGTGCCTTTCTCTTGCCCAGGCTGCAGCCGGGCCAGGGGCCCAGCAGCTGTATCACTTCCTTTTCCAGACCTTTGTACACCCCTTGGCCCGAGCCATCGAGCTGAGAATGCCAGTGCTGCCGGCCCGCTCAGCTGACACGCCACCCCCCCCCCCCCCGCCCCATTACCGCTGCCATCAGAGCTGTCTCCAGACCCGAAAGGAAGTGGGCTTCACCTCGTGTTGCTCCCAACACATACACGGTGCTTTCCTGCTCCAGTGTCCCCGCCTTAGGACCCTAGGACCCTGGAACCGCCACCCTCCCCTCTGCTGGGGCTGGAAACCAAGTTTTCCCCTTGACTCTCTTTCCTGCCACCCAAGGCTTTTACCGCGCCTCCCTCACATTCTCAGAACACCTAGTGCCATCTCTCTAATCCCCACTGTCCCTGCCAGCTCCTCTGTTCCGACAGGAGCCCTGAATTTTCCTCCTTGCTGCTACTGTGGCCCTGGGATCTCCTTCCCACGCAAGGTGCTACAGGCAGCCTTCCAGAAGGTAAATGAGATCCAATCACAGCACACACACTCCCTTCAACTGAAGCCTTCACTTTGCGCTCAGAAATCTACATGCCTTTCCAGAGTCCCCAAGGTCCCATGGGCATCAGCCTTCTTGCTGCCCTCAGCGTATTCCAAACCTCCTTTAGGACTATTAAATATATATTAATTATATTTAGGACTACTTAAGAGGAAACCTAAATGATGAGGTGGAATCAGCCAGCTGAAGAGTCTGGGGAACAGTGTGTCAGGCAGAGGGAATAGCAAGTGCGAGGGCTCTGAGGCAAAAAGCTCCTAGCAGCTTCTAGGATGGCCCACAGCCTCTGTAACTTGTTGTGCCCATTGAGCACAGGGGGAGGACAGGGTGGGAGACATAGGCAGTGGCCGGATCTCTCAGGTTTGGATTTTAAGCAGAAGTGTGACCTAATCTGGTTTGCATGTTCATGAGCATTTAACCCACCTGAATGAGAATCTTGGGGTGCTTCCTTAGTTCCTCCTCCAAGAGTTCCCCTGCCCACCCCCAACGCGCGCGCGCACACACACACACACAGCCATATGTCCCATCTGTCCCCAGGCCTTGTGGCTTCAAACTCCAAATTCCCTCTAGCCAAGCCTCTCCCTTCTGTTGCTTCTGCCATGACTTCTTGCCTGGGTGACAATAGCCTAGGAACTGGACAGTCTCATTCCCTCACCCCTATTCCAGGGCTTCCAGCTCACAGGCCACCACACCCTTTCACCTGCTCTGGTCCCTGGCTCCTGTTACTCCTGAAGACCTGAAGCCCATGTGCCCCATCCTCAGGGCAAAAAGGCAGTGGCTCAGTTAGTTGTTCTGTGCAGAGCTGGAATGAGGGCCCAGGGCTGCCAGACATTTAGATATTTCAGGGGAAGTCTGAAATCCCGATTTTTATGTGAAATCTTCCAGTTTAAAAATATTGGATCAAAACCAAAAATGTTTTAACACTGGTAGAACCAAACAAGTGACATGTAGCAAGTCTAGTCTAGGCTCATGAACATGTGAACCGCTGATTGGCAGCTGTTAGTATGGCATCTAGTACAGAACCTGACAATCAGTTAGTCAGTCAACAACCCACAAGTTGGGACTGCTCACTGTAGTCAGGCACTGAGCTAGAGTAGCAAGAGGTTCAATAGATGACTGTTCCCATATCTTCTATTTTCTTCTTTAAGGCTTTCATGATTTCATTTAAACCTTCCGTTCATGTAGAATTTATTTTGGTGTAACATATGAACTGAAGATCTAAATTAATTTCTTTTACAGATGGGTAGACAATTGTCCCAATACCAAATATGGATAAATCCTGTTTTTAAAATGCCAGCTTGACTATAGAGTAACTTCCTATATATGTTGGGTGACTTCCTATAATTTCTAAAGTATATGTCTATCCATGCACTTGTACCATAGTTTAAATTATTTTAGCTGTATCATAAATTTAAAATACATATAAATATCTGATAGAGTTACCTCTGCTCTTTACATTCTTTTTTCAAACTTTTCCTGACTATTCACGGATTTTTTCATATCGGCTTTAGAATAAACTTGTCTAGTTCCATGAGAAATCCTGTTGGTATTGTCATTGTGATTGTACTGCTGCCTAGATTAATTTAGGGAGGACTGACATCCTTTTTAATGCTGAATCTTTTTATCCAAGAATGTGGTATAAGTTCACGTATGTATTCTTTAGTAGGATTCAAAAAGTTTTTTTCACATAGATTTTGCACATTTAAAAAAAAGTTGATTTCTAGGTTGCTTTTGCTAATGGAGTCTTTTGTCTATTGTAATTTATTACTGGCTATTTATTGTCTGTATATTTGAAGGCTATTGATAATAGATTACTAATTTTGTATCCAATTATGTTCATTATTTTGTCATTTTCAATAAGCTTTTCAGTTGATTCTTCTGGGTTTTCCAAGTAAATAGTCAAATAGTTTTCAAACTGATAGGTTATCTCCTCCTTCCCCATTTGATATCTCTTTCCTTTGCCCTGCCTGGGATTCCAGCAGAATCACGACAGTGTAGCAGTGTTTCAGTGTTTCTAGTATCTCTTCCCTGGCTTGGGGTTAAAGCATATAAAAGTCAATTTAAGGCATTATTCATCTAGTCTGACTTATTAAAAGCTTTTCTAAAAATATGAATAAATATTAAATTGTATTAAATACCTTTTTTAGAACATCAGAGGTAAAGAGAAGACTCTAAAAGATTTCAGAGATTGAAAAGGTCACGAAATGAGAATCACTAACTTCTTAACATCAATCCAGAATATCACATGCTAGTAGAGAACTGCCTTCAGAATTCTGGGGGAAGATGATTTCCAACCAAGATTTATGCATCCAGCCAAACTGTCAATCAGTTATCCAGAAACTGAACTCCCATATGCAGTTTCCAAGGAAGCCACTGGCGTACATACTACAACAAAATAAAGGGAGTAACCGAGAAAGAAGATGGCTTAGCATCTAAGAAACAAGGAACCAACACAGGAAAGAGGTGAAGGGAATTCTCAGGATAATGATGAAGAGAAATTTCAGGACTTCTCCTACACAGACAGTTAGGAGAGCAAGTGGTCTGGGTAGGAGCAGGAAGACAGAGGGCTTTAAGAACAAGATAGAACTGATAGGTTGCCAGATCGGTTTGAATATATTGTTAGAAGTTTAGATATGGTAGTGGGGTGGATGAGTGATGTTACATTCAAAACTAATCAAATAAAAAACTGAGGAAATTACTCACTCAAGGGAAAATAAAAAACTGTAGAAGACAGCAATTATAACCATTATATAGTATTTTGTTTAGCTGTGAAAATATATAGATAGATAACGTAAGTACTGAATATTCATTTATCAGCTGTCATAGAACTGTATTGGAAGGAAAAGTGTGTTGGGTCTGGTGGAGCATCAGCAGTTTTACACAGGAGGAAGCCAATAAATAGCTTAAAAAATAATGGTAAAGAATGATATTTAGAAATACAAAAATTAATGTCAGAAGGAAGTACTCAAAGAGTTGAAAGTAGTTGCCTCTGAGGAGGGGGCTGGGTGGTGAGACAAAAGGCAGGATTGCTGATTCTTACTATCAGCTTCATGAGACTACTTGACTTTTCAATTTTTCTGCATAAAGATTTTGATAAAAACAGAAATTTAATTTTAAAATGGTCATGTGCGTAATATCTAAAGGCACTTGTTGTCCCACCTCTGTTCTTGGTAAAATGAGCTGACCAAAATTTGGACAGACCAAGATGCCAGTCCCAGCTCTGCACATTGTTAGCTGCGTGACCCTGGGCAAGTTGCTCAGTCTCTATGGGCCTCCATTTTTTTCATCTAGAAAGTTGAGAGGATATTAGTACCGATATCATAGAGTTACTGAGGGGCTAAAATGTGATCATACCTGGGCCTGCACATGGAAGCATCCGGTAAAAGATGTCTGCTGTCCTGGTTATTGTTGATTCAGTTTTGTTTCCTTCAATTCCCAAGTGATTAACCTTGCGCAGCTCATTGAACTTCTCTAAGCCTCATCTTTAAAACGGGAATAAAATACTACGAGCCTCTGAAGAGATAAATGGGATAATGAGCAAAGAGTACCTGACACCTAATTTCTCTAAAGCTCAGACTTCTCCTTTTGAAATTAGGAAAATCCTTTTAGGGTTTGGTGAGGATGAAAGGAAATGACAGAGCTAAAGCCTCTAGCACTGTTCCAAGGCCACATTTGTTTACTTTGAAAAGCTAGCTATGTATAAGACTTTCTCAAATCATATAAGTCAGTACACCTTAAACGTATACAGTGCTGTATGTCAATTATATCTCAATAAAACTGCCAGAAAAAAAGCGTAAAAGTAAGACATGTTGACTATACAAAATTTGGAAAGCTTAGGAAAGTTGAAAAATAAAAATCGCCAGTAACTGCAATGTTTTCAGGTATTTGTTGCATCTGTTTATCATATCAGTCAATATAGGATCATTCATGCTGCTCGGAAAGCCATACAAGAATCTCAATGGTTTAACAGCACAAAGGTTTATTTCTGCTCATACCCAGACCACATGAGTCCAGGTGACTTGCAGGGGTGATGTTCCTCGAATGGTGTCTCCTGTGATCTCCTGGCCCTTCCATATCAACCACGTTCCCAGGACTGCTGAGGCCACAGAAGAGTGAGCTGGGGAGGGGAGAGCCAGCAATTAAACACTGCCACCCGGAAGTGATGCATGTACGTCCCTCACATTTCATTGGCCAAAGCAAGTCACATGGCCATGCCTGATCTCAAGGGGTGTGGAAGTGAAATCCTCCAGCGTGTCTGGAAGTGGCGGGGGTGGGGTGGGGTGGGACATGAGTGAACAGTGGTGATGTCTACCCCTCATGCTACGGAACTGAGATCACATTATGTATAGGATTCTGCCTGCTTCTCTTGTCTCTAACCATTACATCATAAAATATTCTTTGAAAACATGTGGCAAACATGCAGAGTTAATAAAACATTTTAAGTGGTATGGTGACACGATTTCCCTTTTCCTTTTTCTCTTCTCCCTCTTATTTTTCCAATTTGGGGAGCTGCGTGAAGGTGGTGGAGGTCCAGGCCACAGATCTTTGCGTGGCATCACTCCGAAGCGCCTCCCCTTCTCCAGGCCGACCCAGGACAGGCAGGACGCGTCACTGCTTCTTGGGAGAGTTTGTGCAGCTCCATGGTGTCGTTCCCTCCAGAAGTAACACGTTTGGAGGTGAGGCCAAGAGAACCTGCTGAACAACAGCCGGATTAACAACTCCACGTGTGGGGTGCGGCTGCACGTGGCTCTGCTGGGGCCTCCTTGTGCAGACAGTCAGCCAGGCGGTGTGAATGTGCAGTGTTAAAAGTGACACCAGCGTGGTGGAGGCGTTGTTGTCAGCTGTTGCAGGAGGTGACACCCGGGCCTGCGGGGCTGGGTGAGAGCTGAGAGGCAGCAGCCCCTCCTTGCGTGGGTCCTAGGATCCCGGGAGACTAGAGGGAAAGGGTCCAGGAGGAAGTGATCATGTACGGGAAGCTGACGCCATGGGGATGGGGATGGTGAGGAATGTGTCAAGGTCAAGAGGCTGAGAGCAGGAAGGGAAGCCCCCCCCACTGCACCCCAGTCAGGGAGTCAGGAAGCCCCGCTCTGCGGAGTGCTGCTCAGTTCTGTTTCCTCCAACAGACTTTTGCTAGGTGCCCATTCTGGTCATGCAGACAACAGTTGTGCTCCTCACAAAAGAAGTTGAAGACAACCTCTAAGATTTATAATCCAGTTTTGAAAATGTTGCTGACGCACTTGAAAACATTTAAAGAGGGAGGCAGAGTGCACTCTTGTCTGGCGTTGGGCTGTGTGGGCAGATGGCCAGAGTGTCAGAGGACTTTGGAGGAGGGGGAGTTTGGGGAGGGCACAGAAATGTTCCAAAGGGCCCCTTCCTTTTCAATCGCTAGCATCCATGGAATCGCAGAGAGGAAGAGAGGGGAAAGGAAACAGGGAGTTATTTAATCCTCCAGCAGTGTGTGAACAGGACAAGGATTCCATTTCACAGATGGAGAAACTGAGACCTAGAAGGTCTAACCAACTTCCCTGGAGTCAGAGCTGCAACTGGAGCTCAGATTGTGCAGCCCAGTGCATTCTGCAGGAAGACTTGTATGCATTTGCTCTCACAGGCTGAGCGTGTAGGTCTAAGATCTGACCTGTGTCCAGTGTTGGCTGGACCAAGGTTCATTGTGAAGTACACCTCAAAATGTTCACTCCCTTGGGTGTGAAATAAAACAACTCACCTCTAGTTTTATGGTTTACAAAACACTCGCCTCTTTATTATCTCATTTTCTCCTCACAACAACCCTGTGACAAACACATTATTACTGTCATTTTGTAATTTAGGAAACTGAGGCTCAAAGAAAGAAAGCCTTGCGTTCATACAGCCCATTAGGGGTAGGATGGAGCCCAGGTCAGCTGATCTCACTGGCAGGCACTCCTCTGTCTCACAAGTCACTCAGGACAACCAAGATGTTAGTTAATTTGCTTGTCCTGTAGGATTTCCTCTTCTAATGTGACTGATTTAGAGGTGGCTGCCCATTGGCTGGCCAGTAGCCAATTAGATATGTCGGTAGGTTGGCCTAAGTCTGCACCGGGAGGCCCTGGGAGCTAGGGAACTGGGGCTTGACTTTGGGAGGGATGTTAATGTGAAGTCTGCCTGTGCCTGTTTCTGAGGTCTTCAGTGCTGCCCTCATTTCTCCCTCAACCCCCTGCCTGCTGCCATCCCCTGGTACACACACTCCCTTGGAATCTGTGAGCCCTGGAGCGCCCTGATAACCTTTCCCTTTTCTCTATCCAAGGCTGGTAGGATTTCCTGCTCCGAGGAAGTCGGGTAGCCCAAGGCATCAAGGAAAGCAACCCTGCAGAATTCAGAGAACGGTGCTCTGCTGCTGGCCCCAGGCAAGGCATCTTCTTCTCTTTCAGATGTCACCTTTCTGGGGGGAGCATGGTGCCTGCCTCTAGAGTTGAAAGAGCAGGACCACTGGGCCCCACCCGGTCAGTGCTGAGACCTGCAGCTGACATTTCCAGCGCACTTTGTGCCGCCTGCCCAGCTCCTCGCCTCCCAGCCACCATGTCCTTGTGTCCTCTCCGTACTCATCAGCTTGGGCTGGAATAACTTGTTTTCACACGTCTCACAAGCCTCCTTCCAGGGATGTATTTGACAAATGTTTGCTGAGCGTGTCAGTCACCATTCCACAAGCACGTGTTTCAGATTCATTCCCAGCTCGGACCCCGGGATCTGTTTTCCTGTCAGCCTTGCTGCTTGGCCACAGAGCTGGGCTCCTATTGGCCAAACTTTTCACTTCCTTCTGCACAAGGTGCTTCAGACTGTTCCTCTAGCTTTGCTGGCCTTGCAGCTCTGGGTTAAATGCCACCATTTCCATCAGTGCCTGGGAAGCTGGATTTTCGACCATCCTCTGATGGGCTTTGGGGGTGTCTCAGCGCTATAAGCATAACCAGGACTTCTGCTCGATTGGGACATATGAAATACAGTCATTCAGAAGAATTAACCATAGGCCTGGCTTTGAGATGCTGCTGGGAGAGCAGGGGTCTCAGAAGCCTGAAGTCATTTTCACAGCCTACGGGTATTCTCACCTGCCCCATCTTAACCACCTTCCCATCTGTATCCTATCCTGCCCTCAAGCTCTCTCCCTTCCTTCACCACCAAATAACCTTCAAACTCTGGTCCCCAAGGCCAACTCCATTTTCACCCACTTCTGCCCCCTCTGTACCTGCTTCTCATGTAATTCAATTGTCTCAACCCTATGGAGGCATCACCCACTGTCAAAGGCCCCTCCCCTGCCCCACAGTGACCCCGCCCCTTTCTCCCCACTTCAGTGTTACTCCCTGATTTCTTCCCTTCTGCTAATCACATCTCAATCTTCCCTGGAAGCCCAGCATCAGTTTACAGATGAGAAAACCAATGCTCAGAGAATGTAAGTAAGCTGCCCGCAGTCACGCAGCTGGGACGTGCTGGAGCAGAGATTTGCACGGAGTCTGGCTGAAGATTCACCCCAGAGTTCACGCCTGCACAGCCCGCTGAACTCATCAAACGTGACCAGTCATCTGCCGAAGTCATGTTGTGGTTCTGGCCTTCCACTCCAGTGGGAGCCCATCACAGCACCTCCCTGCAGCCCTTTTCTCCCACTAAGCCACACATCTTGATGTTTCTCCATCAAATTCACACCCAGATGTAATTTTCCCCTCCACGATTCTGTCGCTGTGAGTAAGGCTCTCCATCTCCTTTCCTTAGCAGACGTTTGTGCTTCCTTTCTGAGAGTGGCCTGTTGCTATTTGCTCGTTTTCTTTCGGGTTGTTGATTTTCCTCCTACCGTAGGAGTGCTTTCACATTTAAGGAAACTCACCCTTTGCCATATGTGTTGCAAATATTTTTCCAGGGTTTTTTTTTTTTTTTCCTAGTGTGATTTTATTATAATATATAGTCAAACTTTCAATATTTATTTTTTGGCTTGACATTTACTGTCAAGTCAGTTGGCCTTCTTCTGCAGTATTCTTCTTGGCTTTTGGGGGTGTGAGGTCTCCCCTCACCCTGCCCTGAACTGTGTAGACTGATGAGTGTTGTCTATACACAGCTTTGCCAGCCTTTCTGTTAAGGTTACTTTCAGCTTCCTCAAAAACAGGGTGAAACTTACATGTGAGCCCCTCCTCCTTGAGGATGCCCTGGTGAGGATGCAGGAAACAGGAGAGCAGGTGGTACCTCATGGTCCATCTGCCCAGGACTGTCCAAGGGACAGGGCAGGAGGAGGCCTGAGGAGGCCCACTGGCTGGGATGAACTCTCCAGTTGGTGGGTGAGTGAAGGCTGGAGGGGCGGGGCGGGGCGGGGCGGGGCGGGGCAGGGCAGGGTCGGGTGGGTAGAAGGAATTGGGAGGGGTCTGGAGGCAGAGGCCAGAGAGAGCTTTGTCAGGAGGAGAATGGAGGGCATTCCAGACAGGAGCAACGGTAGGAGCAAAAGTGTACAAGAGGATGGCCCATTTGGAAGATAACAAGACCAGCCTTGGCCGAGACAGGTTCCTGTGAAGGATGAGAGGGTGAGGACCCGGGGCAGGCTGGGGACCCCGTGCTCACTGGGCCAGCAGCGAAGCGGTCCTGGTGCTCACAACGGCAGGAGCAGCGACTCCCCCTCCCACCGCCGGGGACAGGCTGGGGTCCCTGGGGTCGGGGCATCAGGGAAGGGCGGGGGCGGGTTCTTGGCGCGGTCTGGTGACGCCCTAATTAAGCCGCGGGTACATTTCCCAGCCCAACTGTCAGCCGCGCGCTGTGCAAGCCAGGAATGAATATTCCCAAAGCGTCAACAGAAGGAAGTTCTTCATAAAAACGGAGCCCGAGGGCGTGAAGGGAAAACAAGCCCTGTTCACACGCAGGCAGCGCATCCGCTCGGCACAGCCCGGAGGAGGCGGAAGCGCGGCCGGGCGACACCGTTGCGGGCGGCGCCGTGAGCCCCCGGCGCGCGCAGATGCTGAGCGCCCCGGGAGCTGGAGGCTCTTTTTCTGCCGAGCCGGCGCCCCTTCGCGGCCCGCCGGGCTCCCCGGCTCCTCTTGGCGGGGGCTCGGGGCCCAGGTCACCCCCTCCAAGGCCCCAGGTAGGGGCCCTCCCGCGACGAACAAGCCAGGAAGCTGGCCTGAGCTTCGCCCCCGTGTTGGGGTGCCCTGCTCTTGGGCCCCGAGATGCCCTCTCCCTTCGTGACCTTGAGCACTTCACTCCCCTTCTCTTGCTTCTGTTTCCTTTTCGGAAACATGGGGCTAATAACACACACTCCAGGCTTGTAAGGATGGAAGGGGATACATGTACATTACTTGCTGGCTCCGTGAATGAAAGGAGATTTGAGGGTGGAGAGCAGAAAAGATGTTTTAAAAGCAATTTCTCTTTCCCTGCTCTAGGGAGTTCGCCTTCTGTTCCTCCACGTGCTGCGGTAGCTGCAGGAAGACTCTCCAACAAGAGGTCATCCATCATACGGAGCCCTCTGTCTAAGCCCCTCCAGGGCTCCCTTCACCCACAAAACAGCCCTCAAACTGAGATGACGAAGCCCGTCCAACTGCGCCTGTCAACTTGCTTGGCTCCAGCTCCTTCTGGGCACCCGGGCCCCAGCCAGGTCCAGATCTGGTGGTTCCAACACCAGTCATGTTGCTTTGTCCCCTTCCCTGCCTCCCTCCCTCCCTCCTTGTGTCTCTGCAGAGGCTTTAGTGGGGGTGCTGACAGTGTAGACTTGGAGGCCAGATTGCCTGGGACTGATCCCAACTTGATGGTCCGAATAGCACCTGGCCCCTTACAGGCCACATTGTTATTCACTCTGCATCCAACCTGCCCCCTTGAGCTCAGTGTCACCTCTCTCTTCACCAGCCAGCCTCTCTTCTTGATTAGTAGCTCCAAGGGCAGGTGCCAAGCTTCCTGCATTCTGCTTCTCCAGCATCCAACACGGTGCCTGACACACAATAGGTGCCCAATGTCATTAACTGGCCATGCACATGGCAGCCTGGGTGGTGTGGATGAGCAGCCCTTAAAGGACCCTCTCTCCAACAAATAACACATATCTGTAAAGCCTAAAGCTCCACCTTTGGTCAATTCTTTGGGCTGGACTGGCTACAGAAATTTACAGAGCCCACTGCAAATGAAAACATAGGCCCTTTGTTACAAAGTTAAGAATTCCAAGGTGGTGACAACAGAGTATTAAATTCAGCCTGCAGCCCTTCTGGGCACGGGGCCCTGCACTACTGCACGGGTTGCACACTGAAGTAGCCTTGCCTCTGGATGATAGATGCCGTGAGTGTGTCCTATTAAAATATTATGAGTACCATCCTTTCTGGGGCAGTTCCTGTAAGATAGTCATGCTCAGCTGAAGAGGAACATTTCCCTTATTAAGAAAGACCTGCCAAAATTTTGGAATTAGTGGGCAAGGATGTATCCGTTCATTTAGGTCAATGAAGCTTTGATTAAAAACAAAAGCAAGACCCTAAGTAGATTCTCCTTCAGTGTGATTGTTAAGTTCCAGGGCTCTCAGCCCCCTGCCCTGCCCTTTGTCCTGCTAATCAAGCCTTGTATTGGTACTGTGGTTATTTATTGAGTGTTCACTGTGTGGAGGCACTGCTCTAGGACCCAGCATGATCAGTGGAGATGAAGCCTTCCTAGGGCTGGCACTGTAGTGGGCAAGACAGACAGTAAAAATAAATAAGGGGACAAGTACACAGTATAATATCAGGTAGTATTGAGTGCTACTTGGCAAAAAAAAAAAAAAAAAAAAAAAAAAAAAAAAAAAAGGAAGGTTAAGGGTGGGTGTAATGGTAAAATAGAGTGGTTAGGGAAGGGCTCCCTGAGGGAGTACCTGTGGAGTGGAGACCTGGACGAGATGAAGGGGCAGCCATGCCCAGGTATGGGGATAAACTGTTCCAAACTGTGGGAATAGCAAGTGCAAAGGCCCCGAGGCAGGAATGTGACTGGCAAGAGCAGCAAAGGGGCAGAGAGAGGTAGTGTCGGGGGAGATGAGATCAGAGAGGTCCTGGCGACCCAGAGCAGGCAGGGGCTTGTAGGCTCCAAGGAGAGTTTGGATCTGATACCAGTTGGCCACAGGCAAGAAGTCATTAGTGTAATTGACAGCAGGCTGTCACTTACCTTCCCAGAGGTGATTCCCAAACTGCTTTTGCTCCGAATACTGAGCTTCTGTGTTTCAGCACTGCCTCTCAGGAGCCGTGGCAAGACCCAGGGTGCACAGAGGATGAGAGGCTGCTGGGTTCGAATTCTTTTGTGCAGTTACTGCTTTGGGACTTGGGTTCAATGCTTAAACTCTCTGAACTGCAGACTCTTTTATCGCATCCTGTAGCTTCGGTGGGAGGGCTCAGTATGAAAAGCCCCTAGAAGGAAGCATGACACACAGTAGGCCCTCAGAGGTACTTGGTAAATGTTAGCCACAGTTATCACCCCTTTTACCTTTTTCAAGGGGGGTTCATGATTGGTTTTCATCACCGCATCGCTAGAACTCCAATGTCTGCATCTTCCTGGGGAACAATAGAGTTTTGTGATATGTGTTGTCATCAAGTTTCCTTCCTGAGGGAGAACAGGAAGGGAATTTAATGTTCTATATCATGCCGCTGCCTGGCACTACTACACATGATTCCATATCAGCCCCTGGCAAGCCCGGGTGCGGGCACGATGATCCCATTTCAGGGGCAAGGAAGCTGAGGCTCAGAGGGGCTCAGGGAAGTAGTGACATGGCTAGCAGCCAGGGATCAGCCTGTTGCTCCTTCCAAAATTTTCCTGGGAAGGAAACCTAAGGGCCAATGGTTATGGTCTCAGCTGGGCTCTGGAGCCCTACGCTGGGGTCTGCCTGTGCTCGCTCCAGGGAAGTTACTGAGACTACTGTCTAACTGCCATGTGCCTCAGTTTTCCCATCTGTAAAATGGGGAGAATAACAGTCCCCACCCTTTAGGATTACTGGGAGAAATAAGAGAGATAACCTGTGCATAGACCTAGGACAGTCCTTGCCTGGGGCACAGTAATTGCTCAAATAATCTTAACTGTCACATTGTTGGGAAGTCATAACCCTGTGTTTTCTTAGTAATACTTTGTGAATCAGACCCTCCAAGCCTACCCTTCCCTAGGCTGCCCCACAGGCAGTGACTTGGGTGAAAACTTGGCTACAGGGACCCCTTTGGTGGCCACAGATGGCCACAGGAGTCTGTCCCACCCCACGTGCACTTGGCCCTGGCACTTCCCATCCAGAGGTGAAGTTGGATTCCCCTCCTCCTGGAATCCCAGAAGTGACACTGCCTGGGTTCTGAGCCTATAGCAGAAAAGGCCACACAGCTTTCCCCTCCCTCTGGGAAAGCCAGCTGCCACAGTAGAAGCCCAAGTACCCGTTGCCCTAGAGAGACCTAGACGTGCTGGTGTGCCAGTGGAGTCGTGCTGGACCCTCCAGACCAACCCACCCACACTTAGTGCCACGCAGAGCCTGCCCGAGCTCCCCACCCAAGGCTTCCCTGTCCCTGCAGCCGTGGGGAGGGGGCAGGGTGGAGGCGCCAGCTGAGGGTGGCTGCTAGGCAGACCCAGGGTGCGTCAGCCTGCTCTGAGAAGCTCCAACGCACTCACATGGGGTCTGACCCAAGGGAGGGGTGTCCCCGCTGTGGGCTACCTTTGAGGATGACCCCCGAACTGCCCCCAGCCTGCTTCTCCCATGCACGTGTCTTTCCAGCTCCATGTCCCATGACGTCCTGGTGGCTTGGAATTGGCCACCGTGGTGGGGATACCCACATCACAGAAATGGGCAAACACTCTAAGTCAGGCTTACTCCCGCTTCTTCCCACTGGGAAGGGCCTCTTCCTTCAAGGGTCGCCTGGTCTCTTGGGAAGGAGACAAGTCTCATGTGACCACATCACTCCCACGGACCCCCTGTCATCAGCGCTTGGGGGCGGGGTGGCTCAGGCTTACCAGGGAGGTGGTCCATCTGTCTCTTGCTCCTCTGACCACTCACCTAAGTCCAGGGTTCCACACTGCTTTCTCACGAAGACCCAGGCTCGCAGCATTCTTCCCATTTCACAGTCAGGCAAACTGAAGCTTCTGAAGGTCAAAGGCCTTGCTGGAGTCTGTGTCGCTTCCTTGGGGCAGAGATGAGGGTCAGTCTCATGTTTCTTGGGTTGAAGAGGACTCAGAAATTCTGTGTCTTATCTTCCCCTTTTTCAGGTTGCAAAAGCCCAGAGCAGGGAGGGAACTTGCCTGCAGGCCCCAAACAAGTTAGAGGTAAAGTTCAGGACCCCTGACCCCCAATCAGGGCTGCCCTCACACCCCTTTCCTGACCCTGAGACCCCTCTAGTAGCCACTCCCACCTCTGACCGAGACCCTGGTTCCTAGAGTGCGGACTACAAGTCCCTTGCTGGTGGTTTGTGTGCAAGTTCAAGTAAAGACATCTCCCCCGACTCTGTCCCTGACCCGGGGTCCCAACTCTGAGACTGCCTCCCACATGCTTGGCTTGGCGGGGAGTTTGCCAGGGCACTTCTGCACTTTGTATTCTGCTTATCTCCTTGCAGGGTCAATATTTGCTATTTAAATGATGCTATTTGCCTGTGTTTGAGGTCTTGCATTTTGCCCTGTATTCTGCGTCCTGGAAAGGAGAACCTGGAGTCAGCAAGGTGGTCTGGAGCTCCCAGCAGCCACTGGGAGCTGAATCCCCTGCCTGGGATTCACTCCTTTTTTCACCATTTCATCCATATTGATACTTAGAAACATTCACTTACTCGTGTTCACATCTATTTGTTCAAAAAAAGTTTCTCGAATGCCAGCCTCCTGCCAGGCACTTCGAGGTCTGGGACGCTTAGAAGTGAATCAGAACAGTGTGTAGCAAAGACTGCTACACTCTTGCCAAAACTCACTCCTCTATCTCCAGTGCCCTCCAACATCCACTGCAGGTAGATGTGGTCAAGGGATGAGTTTGGGTCAACAGAACAATGGCAAAAGAGACAAGTGCCGCTTCCCAGGCCTGTCTCAAAATCTTCTCCATCTTCTGGCTGGAATCAGAAGATCCAGTGGAAAACAAGGTTGCACCAGCCAAGATGGCAGCCATGAGGTACACTTGTCTAGTTAAATTGGAATTTTAGTAAAATTTAAAATTCAGTTCCTCCATTGTGCTAGTCATATTTCTCTCTTTTTAAAACAAGGTTTTATTTTTTATTTATTTTTTAATTTTTTGTGGGGGAGTGGTAATTAGGTTTACTTATTTATGTATTTGTTTAAATTTAATGAAGATGCAGGACCTCATGCATGCTCAGTGGGTACTCTACCACTGAGCTATACCCTCTTCCCAGCTAGTCATATTCCAGATGTTCACTAGTCACACGTGCACACACAGACATCTCAGAAGTCTCCAATGGAGGGCATGGCTCCAAGAGCCCAGGGTCCTGAATGACCCAGGGGAAGGCTACCCATCCACCGGGAATACCCACGTTGAGCTGTGTGTGAGAGAGAAACTTACTAAGTTCAGACTGAGGTGGGGAAGGTGTTTGTTATTTGCTCTAAGTAACACGCATCCTCTTGGCCTGGGAAGCTGTCCGTCTAGTGGAGGAACAGCCCATAAACAGCCAAGCCCATGAGGTGTGAGAATGAGGAGAGAGAGAGAGGCATGGAGGCTTCCAGAGCCTGAGCCTGGACACAGGAGGGAAAGTTCGAGAAGGTCAAAAAAGTGTGGCGGGCAGAGAGCACGTGGGAGGCATTTTGCCTGTTTTTATCCCTTGCTTCCTAAAATCTGCCTCTCTCTCCTCCCTGGGCACGAATGGCCCCCCACTCACTTCCTTCCTGATACTGACATCACCAACCTGATCCTCCTTGGGGGCTCATACCACCCCCATTCTCAGTACCTGTTGTTTTGGGGGGAAAAGGCACTGATTTCATGGTAAGACAGAGGCGTGGTTGAGGTCAGATCATCTCCTTGGCCTTGGGGTATGGTGTGTGACCCAAGGCAGATCAGTGAAATGCAGGGGCTGCAGGAACTACAGACAAGGAAGGTCCCTTTCCCTGGGGGTTCGTGAGCAGGTGGGAAGTAAGCTTGGAGCCCGGAGGTGGTCATCTTTCTCATCACTAGGGGAGAGCTTGCTGGTGACGGAGGCAACACGAAGGAAAATAGAGCCAAGAAATGAAGAGAGACTGATTCCCCGGACACTGTCTGCTGAAAGCAGGTAGCCCTGGGCATCTTGGTTAAGGCTCATAAATGCTCTTTTATTTATTTTTTTAATTGACATATAGTCAGTTTCCAATGTTGTGTCAATTTCTAGTATAGGGCATCATGTTTCAGTCATACAGTTACATCCATATATTCCTTTTCATCTTTTTCATTATAAGCTATTAGAAGATCTTGAATACAGTTCCCTGGGCTATACAGTAGAAACTTGCTTATCTATTTTATATATAGTAGTTAGGATCTACAAATCTCAAACTCCCAATTTATCTCTTCTCACCCTCTTTCCCTCCTGGTAACTGTAAGTTTGTTTCCTATGTCTGTGAGTCTGTTTCTGTTTTGTAAATGAGTTCAATAAATGCCCTTTTAGACTTGAACAAGTTTTAGCTGAGAGCTGTGACTAATAGACCCTTCCTTTCACCCAGGTATTTCCTTCGGTAGAGCTCTGTGAGCTCATTTATATGGAGGTGCCAAGTCTCTCTGTCCATCCTACTTGAACGTCAAGTGACCCTCAGGCTAAGCCTAAGTAAGGATCGTTCATAGCTGAGGGGGATATTGGGCATTATTTTCAGGGTGGGAAGCTTTACACACAGGTGAGAGAGAGAGAAGGGAAGCAGGACATTCTGGGCCCAGCCCCAGCCCACTACTTCCCCTTAGCAGAAGACGAAGAGGGACGGACTTCAAAGATGAAGTGAAGTGGCTCTGAGACAAAGTGGAGATGCCCCACAAAAGCATCTGACATCTGAAGACAAGGGGTCCTCACATCAGCCGCCAGTCTCTGGCCAGGGTGGGGACAGCCGGCCTGTAGCGAGGGTCATCCCCTTTACCCTCAGACCACCTGGGGCCCAGCGTCCACTGTCCCTGAGTCTGGGGTTTCCTCCTGGAAGGCAGACTGAGCTCCTTTCTTCCCCCAGGAAGGGCCCGGGACCAGGGGGCCTGAGGTAAGAAGAAAGAACAGCACAGGAGACAGGAAGCGGGAGGCAGGGGACCTGGCTCACCTGGGCCACTAATTCACGGGCAGTCTTGGGCAGGTAGCTGCCCATTTCAGGGCCTCAAGCTCTGGTCCACTAAAATCTTTTTTTTTTTTATTGTTATGGTTTTGTATATTTTAAGCTACTGTACTAGTCAGGGTAACAGTAGGAAACAGACTATGCATTCAAAGTAGAAGGACTTGAGAGTTTCATAAAAGAACTATTTACAAAGTTACGGCCAAAGCGGAGGTCACCAAGAGGGATCCGTTCCTCCCCTTAAGCCTAAAGGGAGGAGGGTCTGGGGAACATTACAGATCCCAGCAAGAGAGCTGAGTGGAGAGTCTCCTGACAGCAAAGGACTCAGCAAAAGTCCACTGAGCAGGAGCACCCCTCTGTCCTGCCAGGGCCCCCCACCCCCCCGGCCCCCGGGAGTGCTTGCTCCAGTCCTGGCAGATGCAGGCCGAGAAACCGGTGTGTCTGAGTGGCAGGCCAGGCTCTCTAGCAGTCATACCAGGATTCCTTTGTCATCGGGAGAACACATCTGATGATGACTGGACAAAAACTCCAAAGCCAGATGCCTAGTTTCTAATCCTACTTCCGGTCCTAAGTTATTTCCCAGTGCCTCTGATGTCTCACCTGTAAAATGGGGGTAATAGCAAAATCTGCCTTACAAGTCCAAGAAGGTCCTCAGGACAGTCTTGCACCTACTGAAGCCTCAGTGTATTTCAGATATTTTCACTAGCCTTAGGCCCTGTGCTAACCCCAGGACATGTCCCACTTCACTCAAGCTCCCAACGACCTTCGGTCTGCCCGGCCCCAGAGCCGGTGCTTAATCAAAGCCACTGTCCTAGCTGCTTTTCTCTTGGGAGCCCACTCCACACTCAGAACTGTGTGACACATCCGTCAGCTTTCCAGGCTGGTCTTCTCTGTCAAATTGTTGGCTGTTTTCTTTTGAGAGACAATCTGGTGCAGTGAAAGGGATCTCCATTTTCTCATCTGAAAAAAAATGTACTTGTTATGAAAAGAAATAGATTGGTGTTCATTAAGGCTCTGGATGCCAACCTAGGCACCAAAAAGGCCAATTTTCTCTCCTTCCCCATGGGACCCACAGCATCTCAGGACAGCTGTGGTTCCCTAATCGACTTTATCATCAGACTCATGTGCGTGGTGCTGGTTAAAAGTACAGATTCCTGGGCCCTGCCCTGGGTTACTGAGTCAGGTTGTCTGATCCGAACCTGGGCTCAGCCGTGTACTGGCTGCATGACTTTGGGCAAGTCACGGCGCCTCCTTGAGGCTCCCTTTCCTTCCCCATCAAATGGAGAGAGAAACACCAACTTTGCAGGGCAGTATATCATGCTAGTTGAAACGAAAGGATGTACGCAGTGTCTGGCACGGCGTACCCCTCTGCGCCCTTTGGAGCTCCCTGTGGTGACGAAGGAGAATTGAAAAGCAAACAATTTCACCAAAGGTGGGCGCTCATCCCACGTGCCCCTGGCCGGCCGGCAGCGGAGGGGTTAACGATGACTGTGTCCGAGGAACAATAAAGTGGCCGGTGGTGGAAACGCTGAACTGTGATGATGGGGCTGACAGGGGCTATTTTCGGAGCCCAACCGCACGGAGTAATAGGATTGGAGCGGAGGCAAGCGTGACCAGAGCCGATGTTCTCAGCTACCGAGGCAACGCCAGCGAGCTGCGCCAAACAAAACGCTCCGCGGCTTCTTCCCTCTCCACCCGCGGGTTTTATCTTGACCTTCAGGCAAAGCCACCCTCCCAAGCAGCAAGATGACGATTGCTTTTGATTTCCTAACTGGGGTGCGCTTCAGACCCACTGCTCCCACAGCCTCTGGTCCCAGCTTGATGCCCATGGCACAAGGAGGAAACCGAGGCAGGAGAGGCGGAGCCCTTGTAGGGTAGCCCGGGTGGGAGTCCGATGTCTGACTCCAGTGGCTGGGGCTGGGGATTTCATTCTTCTAGCAAAACCTCCTGCTTGGGAGGGAATTCCTTTCTGTCCTGCACACCTGGGAATAGTGTCCCTCTGCCTTGGCATTGCCATGCCCACCAAAGCTTGCTCTGAGGGGAAGGCAGGGCAAACACCTGCTGTCAGGACCCACGTGGTCTAGCTGGGAGTTAAGACTTGCCCGAGACGGGGATAAGGCCAGGGGCATCCAGATGTATGCGAGTGGTAAGGGGTGGACACCCTCTTGTGGCCCCTAGTCTACTCCAGAATCTCCGAATCCTCATACCCTGGTGACATAGGCCTTCTTATTCCCACATCACAGGTGTGTGGCCACTCACTAAGTGGCAGGGCTCCTTTGTCCTGGACTCCAGATGCTAGGAGGTCCTCGGGCTCAGATGGGACCATCTCCACACACTCCTGCATGACCAGGACCACCCGCAGGGCAGATTTACACATATAACAGGCTGATACATCCAGGAAAGTGGAGATGTACAGGTTTGTTGTTTTTGTTTTGTTTTTTCTTTTCTTCACCTTCTCGCTAGCCGGCCAGAGGCACTCAGTGCCTCAGGGAGGATTAGGGTTGTAACAAAACACAAAGAGACAGTGAGTGAGAATCCAGGCTAGGATCTCCAAGCCCACAGCACTAAAGCTTTGAAAGCCAGTCTTCGGGGCAGGAGAAAAGGTTTGCTAATTTCTGCATGTTGTCCTTTATATATCAAGTGCAAAGCTTGGTAGTCTGAGCCCTGAGGTTTACTCCAAGCTCGTGTAGGGCAGAGGGGACACAGAATGCGACAAGAGGATGAGATGGAGCTGGACAAGAGGGACATCAGGAGGGGGATGACGCAGCTGAGAACACCACTGGGTTCCTAGGGGCCATTGCCAGGTCTGACCCCAGGAGAAGGTGAAGAAAGGAAGTCCACAGGTCAAACGGGATGCTGATGCGTCCCGCCTTCCTGGTCCCCTATGTTTCTGGAACCTAGGACCCAACCTCCACAGTGTGGTTGCCCCCCCCGCCCCGAGTAGAAATGGCGGTGACACCAGTGCAGCAAGCATGAGAGGGGCTTGGTCCAGCGCCTCCAGACTCCTAGACTCCCAGCTGCTTGGAAGGGAACCAGAAAGGAGCCGAGAGAGGCTCATGAACATGCCAAGGGGTCAGCCCTCTAGCCAAGAAGTGCAGAGCAGCCAGCCATGCCAAGGGTCATCAGGGGGTCATAGCTAGACAGGGGACATCAGCCCCCAGAGTGGGGAACTGAGCCCAGGGCCCAGAGCAGTCCCCCTGCATGGCTTAGGTACAGTGAACAGACCCTGTGACCCCCGCCACAGGACTACAGGGGGCTGAGAGCAAGATGGCCCATCCCCTGCACCCCGGGTACCAGCAGGCCCTGAAGGCACAGCACCATCCCTGCAACCTAGCAAAGGGGGAGAAGGAGGAGGGGTGTCCTCTTGAGAGCAGGAGACAGCCTTGCAGCTGCTCTGACCTTTGAAAAGTCAGGTACTTAGCTAAAAACTGGAATGAACTTGAACTGGGAAGTTTAACTCTCACTTGCCCAGCAAGATGAGGTCAGGTGGGGTGTGATCTAAGTGTGTGTGTGTGTGTGTGTATCCGATGGGACACTGTGTACATTTGGAGCCCCTGCCCCTGCTTGCACAGGCCAAGACCAGCCCTACCAGACAGGGTCTCAGGCAGGCTGTGTGGCAATCTCCACCAGCAGCAGGGGGCTGAGTTTAACCCTAAAGCTATTTCTGAGGGGCAGGTTTACTGAGCAAATCAAGAGTGTAAACAGGATTGCAGGGGTATTGTTTAAACACTTTGGGCAAACAAAGTTCCCCAGCCCCTGGGCGCCCCTGGAAGCACCTACTGACAGGCAAACAAAGGATGCGCTAATTTATCCTTTCACCGAGGCCCCGCCCCTCGGGACCCTTGCCCCTCCCCCGCGTCCTCTGCAAGGTCACTAGTTAACCTTGAGAACACTGCGGCAGCTGAGATCTACCCTTTGTAGCGCACCCCCGACCCTCCTACGGTGAGGGCGATTTGATGAGGAGTCCATGTGACCTGCCCTCTCTGGTTTGATACACGACAGAGGTCAGAACCTCAGAAGAGTGACTCGGGCTTCTCCAGAGGGGGAAGAAATGGCTGATTGGGGTTTTACGTTTCTATTAATACCCGAACACAGACGCATTGTGACTCAGCCTAGTCTTGCCCTGGTGCCCAGATGCTGGCTCCCCCCAACCCCCACCCCCGGCTCAGCTTGGGACCTGGCCCCAGGGGTCCCCTGCTGGGTGGGGTGGGGGAGGGCATGAGTGGGTCCAAAATTAGCGTTTTAACACCATTCCTGATGATGTTTGTCTCAGATACTAGAGTTCAGGAACCAGTGGCCCAGGTTGATATTGGACATCTAGATTCAGAGAATGAATGTTGACGGAACATTCATTCTCTGGAAGGAAAGACCCAACCCGCCAGTCTTGCTAAGTGGGGTCTGGAGCCAACTCCACCACTGACCATCTAGTGACCTTGAGCCAGGCCCTACACCTTCCCTGCATGTAGAGTGGGTTTGGGGCAGGATTTAAGGAGATAATCCACTTGAAAAACTTGGAAGAGTAGGAGTGAAAGAAGAGATATATAAACAGAGATATATATATATATATTGAGGTGTAATTCACATACAATAAAATTAACCTGTCTGAAATGTACAATTCAATGATGGCAATATATTTTATCACATTTATGCAATTTTATTAGTTATAGTAGGGTCGATATTCATTTCTCTTCCTTCTATTCAGCTTGTCCTAGGTGGGATCCTCAGGAGCCCAGGCCCCGCTTAGCAAGATTTGAACACTCCTTAACACAAAAGCCAGTGTGATCCCTGTGGTCCTCAGATGGCTCTACGGCTAAATGGGTAGTAGTGGGGACAGGGATGCAGGACTCCCTCCATCGCCAGCTCTCCAGGCATCCTGCCCACACCCTGACACTGAGGACAAGCAGGGAGCATCCTGCCCTTTCACTGCGGCTCCTTCATGTGGCATCTGGGCTGCACAAGCGAGTCCTCTAAAGACCTTGATTCAGAGGCAGGAGAGATGGGAGGAGGTGTTGGGGTGTCAGGGCCACCGTGCTGCTCAGCACCCCCTCTGGCAGGCCTGAGCTGGGCTATTTTTACTTCAAGATGTCCTTCAGCAGCTAAAAATGTCCGCTCTTCCCTCTTTTCCTTGGGCCCTAATCTCTGAGCTGACCATGCTCACTGGTCTGGCTCTGGGGTTTGTCAGCCTGCTCCTCTGTGCCTGCATGTGTGCTAGGGATGTGAGACCCTGTGTGTGTATGTGCAGGGGTGTTCATATGCATGTAAATGGCACGTGTCGGCAGAACTCTGTGTGTGCAACGTGCATGGGCTGCATGCGTGTGTGTATGTGTGCATGTATCTGGATGTGCAAGAGTACATGAATGCAAAGCCACTTGTAATAGAGTGTGATTTCCAGTGTGCACGCAGGCACCTGCCCAAATACAGGCTTGTGCATGTGGATATCCGAGAGTGTATGCAAGAGGATTCTTTTTATACAAATTCTTCAACCATGTGAGGTGAGTAACCACAGTTGCCAGATCAGTGTTCGGAAATGCAGACTGTCATAGAGTTATCATATGATCCAGCAATTCCACTCCTGGGCATATATTCAGAAAAGACGAAAACTCTAACTTGAAAGATACTTGCACCCTAAATTCACAGCAGCACTATTTACAATAGCCAAGACATGGAAGCAACCTAGGTGTCCATCAATAGATGACTGGATAAAGAAGATATGGTATGTGTACACTCACACACACACACAAAGAGAATACTACTCAGCCATAAAAAATAGTGAGATATTGCCATTTGTAACAACATGGATGTTCCTAGAGATTGTCATACTAAGTGAAGTAAGTCAGACAAAGACAAATATAAGATACCATTTATATGTGGACTCTTAAAAAATGATACAAATTAACTTATTTACAAAACAGACTCACAGATGTAGAAAACAAACTACGGTTACGAAAGAAGAAAGAGTCGGGATAAATTAGGAATTTAGGATTAACAGATGTATGCTACCATATGTATAATAGATAAACAACAAGGACTTAATGTATAGTGCAGGGAACTATAGTCAATATCTTGTAACATTGTAACAACCTCTAATGGAAAAGAATCTGAAAAAGAATATATATATGTATACCTGAATCACTTTGCTGTACACCTGAAACTAACACAATGTTATAAATCAACTATACTTCAATTTAGAAAAAAAAAGAAGGAAAAAAGAAATGTAGGCAGCCAAAGGGGCCTAATTGTGTCAGTGGAACAGACAGCTCCCACCTATAGGGCTGCCCTGTGCCCTCTGTGCCCCTCGTCCCTCATGAATATTAATGTCCTGATCAGACAGCAGAGTAAGTGCTTTTACTGCATTCTCATCTAATCATAACAACCTAAGGATGCATTATTAGCCCAGTTTTGCAGGTGAGGAGTCCAAGGCTCAGGGAAAAACTTGAAGTAACCGAACCAGATCCAACTGATTCCAAAGTCTTTGCTTTGCGTTACTCCATGCTGTCTGCCTATGATAATTGGAAATACACTCACACGCTGCGTGTTTTAATAGCTCAGACCCAGTGTCACTGGGTTGCTGTTGTCTGTGGGAACATCTGGAGTGCAGTCTTTGCTGGGGAGGTTTTTGAAGGGCATACCTTGAGCGCAAATATTCAAGTTGGAAAATTTATCCAAAAGTGTGGGTAGGCAGGAGGTTGTCATGGCCCTGGGGGAGCACCCTGCTGAGGCTCCCCGAGATGAGTTGGGCAGTCTCCCTTCATCCACAGGACAAACTGGGTCTCTGCTTTGAGGAGCCCTAATGTAACCCAGAATCCTTGGCAAGAGAACAGCCCCACATGGGAGCCAGAACGGGAAGGCTCCCCTTGCCTTTGCCTGCCAGCCTCGCAGAGACCCTGTTACATCATTGTCATCTACACAAGCAGCCGCAGGGAGGAAGGGACTCTGCCTGGGAGCCCCTTGGAAAACAAACAGCTGTGCTTTGTGCCTGTTGAACCCAAGAGACTTGACAAGCCACTAAACCACCCTTCTCTCCTGTTGGTCATAAAATGAATTAGCCCTGGAGGTGGCAGGGCTATAAGCTGATTTCCAGAGCCCCGCTCGGAAAGTCTCAGGCCACCCCAGACATAAATCACCTTGCGGGGAGCCAGCACTCAGGCCCTGGTGAGGAATCGTCAGAATGGTCAAGGCAGGAGTCCCAGGCTCCTGGCTGGGAGTGTTTACACACCATCTCTTTAAAGACTCCCAATTCCCCTGCAAGAAGGGGCTTTCTGCCTACTGTGGGTGAGACGTGCTGCCTCACTTGGCAGTCAGTGCAGAGTAGGAGGCGGGGCTTAAACTCCTCTCATTCCCCCACCTCTTGCTGCCTCTCTGTTCTGCTACGGGGAGACATCGTACTCCATCATCAGGAAGTCCAGGGCTAGGACCTTAAAGGGTCCTTGCTGCTTCTGCAGCTCAGTGATAGACCCTCAGCTTCCCTGGCTTCCCAGCCTCCTTCCTCCTCAGACAGACCTAAGGGCTGCATCTCTGAGTCAGTCTGGCTAGGCAAGAGGACCAAACTCAGATGGGGCTCAGAGACCTGGGCTCCGGCCTTGGCTCTGTCCCCAAGCAGCTGGTGACCTTGGGCAATGCCTTCACTGCTCTCCATCTTCCTGGCCCTGATTACTTTAGCCGCACACCCATTAGCCTTGGTGAAAGGGACCACTAGCTTTGCACTTTGGGGCTCTGAGAGCCCAGCTCCGTCCCTCGTTTTTCTGACATCCTCCAGACTTTGCCTTCGAGACTGAACAGTGGTTGGAGCATGTTGTGATAGGTCCCTTGGGGAGGTCATGGTTCAAATCCTGGTCTGCCCTCCTCAACAGTGCCAGTTTGGGTCTTCTGGGCTGCAGACACTGTCACAGAGCTGGAAGTGGAAGAGGTTTATTGAGAGTAATGCCTGTGAGAGATAAAAGGTGAAGCGAGAGCCCCAGGCTGACGTTGAGGCATGACAAAGCCTTGGCCCAAGGTTGCAGAGCAACACTGGCCCCTCAGAGGCGCCCCCTGTTGGGCAGGAGTAGTCAGGCCCTAGTCCCTCCTCACAACTCAGTCCCTGGCCGGGGGCTGCCCCAGGGGTGCGGGGCCTCAGCCCAGATGTGGAGGTGGACACTGTAGATGCTGCATGAGGGCTGGAGGCTCCTTCATTCCCACTGCTGAACAGCAATCTCTCTCTCTCTCTCTTTTTTTTTTTTAATTGAAGTATAGCCGGTCATGTGTCGCTTTCTGATGTACAGCATAATGTTTCAGTCATACATATACATACATATATCTGTTTTCATATTCTTTTTCATGATAAGTATACAAGATATTGAACAGAGTTCCCTGTGCTATGCAGAAGAAATTTGTTTATCTATTTTTAAACATAGTAGTTAACATTTGCGAATCTCGAACTCCCCATTTATCCCTTCCCGCCTCCTTTCCTCCCCAGGTAACCATAAGATTGTTTACTATGTCCAGCAGGCTCTTTCTTGAAAGAAGAGGGGAGAGGCACCTCCGTGGCTGCCACACCAGCCGTGTGGCCCTGGGAATGTGCTTAACAGCCCTGAGCTCAGCCTTCCCACTGGGGACGAGGAATAGCATCTCCCTCAGGTGTAGCTGGCACAGCGCCTGCTATAGGAGGTGACGAGTAGCATCAGTGTTGTTACTGCTGTGGTGGTGGTGGTGGTGGTGGTGCTCTGTTTTGTTTTATTATTATTGTTCTGCCTTCTTCCCTGGCTGTTGGGATTTACGTCCTGGAGAGAAGTCTTCACTCTTGCCTTCTCTGCCCCTGGGCTTTTGGCTGGGTGACATGGGGGTCTCACCAACGGCTCATACTGTGGGGGAGGCTGGAGAAGGCAGTTTTCATAGCCTGGTCTCTGTCTCCATCCCCAGGAGCCAGCCTTGCATGATGGAAAATAATTTCATTGGTTATGAGATGTCTAAAATTCATAGGTTGAAGTTCTAACCTCTAGTACCTTGGAATGTAGCTACATTTGGAGATAGAGCCTTTAAAAAGGTAATGAAACTAGAATGAGGTCGTTAGGATGGGCCCTAACACAGCATGACTGGTGCCTTGTAAGAAGAGGAAATTTGGGCACAGGCATGTACAGAGGGATGTTAGTGTGGTCACACAGGGCAAAGACGGACATCTGTAAGTCAAAGAGAGAGGCCTGGACAAGATCTTTCCCTCACCTGGCTCTTGGAAGGAACCAACTTTGCTGAAACCTTGATCTTGAACTTCTAGCCTCCAGAACTGTGAGATAATATATTTCCGTTGTTTAAGCTGTCCAGTCTGACGTGCTTTGTTACAGCAGCCCTAGCAAAGGAACATGTGTGCGAAAAGAGTGCTTTCAGCTGCAAGGAACAAGGTATCTAACTAAGAACGGTTTGACCCAAAGAAACATTGAATTATCTCATGTGACAAGAAGCATGCAGGTAGATGATTGTACAACAGTGTCAGTG